>NC_083224.1:21060307-21392763 GCF_032191835.1 Heteronotia binoei | reverse complement strand
CTTTGAATCCCAGAGTTTCAGAGCAGCTCACAATCTCCTTTATCTTCCTCCCCCACAACAGACACCCTGGGAGGTGGGTGGGTTTTTGAGACAGAGGCGCCAAATTTTCGGCATAGCATCCAGTGCCTCTCTTCAAAATACCCTCCAAGTTTCAAGAAGATTGGACCAGAGCCCCCAAAGCAGGTGCCTCTATCCTTCATTGCTTCCAATGGAGGGAAGGCTTTTAAAAAGTATGATGGCCAGAACTCCCTTTGGAGTTCAATGATGCTTGTCACAACCTTGCTCCAGGCCCCACCCCCAAAGTCCCCAGATATTTCTTGAATTGGACTTGGCAACCCTATCTCAGATAAAGGTATTTCACATCACCAGCTGACAGATTCTTAAATTGGAGATGCTGGGGATTGAACCTGGGACCTTCTACATGCCAGTGGGGGTTCCAACCCAAGATCATTATGGACAAGAATGTCAGCATAGGATCTGGGGGAGACCCAACTCCAAATCAAAGGCTACCACTAAGCACACCGGGTGACCTCGGGCCACTTGCTTTCTGTCGGCGTTTGCCTCAAGGAGTTGTCACGAGGACAGAATGAAGAAAGAGAGAACAACTTCTGAGCTCCCTGGAGACCAGGCGAGATAGAAATGTATTCTGGCAGGCAGATCGATTCTGAGGGCCTCCTCGTTTCTCTTCAGCAGCCTTTCACAATGAATTTTGTTGCGGATGTGAAGAGCAGCTATTCCATTCCACATCAGAAAACTGGGCCTTGGACAAACTTCACTTCTACTCAGAAAACTTGAGGACAAATATAGCCTCCTGGGAGAAACTGGGGTAGTGGGAGGAAGAACCTGATTTCTACTGGTTGAGTTTAAGACTTCTGGAATATCTCAATGATGACCTTTTAAGTTCACCATCCCTTATGAGGGTTTTTTTTAAAATGCCCTTTCAAGTACTTCGTAAACTAAATCAACTTAATTTTTAAAATATAAAACTTTTATATAATTTTTTTGAACATATGAACATATGAAGCTGCCTTATACTGAATCAGACCCTTGGTCCATCAAAGTCAGTATTATCTTCTCAGACTGGCAGCAGCTCTCCAGGGTCTCAAGCTGAGGTTTTTCACACCTATTTGCCTGGACCCTTTTTTTGGAGATGCCAGGGATTGAACCTGGGACCTTCTGCTTCCCAAGCAGATGCTCTACCACTGAGCCACAGTCCCTCCTTTTGAAAAGGCATAACCCAGAAATCTTAATGAGAGCCAGTTTGGTGGTTAACGGCAGGCCTCAGATTCAGTGGGAGCTCACAGAAGCGCAGCTGCTGAACCTTTCTGAGAGTTCCACCTCCTCCTTCTGAGAGTTCCACCTCCTTGCCCATTGAATAGTATGTGCAGCTGCATAACAATCCCTGGATGAGCTCCACCACCTATTTTTCTACAAAATGACCGCAGATTAAGGGCATGGACTCTTATCTGGGAGAACCGGGTTTGATTCCCCACTCCTCCACATGCAGCTGCTGGAGTGACCTTGGGTCAGTCACAAGTTTTCTCAGAGGAGTACAAAATGTACAAAGGAAATGACGGTCCAAAGAGCACAAGCATAGTTCAGAGGCAGTAAACCACTGAATATCCGGGACAGGTGGTCATGTCAGGGGAGAGCTGTCCTGTTCAAGAGCAGTTCTGGGAGAGCTCTCTCAGCCCTATCTACCTCATGGGGTGTCTTTTGTGGGGAGGGGAAGGGCAGGGAGAGGAGATTGTAAGCTGCTCTGAGACTCCACGTGAAGGTGGGGTATAGATCCAATCTCCTCCTCCTCCTCCTCTTCCTCTTTTTCTTACTAGGAAAGAGGAGTTCCAGGGCTAGATTGTCAGGGGTTTGTGCAGGTCAGTGAAGAGTGACTCAGCCTTCCATCCTTCCGAGATCGGTCAAATGAGTACCCAGCTTGCTGGGGGGAAAGTGTAGAGGACTGGGGAAGGTAATGGCGTACCACCCCGTAAAAAGTCTGCCATGAAAACATTGTGAAAGCAACATCACCCCAGAGTCGGAAATGACTGGTGCTTGCACAGCGGACTACCTTTATCTTTATATATATATAGCTGTCTCAGGATTCTTTTTTGCCAGGTATGGTACATGTACAGAATAATGTGTGCACATCAGCAAACTCCCCACAAAACAAAAAGAATCATACATGCAATCCCATCCTGTTGTTTTGTGTATTCTGTGCTTCATCCACATGTGCAAATGGATCAGCAATGTGAAGATTCAAAAGAAGGAAATGCAGTGGAAAATTGCACACAATTCAATCTCAGGATTATTTTTAGAAATTCTCCTATTTAAACGCCAATCAAAGAGCAGCATGGAACGCAGCATGGAGCAAAATACTGGATCGATATAGACTCGGGGGCATCTCCCTTCATCCCTATTATCCAACAAGAAAGCAATTCAGAACCTTTTCTGTAGGAGCTTTGGCCCCAGTGCTAAAATTACATTGCTGGAAAAGGGCATTAGAATCACAACAGCCCCATTTCCAGCAGCCCTTGTAGGATCGGGGTGAAGTGACACCTCCCCCCCCCCCCCCGAAGTCCCTGTTAACCTACAAAAGGGAACCACACAAATGGAGAATTCTCATAATGATCTTCTTTGTGCTGTATACAAAATAAAAATATCCTGTCAAGTGACAGGTCCAGAATACAAACCGAGGGAGGTCGCTATAATGGATAACACAACAAAATATACAAACTAGTGACCAATTCACTAAGAAATATATAGAAATCAGTCCAAATGTCCAAAACATGTACATTCCAGTCCCAAAGTAGTGTGTTGGCAAGCCAATCGATTAAGTACTTGTTTCTTTCCAGTCTTCATCAGACCTGGGACCAATATCAATTCAATAATATGGATTCTTTACATAATTTTTTAAAAAGGGAACACAGAGCATCTCTAGCAGCAATTTCACATCGGCTACAGCTCAGCATGAGGTCCAGGAAGCCTTTTTTTGTAGCAGGGACAGCTTTGCATATTAGGCCACACCTCCCTGATGTAGCCAATCCTCCAGGAGCTTACAGTAGGCCCTGTACTAAGAGTCCTGTAAGCCCTTGGAGGATTGGCTGCATCTGAGGTGTGTGGCCTAATAGGCAAATGAGGTCCTGCTACAAAAAAAGCCCAGGATCCAGGTGGGTAGCCAGGTTGGTTTGAAACAGCAGCTTTGGAAGATGGACTCTATCGCACTGTACCCCACTGAGGTCCCTCCCCTCCTCAAACCCCGCCCTCCCCCAGGCTCCACCCCCAAATCTCCATGAATTTCCTAGCATGCAGCTGGCAACACTAGGCTACATTTTTACCATTTTAGGTTTTGTTCTTGGTCTGTTGCAATACATTTGAAGAATCAAAGTTGGAAGAGAGAGAGAGAGAGAGAGAAAGAGAGAGAGAGAGAGAAAGAAAGAAAGAAAGAAAGAAAGAAAGAAAGAAAGAAAGAAAGAAAGAAAGAAAGAAAGAAAGAAAGAAAGAAAGAAAGAAAGAAAGAAAGAAAGAAGGCAGCGAGGAGATGGCCACTAAGCCAAGCCTCAGAAACACCACAAATAGCAAAACCTGGCTAAATATGAGAAACCCAGGGTGGTAATGGAACGAATCTTCTTCTACCTGCTGCCAGCAGAGCCATTAGTCAGGAACTATTAATTAAGAAAGAACCTTTGGGGAGGACCTTTCTAACCTCACATCCTTTTTGTACCAAGCCTGAAGCAGCCTCTACTTCAAGGCAGAGTTTGGCTGGCAGATTCTCTTTCATTTCAGAAAGGGCCCCTTGTGAACAGTGACTCAGCGCTTCATGCATTCCCACCCCCGCCTTTTTAAAACGGCTGCGGCGGCATCAACAAGACATTTTGTTCGTCCTCTGCTGGCTATGTGAATTCGGCGGAATTTCTCGACTAGCTCTCCTAGACTTGGTCCTAACCCAGGGGTACTCAACATAGTGTCCCGGTGCCCGTTAAATGTTTTTAGAAAGTGGGCGGGGCCAGATGGGGCAGGGCCAGATAGGGCTACTGGAGATCCAATTGGCTGGGCAAATTAAAATAACTTTGACCGATTTCCCACTCAGCTTTTGCTGCTCTCACGCTCCTCTTCTCAGTGGGGCTTCCGTCTGATTTCACGCTATCTGCCCCGAGGCTGCAACGCGTTCCGCCTCTTTTTTTTTTAAATAATATTTTTATTAAATTTTAAAATCAATACAATGCCATCTTAAATGATAAATAATCAAAATAAAAATCACACATGATATAATTGAATTATGTTCAGTGGTTTCTATATAATAGAATAAGCACTTATTCTTCGCATCCTGTTATGTTTCTTTTCCTGTATAGCTCTGCCTTTTTCACGCATAAACAAGATCCTCTAAAAAACAGTTTCTGTTTGCCACGTGGAAAAGTCGAAGCGAGTTGCAGCCCCGGGGCGGAGAGTGTGAAATCGGACAGAAGCCCCGCTGAGAAGAGGAGCTTGAGGGTGGCGTAAGGTGAGTGGAAAATTGGTCTTTCTTTCAGTGGCAGCTGCTGCCGCAGTGTTGGTTGTATTCTCTCTCATAAGAACATAAGAGAAGCCATGTTGGATCAAGCCAGTGGCCCATCCAGTCCAACACTCTGTGTAGGCTTGCCAATTCCCAGGTCCCAGCGGGGGTTCTTCTGCTTTCCCAGGCTCCTTCCTGCCCCCAGTCAGCTGGCCAGCAGGGGGAAGCCCTGCCCCCAGAGGACCATGTGCCTTTCCCCCTCCGGAGGCTTCAGTCTCCGATTGAAAGGCTTCCTTTTGGGATGGTGTGTCTGTGTTACTTGGAAGAAGTTGGCAGCAACTCGTGAGTAGAGAGGCCAATCCCTCGCTTCAGAGTTGCCAGAAACAGGGGGGGGGGAGGAGGGAGGGAAACGTCTGCTGAGCACTTCATTATTCCCTATGTGGAGATCGATTCTCATAGGGTATAATGGGGAATTGATCTGGAGGTTTCGGGGGCTCTGGGGGAGCTGTTTTTTGAGGTAGAGGCACCAAATGTTCAGTATAGTATCTAGTGCCTCTCCCCAAAGTACCCCCCAAGTTTTAAAATGATTGGACCAGGGGGTCCAATTCTATGAGCCCCAAAAGAAGGTGCCTCTATCCTTCATTATTTCCTATGGAAGGAAGACATTTAAAAAGGTGTGCTGTCCCTTTAAATGTGATGGCCAGAACTCCCTCGGAGTTCAATTATGCTTGTCACACCCTTGTTCCTGGCTCCTCCCCCAATGTCTCCTGGCTCCACCCCCAAAGTCTCCTGACTCCACCCCCTAAGTCCCCAGATATTTCTTGAATTGGACTTGGCAACCCTAACTCTGTGTCACACAGTGGCCAAAACACCCAGGTGCCATCAGGAGATCCATCAATGGGGCCAGGATCTCACTTCTCTTCCACAATGTGTTTTTTAAAATTATCCCTATTTTCCCCTGCACTTAGATTTCCTCCATGTGTGTGACTCCCCCCCCCCGACAGCGGCCATTTTGTTGTTGTGCACAGGACTTTCTTTGTAGCAGGAACTCCTCTGCATATTAAGCCACACACCCCCAAGAGTGCGAATCCTCCAAGAGCTTGCAGGGCTCTTAGTACAGGGCCTACTGTAAACTACACCAGAGGGGTGTGGTTTATAGGCAAAGGAGTTCCTGTTACAAAAAGAAGCCCTGGTTGCGCCCACCACCCTGTGCATCAGAATTCTAGAGGTGCCCACAAGCTCTGAAAGATTGGGGAGCCCCGTCCTAACAAATAGGGAAGGTTGGCTTGGTGACGTAAGGCTGTTGGATCTTTGTGGGTAAGGGACCCCCACAATGTTTAAAATTCTGGATTTTATGTAAAGCTAAAGGTCTGCACAGTCAAATGAAAACATGGAACTTCTGACTTAGGGTGACCCCAGCAAGCAGATTTCAAGGTAAGTGAGAAGCAGGGGTGGTTGGTCATTGCCTTCCTCTGCAGAGTCTTCCTTGGTGGTCTCCATTCCAAGCGCTGAACCTGCTTAGTTTCTGACTTAAACCAACCCCAGCAAGAGACTTTCAAGGCAAGGGAGAAGCAGAGGCTGTTTGCCATTGCTTTCTTCTGCAGAGTCTTTCTTAGTGGTCTCCCTTCCGAGCACTGACCCTACTTAGCTTCTGACTTATGGTGACCCCAGCAAGGGGCTTTCAAGGCAAGTGAGAAGCAAAGGTGGTTGGCCATTGCCTTCCTCTGCAGAGCCTTCCTTGGTGGTCTCCCTTCCAAGCACCGACTCTGCTTAGCTTCTGACTTATGGTGACTCCAGCAAAGGGCTTTCAAGGCAAGTGAGAAGCAGAGGTGGTTGGCCATTGCCTTCCTCTGCAGAGTCTTCCTTGGTGGTCTCCCTTCCAAGCACTGACCCTGCTTAGCTTCTGACTTAGGGTGACCCCAGCAAGGGGCTTTCAAGGCAAGGGAGAAGCAGAGGTGGTTGGCCATTGCCTTCCTCTGCAGAGCCTTCCTTGGTGGTCTCCCTTCCAAGCACCGACTCTGCTTAGCTTCTGACTTATGGTGACTCCAGCAAGGGGCTTTCAAGGCAAGTGAGAAGCAGAGGTGGTTGGCCATTGCCCTCCTCTGCAGAGCCTTCCTTGGTGGTCTCCCTTCCAAGCACCGACCCTGCTTAGCTTTTGATTTAGAGTGACCCTAGCAAGGGGCTTTCAAGGCAAGGGAGAAGCAGAGGTGGTTGCCCATTGCCTTCCTCTGCAGAGTCTTCCTTGATGGTCTCCTATTCAAGTTCTGACCCGGCTTAACTTTCAAGATCTCATGAGACTGGGCTATACTCTGCCCCTCTCCCTCCCCCGCTGGGACCAAAATGGGGTCTAAATGATGTCAGCAAATTAATAAATACTTAGGATTGCCCAGTCTGAGAAATGTTAGAATAGGATTCTGCAGCTGTGTAATCTGCCAGAGAAAATAGTCCAAGTAGGGAAGAAGATCCTATAAAAACACGTTGCTGGAGGCACGGTTGGAAATGATACTCGCGACAAAGAAAAATGAGAGGCGTTTAAAGAGGCCGATGTGATTGCAGACAGAGCTGAGCAATAAGCAGAATATCAAAAGGGACACTGGCAAGAAATGGAAAGAGGGACAGAAGTCGCCAGGGACATCCGCAGGCAAGCAGCTGGAATCGGAGGGACAGTCAGGAAATATAACACTCAAAAGGAACTGAGGCTGGAACTGGATGCTCCAATCAAGAAAAAGGGCATGGAGGTATGGTCAAACATCAAAGTATTTTAGAATAAGGGGAAGGCAATGGTAGCCCCACTGTTCTGAGGGAATGGGAATGGGAATGCCCAGCCTTTCCAGTAAAAGTATCATCATATCCCTGCATAAATGAATGGTGAGGCCTCATTTGGAGTACTGTGTACAGTTCTGGTCACCGCGCCTCAACAAAGATATTATAGCATTGGAAAAGGTGCAGAAAAGGGCAACTAGAATGATTAAAGGGTTGGAGAAACGCCCACTGAGGGGTGACATGATAGAGGTTTACAAGATTTTGCATGGGATAGAGAAGGCAGAGAAAGAAGTACTTTTCTCCCTTTCTCACAACGTGAGAACTCGTGGGCATTCAATGAAATTGCTGAGCAGTCAGGTTAGAACAGACAAAAAGAAGCACTTCTTCATCCAAAGGGTGATTAACACGTGGAATTCACTGCCACAGGAGGGGATTGGATAAACATTTGGAGCAGAGGTCCATCAGTGGCCATTAGCCACAGCACATTGATGGAACTCCTCTGATGCGCAGAGTGATGCTCTGTATTCTTGGTGCTTGGGGCGGGGGGCACAGTGGGAGGGCTTCTAGTGTCCTGGCCCCGCTGGTGGACCTCCTGATGGCACCTGGGTTTTTTGGCCACTGTGTGACACAGGGTATTGGACTGGTTGGGCCATTTGTCTGATCCAACATGGTTTCTCTTGTTCTTATGATGAAGAAGGCTGAAATGACTTTGGGATTGCCAGGTCCAACTCAGGAAATATCCGGGGACTGGTGGAGCCAGGAGCAAGGTCGTGACAAGCACAATGGAACTCCCATGGGAGTTCTGGCCATCACATTTAAAGGGACCACTCTCCTTTTAAATGCCTTTCCTTCATTAGAAATAATAGAGAATGGGGCACCTTCTTTTGGAGCCCCAGATACCCACAGATTGATTCTCCATGGTACCGTATGGAGACCAGTCTCCATAGAGTATAACGGAGCACCTAGCAGAGAGTCAAATCCCACCCCCTGCTTTCTGACAACCCTGAAGCAGGGGGAGGGCTTCCAAATCAGGGGATCCCCTGCCCCTAACTAGGGTTGTCATCAGAAAGTGGGGGAGGGAAGCATCTGATTTCTCTCCTCAAATCACCCTCCAAGATTCAAATGGATTGGACCAGGGGATCCAATTCTATGAGCCCCAAAAGAAGGTGCCCCTATCCCTCATGATTTCCAATGAAGGCATTTAAAAAGTGTGCAACTCCCTTTAAATGTGATGGTCAGATATCCCTTTGGAGTTCAATTATGCCTGTCACAACCTTGCTTCTGGCTCCACCCCCAATTTCTCCTGGCTCCATTCCCAAAGTCCCCAGATATTTCTTGAATCGGACCTGGCCACCCTAACCTGGAGACTGGCAACCCTAGTTTCCCACGCATCCCCCTAGTTTCCCACATTTCCCCCTAGTTTCCCAAGCTGGCCATCTGTGGTAGATAAAGTTAGGCTTCTTTCTCTTTGTCCGCAACCTGAATGTGAACTGGGTCTATTTGAATTATAAATGTAAATCTCTTCTTCCTCCTCCTCCTTTATACTGTTTGGGAAATCTATTCACTGTACTCAGTATTGTGAATCTATGACAGGGCAAAACTCAGTCATATAAACTATATATCCCAATAGTGAGCTCCCATGAATGCAACCACAACTACCCAGAAGTCATTTCCCTTACAGTCATTCTTGAGGGGGGGAAACTGTCTCTGGGTAACCATGGAAGCACCTGGCCTTGCGAAATATGTGATAGCAGATTGTCCCACGGAACCGCCTCTCACTCTCACACGTATTTTGACACAATCAACAGCACCTTCCCAATAAAAAAAAATCGCTTCAAGGTAGTAAACACTATTATTCTGGGAAGCAATCATTCCAATACTGATAACCCTTTTCAAAACAGCGGCGTGCAGCCATGGGCCCTGACATAACAACATAATTCCACTTGCAGACATTCAATCAATTCTGGGTTCATTTCAACAAATGGTTTCCTTTGGTTTCCTTTGCTCTGGGGTAAAGAGTCTCTGTATTGGGGTGGGGGGAGGGAATGAAGGCACTGCCAAGGAACAATCCAGGATTTGTCCATCACACAAAAGCCCGTTGTTATAAATGTGGTTAATAAACCGAATTCAAACCATAGGTTCAGATCCTGATTTGATGGACCTTAACCACCATTATACAGCTTTAAGACTGAAAATTAAGAAACGTTTTAAGAACAGAAGAAGGGTCATAGAATCATAGAGTTGGAAGGCACCTCCAACCTAGTCCAACTCCCTGCAGGATGCAGGAAACTCACAAATACCTCCCCCTAAATTCACAGGAAGAGCCCCGTGGCACAGAGTGGTAAAGCTGCAGTACTGCAGTCGGAGCCCTCTGCTCACGACCTGCTCACAACAGCGGAAGCAGGTTCAGGTAGCCAGCTCCAGGTTGACTCAGCCTTCCATCCTTCCGAGGTCGGTAAAATGAGTACCCAGCTTGCCTGGGTGTAGATGACTGCAGAAGGCAATGGCAACCCACCCCGTAAAAAGTCTGCCGTGAAAAAGTTGTGAAAGCAACGTCACCCCAGAGTCAAAAACGACTGGTGCTTGCACAGGGGACTACCTTTACCTTTTTAAATTCACAGGAACTTCATTGCAATCAGATGGTCATCTAGCCTCTGTTTAAGAACCTCCAAGGAAAGAGAGCCCACCACCTCCTGAGGAAACCTGTTCCACTGTGGAACCACTATAATGGTCAGGAAGTTCTTTCTAATGTTGAGCCAGAAACTCTTTTGATTTAATTTCAACCCGCTGGTTCTGGTCCTACCTTCTGGGGCCACAGACAACAATTCCACACCATCCTCTATATGACAACCTTTCAAGTACTTGAAGGGCCTTTCAAGTACTTCCATCTAGTCCAGCCTCCTGTCTCACACAGTGGCCAACCAGTTCCTCTGGAGGGCCAACCACAGGGCAGAGAGGCTGAAGCCTTCATAAGAACATCAGAAAATCCCTGCTAGACTAGACCTATGGTCCATCTTATCCAACCTCCTGTCTCACACCGTAGCCAACATGTTCCTCTGGACAGCCAACAACTGGGCAATAGAGGCCAAGGCTGATGGTGCCTCCTGGCTCTGGGATTCAGAGGATTAGTGTCTCTGAATGTGGAGGTTCCTCTAAGTCACCATGCCTAGTAGCCATTGATAACACTTATCCTCCATGAATCTATCTAATCCCCCTTTAAAGCTGTGTATTCCTGTGGCCATCACTACATCCTCCGACAGCAAATTCCATATTTTAATCACTCTTTGTATAAAGTAGTATTTCCTTTTGCCTGTCCTCAGTCTCCTGCCCATCAGCTTCACTATATGCCCTCATGTTCTAGTATTTTGGGGGGAAGAGAAGTTCTCTTTCTCAACTCTCTCCACCCCACGCTTCATTTTATAAACCTCTTTCACGTCTCCCTTAGTCATCTCTTTTCTAAATGGAAAAGTCCCAAACTCTCTCCAACCTTTCCTGAGAGGGAAGGTACGCCAACCCCCAAATCAACTTGGGGGTTACCCTCCTCTGCACTTGGGAGGATTGGCTACATCAGGGGTGTGTGGCCTAATATGCAAAGGCGTTTCCTGCTACCAAAAAAGCCCTGGCCAATAGTCATCTGAATATCTCAGACCAGTACTCTTCACCCAAAGGGTGATTAATATGTGGAATTCACTGCCACAGGAGGTGGTGGCGGCTACAAGCATAGCCAGCTTTAAGAGGGGATTGGATAAAAGTATGGAGCAGAGGTCCATCAGTGGCTATTAGCCACAGTGTGTGTGTGTATACGCACACACACATATATTGGCCACTGTGTGACACAGAGTGTTGGCCTGGATGGGCCATTGGCCTGATCCAACATGGCATCTCTTATGTTCTTATGTGACACAGAGTGCTGGACTGGATGGGCCATTGGCCTGATTCAACAGGGCTTCTCTTATGTTCTTATGTGACACAGAGTGTTGGACTGGATGGGCCATTGGCCTGATCCAACAGGGCTTCTCTTATGTTCTTATGTGACACAGAGTGTTGGACTGGATGGGCCATTGGCCTGATCCAACAGGGCTTCTCTTATGTTCTTATGTGACACAGAGTGTTGGACTGGATGGGCCATTGGCCTGATCCAACAGGGCTTCTCTTATGTTCTTATGTGACACAGAGTGTTGGACTAGATGGGCTATTGGCCTGATCCAACAGGGCTTCTCTTATGTTCTTATGTGACACAGAGTGTTGGACTGGATGGGCCATTGGCCTGATCCAACAGGGCTTCTCTTATGTTCTTATGTGACACAGAGTGTTGGACTGGATGGGCCATTGGCCTGATCCAACAGGGCTTCTCTTATGTTCTTATGTGACACAGAGTGTTGGACTGGATGGGCCACTGGCCTGATCCAACAGGGCTTCTCTTATGTTCTTATGTGACACAGAGTGTTGGACTGGATGGGCCACTGGCCTGATCCAACAGGGCTTCTCTTATGTTCTTATGTGACACAGAGTGTTGGACTGGATGGGCCATTGGCCTGATCCAACAGGGCTTCTCTTATGTTCTTATGTGACACAGAGTGTTGGACTGGATGGGCCATTGGCCTGATCCAACAGGGCTTCTCTTATGTTCTTATGTGACACAGAGTGTTGGACTGGATGGGCCACTGGCCTGATTCAACAGGGCTTCTCTTATGTTCTTACTCTTCAGTCCCCAAAGCCAAAAAAGAAATGCATATTTCTACACACTTACCGATCCTGTGCCGAATAGAGACTGTGTCACTCCAAGCTCCAGCTCTACAATGTCCTTTTGGAGATAGAGCGACCAACACTCTGCACGGTATTTTATTCCAATCCAAGCCCACTGAGCTCACAGGACTGACTCTGCTGCATAGGATCGGGCCAATCACAGGGCTTTTTTTGTAGCAGGGACTCCTTTGCATATTAGGCTACACCTCCCTGTTGTAGCCAATCCTCCCAAGAGCTTACAGGGCTCTTCGTACAGGTCCTACTGTAAGCTCCAGGAGGATTGACTACATCAGGGGTGTGTGGCCTAATATGCAAAGGCATTCCTGCTTCAAAAAAAGCCCTGGCCAACAGTCATCTGAGCATCTCAGATCGGTACACCTCAGTCCCCAAAGCCAAAAAAGACATGCGTATTTTTACACACTTACTGATCCTGTGCCGAACAGAGACTGTATCACTCCGAGCTCCATCCTTGTAATACGCCCAAATTGATATCTGGTATTCGGTGTTCTTTTTCAGACCAGGCAGGACAGCGGCAGCCAAGTTCCCAGCCACGGAGAGCTACGGGAGAGGGGCACACAACCCGATTTATAGACATCTGCACAACCCTTTGACTTTAGGAAAACTGTCAACGCTGAGGTTTCCCCTTATTGGTTCACAGTCAGGGCTGTTGATATTCCCTTCCCAGATTTCTGGTTCTGCTCTACTGAATGCTGACACTTATACTCCTGGGCTCAGAGACACAGGGAGCAAATAAATAAGCACACAGACTTCATTCTGTGCCTCATTTTACTGTAGAACATGGGTGACCATGTAATGCCTGTGGGGATCACGGTGTCTGCCAATACCTTTCCTGTGCCCTAGGTGCGCTACTGCCCTACCAAGTGGATGGGCCATCCCTGCCTGGCACCCACCAAAAGTGGGTGGGACCAGAAAGGGCTTCCGATGGGCTGCTGCGGATCCGATTGGCTGGGCAGATTGCAATAACATTGTTTCCATGGCAGCTGTCCCTACAGTTTGGTGTCGTGGTTATGTGTGCAGACTCTTATCTGGGGAGAACCAGATTTAATCCCCTACTCTCCACATGCACCTGCTGATGGGACCGTGAGTCAGTCACAAGTTCTTGAAGCACTGTTCCTCTCAAGAGCAGTTTCTGTCAGAGCTCTCTCAGCCCCACCCACCTCGCAGGGTGTCTGTTGTAGGGAAGGGAAGGGAAAGGAAAGGAGATTGTAAGCCGCTCTGAGACTCTTTCGGGTAGTGAAGGGGTGGAGTATAAATTCAATTTCATCTTCACAGTGCTGGTTTTATTCTCTCCCACTCCTTTTTCACAGTGTATTTTTTATAATTAACTCTATTCTTCCAAACCCTTAAGCTGCTTCTGTATCTATGGCGCCACCACTGATGGACCTCCTGATGGCACCTGGGTTTTTTGACCACTGTGTGACACAGAGAGTTGGACTGGATGGGCCACTGGCCTGATCCAACATGGCTTCTCTTATGTTCTTATGTGACACAGAGTGTTGGACTGGATGGGCCACTGGCCTGATCCAACATGGCTTCTCTTATGTTCTTATGTGGCGCAGAGTGTTGGACTGGATGGGCCATTGGCCTGATCCAACATGGCTTCTCTTATGTTCTTATGTGGCGCAGAGTGTTGGACTGGATGGGCCATTGGCCTGATCCAACATGGCTTCTCTTATGTTCTTATGTGACACAGAGTGTTGGACTGGAGGGGCCACTGGCCTGATCCAAAATGGCTTCTCTTATGTTCTTATGTGACACAGAGTGCTGGACTGGAGGGGCCATTGGCCTGATCCAACATGGCTTCTCTTATGTTCTTATGTGACTCAGAGTGTTGGACTGGATGGGCTATTGGCCTGATCCAACATGGCTTCTCTTATGTTCTTATGTGACTCAGAGTGTTGGACTGGATGGGCCACTGGCCTGATCCAACATGGCTTCTCTTATGTTCTTATGTGACACAGAGTGCTGGACTGGAGGGGCCATTGGCTGGATCCAACATGGCTTCTCTTATGTTCTTATGTGACACAGAGTGTTGGACTGGATGGTCCACTGGCCTGATCCAACATGGCTTCTCTTATGTTCTTATGTGACTCAGAGTGTTGGACTGGAGGGGCCATTGGCCTGATCCAACATGGCTTTTCATATGTTCTTGTGTGATGAGCAAAATGGGTAAATATTACATTGAGTCAAATCACCTCAAGGCATTGTACCTTCTTGAGGTCCCTGGCCATCCCAGTTTCCGTTCCCCAATCTCCAGGAGTTTCACAGCTCCTGGATCTTGCAGCCCAACCTCCCATTGCCTACTGGTAGCCAAGGGGAACCTGGCAACCAAGGCTTTTTTGTAGCAGGAACTCCTTTGCATGTTAGGCCACACACCCCTGATGGAGCCAATCCTCCAAGAATTACAGGACTCTTAGTATAGGGCCTACTGTAAGTTCTTGAACGATTGGCTACATCAGGGGGGTGTAGCCTAATATGCAAAGGAGTTCCTGCTACAAAAAAAGCCTTGGTTGCCAGGTTCGCTTTGGCCACCAGTAGGCGATGGGAGGTTGGGTTGCAAGATCCAGGAGCTGCAAAGCTCCTGGAGATTGGGGGACTGAGACTCAGATGGCCAGGGACCTCAACGAAGTACAATGCTCTTGAGCCCACCCTTCAAAGCAGCAGTTTTCTCCAGGAGAATTTATCCCTGTATTCTGAAGATGAGCTATAATTCCAGGTCCCACCTGGAAGCTGGCATCCCTGGATCTATCAGTGGCTACTAGCCCTGGTGACTAATGGGAACCTCCACGTCCAGTGGCTGTAAACCTCTATGCCCTGTTTGTTGGACATCCAGAGGAATCGGTTGGCCACTGTATGAGACAGAATGTTGGCTAGATGGACCAAAGTTTTGACCCAGCTGGGCTCTTCTTATTCCTATCTTATAGCAGGGAGTTAGGGTTGCCAAGTCCAATGCAAGAAATATCTGAAGACTTTGGGGGTGGAGCCAGAAGCAAGGGTGCGACAAGCACAATTGAACTCCAAAGGGAATTCTGGCCATCACATTTAAAGGGACCACACGCCTTTTAAATGCCTTCCCTCCATTGGAAATAATGGATAGGGGCACCTTCTTTTGGGGCTTACAGAATTGGACCCCCTGGTCCAATCCTTTTGAAATTTGGAGGGTATTCTGGGGAGAGGCACTGGATGCTGTGCTGAAAATTTGGCACCACTACCTCAAAAACAGTCCCCTCCAGAGCCCAGGGCCCAGATACCAACAGATCCATTCTCCATTATGTCCTATGTTAATAGCTTTCCATAGGGAATAATGGAGTGCCCAGCAGACGTTTCCCTCCCCTCCCCCCATTTCCTGATGACCCTGAAGTGGGGGGAAGGGCCTCCAAACCGGGGAATCCCCTGCCCCCACCTGGGGATTGGCAACCCTACAGGGAGTTCCACCAATCAGCTTTTCCTGCATACCTCCTGCGACCGCCCTTCACCAAGCACGTTCCATTTGATCTGGTAGACCACCACATCGGACGCCGCGATCGCTTCCCACTCCAGCCGTATCTCACTTCCCGAGAGCTCCGTGACCTTCAGGTGGCTTGGCGGCGGCACCTTTACTGCAAGACAAAGGAAGGGAAGATGGTGAGGCCCAGGGCTTTTTTGTTTTGTAGCAGGAACTCCTTTGCATATCAGGCCACCCCTCCCTGATGTAGCCAATCCTCCAAGAGCTTGCAGTAGGCCCTGTAAGAAAAGCCCTGTCAGCTCCTGGAGGATTGGCTGCATCAGGAGGGTGTGGCCTAATATGCAAAGGAGCTCCTGCTACAAAAAAAAAGCTGTAGTGAAGATGGGTTTCTCCACATTCTGTCCCAGTTGCTCGGGGAAGAAGCCATTGCGCAGCCCTGCCACGAAGCAGATGGCGAGGGAGCAGACTCGTAACCGGACAGCTGTCCTTAGCCAGCCCGCCTTTCGCTTCCCTGGACCGCCCCCCCCCCAATGACAAAAGCACGTCCTGAAGGACTGGGATGTAATATTTTGCAGCTATTAATTAAAGCATGATTATTTCAACGCTGGGCGAGAAGACACATGCCATTTGGCATCGCCAGAAACTGAAGAGTCCAAGAAGGGCACTCAAGGAGAGAGGGAGGAAAGATTGTGTAACTCACGTACTGGGCTTTCTCGGACTTTATAAATAGAATTATGCCAGAGATTCAGGCAGGCCTTTCTATATTTCAACAGGGAATTATTTTAAAAACATTTGACTCCATTGTCTCCTTGGGAGGCATCTTAGTGCAGTTCAAAGTATATGGGTGTGGTTTGTAACCAAAATCAGGGGGTTTTGTTTGTTTGTTTGTTTGTTTGAGCAGGAACCCACAGGAGCACAGTTCCAGCTCACTTCATGGCAGGTGCTGTGGCCTAACATGCAAATGAGTTCCTGCTGGGGTTTTTTCCCAAAAAAGCCCTGTGTAAAAGCAATGTCGATATCAGGAGGTGTGGGCCAGGGCTTTTTTTGTAGAAAAAGTCTAGCAGGAACTTATTTGCATATTAAGCCACATTGCCATGATGTCACCATTGTCTCACACAGGTGCTTTTTGGTAGGAAAAAACTCAGCAGGAGAGCCAGTTTGGTGTAGGGGTTAAGTGTGCGGACTCTTATCTGGGAGAATCGGGTTTGATTCCCCACTCCTCCACTTGCACCTGCTAGCATGGCCTTGGGTCAGCCATAGCCCTGGCAGAGGTTGTCCTTGAAAGGGCAGCTGCTGTGAGAGCTCTCTCCAGCCCCACCCACCTCACAGGGTGTCTGTTGTGGGGGAGGAAGGGAAAGGAGATTGTGAGCCGCTCTGAGACTCTTCGGAGTGGAGGGAGGGATATAAATCCAATATCTTCTTCTTCATTTGCATATTAAGCCACACCCACTGATACCAAACCAGCTCGAACAGCATTGCTGTGCATTCCTGCTCAAAACAAGCCCTGGTGTGGCCTGATATGCGGATGAGTTCCTGCTGGGCTTTTTCTACAATAAAAAGCCCTGTGAAAATCCATAGAGTTTCTTGAGCTTCCTAGAACTACCCCATGTGACTTCCAGGTTTCTCCCAGAAGTGACATAGCAATGTTGGTGACATTGCTTTCTCCCCTGCCAAAAGAGCTGCCAAAGAGCTGCCAAAAGGAGATCTCCCACCATAGTATGAAGCCTGGGAGCCCTAGTTCATGCAGAACACCAGTTTGGTGTAGTAGTAAAGTGTGCGGACTCTTATCTGAGAGAACCGGGTTTGATTCCCCACTCGTCCACTTGCAGCTGCTGGAATGGCCTTGAGTCAGTCATAGCTCTCGCAGAGCTGTTCATGAAAGGGGAGCTTCTGGGAGAGCTCTCTCAGCCCCACCCACCTCACAGGGTGTCTGTTGTGGGGGAAGGAAATAACGGAGATTGTAAGTCGCTCTGATTCAGAGAGAAGGGCGGGGTATAAATCTGTGGTCTTCTTCTTCTACTACTTACATGTAGTAACATTGCCCGTAACTGGAAAGGATTCGCCTTCATCGTAAATGGAAGTCACGCTGACAAAATATTTTGTCAGTGATGACAGAGGCTTCAGCACAGCAGATGAAACATTGCCAGGAACCTCCAACTGAAAAGAAACAAAATGAGGTCTGCTGAAAGTCCATAGAGGATATTGCTGTGACTGGCTGATACCAAAAGAGAAGGAACATTAGGATTGTCTTTGCATATTAGGCCACACCTTCCCTAAAGGAGCCAATCCTCCTGGAGCTAACAGTAGGCCCTATACTCTGAGCCCTGTAAGCTCTTGGAGGATTGGCTACTGAAGAGGGGTGTGGCCTAATATGCAAAGGAGTTCCTGCTACAAAAATAAAAGCTCTGCCTGGAAGTAATATAGACTCATCACTGAAATTGGGGGGGGGGGGGGGGCCGCAGAGATGATGCTCTGGTTTTTTGGCTAAAGTCTGTGGCAAAATCAGCCTCAAAACAGAGTTTTGCCCCAGAAACAGAGTCACCCCCTCAAAATTGCCATCACACCTATGTCACTCCCAGGTAACAAAGGCGTGTAATATTTATTGTTGTTGGGGTGCAGGTGTTTCCTCCAACCAACCAGCCAGCTGGCTGGTGGTGGGAAAAGAACAGGCAAAAACAAAGGATCCCTTAACAGTCTCAAAATCGCTGCCACAAAATGGTTATCACAGGAGGCAGAGCCAGCCACAATATTGCTGCTGCAGTTTCCTTCCAGTGACATAGTGAAGAGCTGCACTGCCAATCAGATCTCCAACAGCCAATCAGAAGTCTGGCTGTGAACAAAGCTGCATTTGGCCCCACCCACTGCCTAAAAAGACTTGGTGGGTCCCAGAGAAGGTGTTGGTGGTCACCATGGCATCCATAGGCACAAAGTTAGGGTCCCTGCCCTGGCTTAGATGGCCCTTGTGCCGATCTAGGAAAGCAACCCCTTTGTCTTGATGGTCACTCACCTCCCCAGTGTTGCTCCCCCTGCTGGACATATAGGTCACTCGGTGAGTTTTCACAGCTCGCAAGGTCGCCTCCCAGTTAACCCTGATGGAACCATGGCTGATATCTGAGAAACTCAGGCGGGGCGGAGGGCTCAGGGCCACTGTAAGACATGAGGACAGCCGTTCAGAGGTCATCAACATAACAGTTTGAATCCGGTTTCACTTCTGTGGGTTGTAGTTCAGAAAAGAAGACTGCTCTTGGGAAATTCTCAGATGCCCAGGGGTGGAATTCTAGCAGGAGCTCCTTTGCATATTAGGCCACACACCTCTGATGTAGCCAATCCTCCAAGAGCTTACCAAAAAAGAGCCTTGTAAGCTCTTGGAGGATTGGCTACCTCAGGGGTGTGTGGCCTAATATGCAAAGGAGCTCCCGCTAGAATTCCACCCCTGCAGATGCCTAACAAAACCCCAGTTGTCAGCATCCCTCCAGGAAAACCAGTGGCGGCTATAATTGGGTTTCAAAGTATGCCTAATTGGGTAATTCCTTGATATTATTTTTTTTTGGGGGGGGGGGGTAGAGCCTGGAGAGGTCGGGATTGGGGCCAGGAGGGACCTCAGTGCAATTTAATGACATGGAGTCCAGCCTCCAAACATCTACATTCTCTGATCTCTATAACCTGGGGTCCAGTTGGAATTCTGGGAAATCTCCAGGCATCAGCTGGAGACCGGCAACTGAGTCATGCTCCTGTCCCCCTAGATGGCTCCCTACATGACCTGAACATTCTATGCTCTGTGTAGTTGCCATTCCAATGGATTTGGACCAGATCTGAGAGAGGATAAGTCTAACAATGGCAACTAGCCACGGTGGCTGAAGGGAACCTCCACATTCAGAGACATTAATCCTCTGAATCCAAGAGCCAGGAGGCAACACCAGGGGAAGGCCTCAGCCTCTATGCCCTGTTGTTGGCCCTCCAGAGGAACTGGTTGGCTGCTGTGTGAGACAGGAGGCTGGACTAGATGGACCCTCACTGGTCTGATCCAGCAGGGCTTTTCTTATGTTCTTGTGAAGGCCTCAGCCTTTGTGCCCTGTTCTCGGCCCTCCAGAGGAACTGGCTGGCCACTTTGTGAGACAGGATGCTGGACTAGATGGACCCTCACCAGTCTGATCCAGCAGGGCTGTTCTAATGTTCTTAAGACACACATATGAAAAAAAAAACAGACCACAACTTACATGTGGTTTCCTGGATACTTGTGGGGTCACTAGCATCTTCTCCATACATCGCATACACAGCTAGCGCGTATTCAGTGCTGGGAGACAACCCCTCAAGCAGAACTTCAGTCTTTACGACTTTCACCTGACAAGAGACAAAGAGGGGGAAAACTCTGAAAATCAGGAGGAAAACAAATGTTAAAATCCTGCTGCCTGTTACAGTAAGAACAGATCCCTCTTCAGCCGTATCTGCCTCCTTCCTGTTCCTCAGCCATTTGTCTACAAGGCTGCCAATCAGGGCTGCCAAGGCCCCGGTCCATGGCTGCCAGAACGTGTATTGGTGAGCCCCATGGGTGTCCATAGGGACCACCTTGGAGACCCCTGAAGCAAATTGAAGTCAGACTCCCGTAATATTAGGACTTGGAGGCACCTAATTAAGTAGGTAGGCAATAGAATTATAGAGTTGGAAGGGACCTCCAGGGCCATCTAGTCCAACCCCCTGCACAATGCAGGAAACTCACAAACACCTCCCCCTAAATTCACAGGATCCTCATCGCTGTCAGAGGGCCATCTAGCCGCTGTTTAAAAACCTCCAAGGAAGGAGAACCCATCACCTCCAGAGGAAGCCTGTCCCACTGAGGAATTGCTCTAACGGTCAGGAAGTTCTTCCTAATGTTGAGCCGGAAACTCTTTTGATTTAATTTCAACCCGTTGGTTCTGGTCCTACCTTCTGGGGCCACAGAAAACAATTCCACAACATCCTCTATAGGACAGCTCTTCAAGGGCTTTGAAGGTAATAACCAGCACCTTGTGGCGAATCTGGTATACTATTGGCAGCCAGTGCCGTTCTTGCAGTGCCGGCTGTATGTGCTCCCACCTGGGCAGCCCCATTAACAGCCTGGCCGCCCCCGTTCTGCACTAGCTGCAGTTTCCGGGTTCATGACAAGGGCAGCCCCATGTAGAGGGCATTACAGTAGTCCAGTCTTGAGGTGACTGTTGCATGGATCACAGTTGCCAGGTCGTTACGGCCAAGGAAAGGAGCCAACTGTTTCGCCCGCCTAAGGTGGATAAAGGCGGATTTTGCAGTTGCTGCTATCTGGACCTCCATTGTCAAGGAGGACTCCAGTAGCACCCCCAAACTTCTGACCTCGTGAGCCGTTGTCAGTGGCACACCGTCAAAAGTTGGTAGGGGAATTCCCCTACCCAGACCGCCATGACTCAGGCAAAGGACCTCTGTCTTCATGGGATTCAGCTTCAGTCAGCTCAGTTTAAGCCACCCAGCCAATGGAGTTCCTGCTACAAAAAAAGCCCTGCCCATTTGCAGAAACAATTTTCTATTTATTTCAACTCTGCTCAACACCCTCCCCAACCCCTGCCATTACAACCAATTTGCTGCCCCCCTTCTGCCCAACTTGCAGAATGACCTGGAAACCAAAGGGACATTATGGAGGTGCTCTCCCTAAGTGACTTTTGTGTGTGTTTGGTCCATGAAGATTCTCCAGCCTCTCAGTTTGAGAGCTGCAGCACAGCAACACAGTTCTGGGATCCAGTTCTATTTTCAGGCATGGTAATAATTCCAGAAGAGCTGCTCGGGCTTGTCTGTTGCAGCAATAAGAAACCAGGAGTCTTGCAGCGCCTTAAAAACTAACAAGATTTTTCTCCCAGTTTAAGCTTTCATGAACTACAGCCTGTTTCATTACACACAGTGGTGACTAAAGGGAACCTCCATCTTCACAGAGCCAGGAGGCAACATCAGGAGAAGGTCTCGGCTTCCATGCCCTGTTGTTGGCCCTCCAGAGGAACTGGCTGGTCACTGCATAAGACAGGATGCTGGACTAGATGGGCTACTGGTTTAATCCAGCAAGGCTCTTCTGGTGTTCTCGTGAAGACCTCAGCCTCTATGCCCCATAGTTGGTCCTACAAAGGAACTGGTTGGCTACTCTGTGAGACAGGATGCTGGACTAGATGGACCACTGGTTTAATCCAGCAAGGCTCTTCTGGTGCTCTCGTGAAGACCTCAGCCTCTATGCCCCGTTGTTGGTCCTACAGAGGAACTGGTTGGCTACTCTGTGAGACAGGATGCTGGACTAGATGGACCATTGGTTTAATCCAGCAGGGCTTTTCTGGTGTTCTCATGAAGACCTCAGCCTTTATGCCCCATTGTTGGTCCTACAGAGGAACTGGTTGGCTACTCTGTGAGACAGGATGCTGGACTAGATGGGCCACTGGTTTAATCCAGCAGGGCTTTTCTGGTGTTCTCGTGAAGACCTCAGCCTTTATGCCCCATTGTTGGTCCTACAGAGGAACTGGTTGGCTACTCTGTGAGACAGGATGCTGGACTAGATGGGCCACTGGTTTAATCCAGCAGGGCTTTTCTGGTGTTCTCGTGAAGACCTCAGCCTCTATGCCCCATTGTTGGTCCTACAGAGGAACTGGTTGGCTACTCTGTGAGACAGGATGCTGGACTAGATGGACCATTGGTTTAATCCAGCAGGGCTTTTCTGGTGTTCTCGTGAAGACCTCAGCCTCTATGCCCCATTGTTGGTCCTACAGAGGAACTGGTTGGCTACTCTGTGAGACAGGATGCTGGACTAGATGGACCACTGGTTTAATCCAGCAGGGCTTTTCTGGTGTTCTCGTGAAGACCTCAGCCTCTATGCCCCATTGTTGGTCCTACAGAGGAACTGGTTGGCTACTCTGTGAGACAGGATGCTGGACTAGATGGGCCACTGGTTTAATCCAGCAGGGCTTTTCTGGTGTTCTCGTGAAGACCTCAGCCTCTATGCCCCATTGTTGGTCCTACAGAGGAACTGGTTGGCTACTCTGTGAGACAGGATGCTGGACTAGATGGACCACTGGTTTAATCCAGCAGGGCTTTTCTGGTGTTCTCGTGAAGACCTCAGCCTCTATGCCCCATTGTTGGTCCTACAGAGGAACTGGTTGGCTACTCTGTGAGACACGATGCTGGACTAGATGGGCCACTGGTTTAATCCAGCAGGGCTTTTCTGGTGCTCTCGTGAAGACCTCAGCCTCTATGCCCCATTGTTGGTCCTACAGAGGAACTGGTTGACTACTCTGTGAGACAGGATGCTGGACTAGATGGACCACTGGTTTAATCCAGCAGGGCTTTTCTGGTGCTCTCGTGAAGACCTCAGCCTCTATGTCCCGTTGTTGGCTGTCCAAAGGAAGTGGTTGGCCACTGTGTGATGCAGGATGCTGGACTAGATGGGCTCCTGGTCTGATTCAGCAGGGCTCTTCTGATGTCCTTATGCATCCAAGACCTCTTTTTAATTGTTGCAAGACAGCTGCCATCTGCAGCTCCAAATGCTAGGCCCTTCTTTGTACCACAAGTCTTGCTGGGCACAAGGCATTGCTGAGTACTGTTCTCACATGCCTGCATTAGCATTAGGGTAGACTGCCATATTTAGTGATGATGTGCATGTGTGAACGAGGCCTATTGTAGATCAAAAAACCTTTACTGATTCTGTTTGCTAGCACTATTTTTTTTTTTTTTGCAGTTTTGTAACTGAAGCTGCTGTTCCCATTTTCCTTACATCTGAGGTGATTTGACTCAATGTAATATTTACCCATTTTGCTCATCACATAAGAACAAATGAGAAGCCATGTTGGATCAGGCCAATGGCCAATCCAGTCCAACACTCTGTGTCACGCAGTGGCCAAAAAAACCAGGTGCCATCAGGAGGTCCATCAGTGGGGCCAGGACACTAGAAGCCCCCCCACTGTGCCCCCCCCAACCCAAAAGAATGGCTTCTCTTGCTTTACTGAGCCAGATGTTTGAAATCTGCACGTTGGAATGACCCTTTGAAGAAGCCATTTTCCCACAAGCCTCTGAGGCTACGCAACTCAGCAGGTCCAGCTCCAAGTGTTAAGGGTCCCTTGGCAGAGAGTTCCGAGGGGTGGGGCGCTGCCCTCTTCTACCCACCCAGGCCCAAGGGTTGCCAACCTTCAGTGGTAAACCACAAGACCATATTGGCACAGTGGAATGCCCAGTTAAGAGAAGTTTCTGAAGAACTGAAATGTAATCTCTGAAAATGCCTTTGCTTGTTGAGGGTTACAGTCAAGTTTGCCCAGCAGGAACTCATTTGCATAGTAGGCCATGCCCCCTGCTGTCACCATTGTTTCACACAGGACTTTTTTAAAAAGAAAAAGCCCAACAGGAACTCATTTGCATTTTAGGCCACATCCCTTAGGCCAAGCCAGCAGAAACTGCGTCCCTGTGCTTTCCTGGTAAAAAAAAAAAAACAGCCCTCAGTTTGACCATCATATAAGGATGTAAAAATTTGTCGGATCAACCTTTCAGAGTCCTTCCAGTTGCATTTATATTGCAAATTTATGTGCTTGTAACTTTTACATTGTTTATTATAAATAGTTACACTCTGTTACTATTTATTATATACATAACTTGCAACATAGTATTGGGCGATTTTTCAACTTTACTGGTGGTGAAATTTTTTTTATGGTTTACTCTCCGCAACGTAGCCGGTTTTTTTGAATAACCTTCAGGTGGTGGCTGGAGATCTTCTGAGATTCCAGCTGATCTCCGGGTGACAGAATCAGTTCACTTGACGAAAATGGTCACTTGGGAAGGTGAATTATAGGGCACTATACCGGGGGGGGGGCCAAACTGTGCCTCTTCCAAACATTGTGTGGCTCTTGAAGCCCCCATTGGCCAGAATAGAGAAGGTATTTGTCTCTTTATACCATCTCTCCAAGCCAAGCCAGCCGGCAGCTTGGAGAATGCATTTAAAGTTAAAGTTGCTTTCTTTCCACCTCTTCCTCCTTCCGTCTATTTTCCTGCCTGCCTCCCTCCTTCCCTTCCTTGAACATCTGACGTTCATGTCTTGTGGCTCTCAAACATCTGATGTTTATTCTATGAGGCTCTTATGGTGAACATATGAACATATGGAGCTGCTTTATATTGAATCAGACCCTCGGTCCATCAAAGTCAGTATTGTCTACTCAGACTGGCAGCGGCTCTCCAGGGTCTCAAGCGGAGGTTTTTCACACCTATTTGCCTGGACCCTTTTTTGGAGATGCCGGGGATTGAACCTGGGACCTTCTGCTTACCAAGCAGATGCTCTACCACTGAGCCACCATCCCTCCTCAAAGGGATGGTAAGCAAGTTTGGCCACCCCTGCACTATACCCTGTTGACGTCCCTCTTCTCCTTAAGCCAACCCACTTCAGGCTCCAGCCCCCAAATCACCAGTTATTCCCCAGCCTGGAGCTGGCAACCCTACCGTGCCCTCCTCCTCTTCACCCAACCTTGGTGTCCTTCCTCTACCCTCTGAGGAGCTCTCCCACTGTTCGTGCTTGCTACAACCTGCAATCCTTTCCCCAGTGGCACTGGGAAGTGAATGTCATGAGGGGCTTGGTTACGGTTGCTAGGGTCCCAAGCTGAGGTTTTTCATGCCTATTTGTCTGGACCCTTTTTAGTTGGAGATGCCAGGGATTGAACCTGGGACCTTCTGCTTTCCAAGCAGTTGTTCTACCACTGAGCCACCATCCTTCCCCTTGATAAAAGTTAGATGTTATCTGCTCTTTGCACTGAGACCATTCTCCCCAGACAAGCATCCAAAATAAAATCCGGATGCAGGTGTTCATGTGGTACCACCCTCTCACTTGTCCATGCAGTACAGTCCTCTCATGGGCAAAAAGGTAAAGGCAGTCCCCTGTGCAAGCACCAGTCGTTTCCAACTCTGGGGTGACGTTGCTTTCACAATGTTTTCACAGCAGACATTTTACGGGGTGGTTTGCCATTGCCTTCCCCAGTCATCTACACTTTCCCCCCAGCAAGCTGGGTCCTCATTTTACTGACCTCGGAAGGATGGAAGGCTGAGTCAACCTGGAGCCGGCTACCTGAACCCAGCTTCCGCCGGGATCGAACTCAGGTTGTGAGCAGAGAGTTCAGACTGCAGTACTGCTTCTTTACCACTCTGCGCCACAGGGCTCCCTCTCATGGGACTGTACAACTTTAGAATGCGTGTCACAGGTTTAAAATTGCCCACTTACAAAAATCACCTTCTACCTGTAATTCCCCGGTGAAGGCCTTAAAAGTTGTGATTCCAACGAAACAAACCAACAAAGAAAATAAATCCTCCTTACCTCTTTAGTATGGTCGCTCGCTCCGTTGGGTGCTGAAGAACAAAGTACCAGATACCGCGTGGCGCCATCTGCTGGCTGCCAGGTGAGTTTGATACTGTTGTGACTGATTTCAGATGCTCGGAGGGACCGGGGAGCAGACAGAGGCACTGCAAGAGTAAGTTGATAAAGAGAAAATGAGGAAAGCAGATCATGCATCGTGTTTTCTGTCCCACAAAACCTCAACGATCCTGCTTCGTATGCTTTTTTAAAATCCTGAGAATGGGCAAAACCAGCCATACTCTTCTGTCAACAAACGCCACATCTTTGGCTTCCCTCGCCAACAGCGTTTTGCAAAATTAAGAAGTGCTATTTGTTAAAATTGTACTTCTGTTTAGCACAACTGATTCCACTTATCGGGGGGTTTTTTAAATACTATTTGAATATTGAATATTGTCCTTTGAATATTAGACAGTCGGCTTAGAACAGATAAAAGGAAGTACTTCTTCACCCAAAGGGTGATTAACACATGCAATTCACTGCCACAGGAGATGGTGGCTACAAGCATAGACAGCTTCAAGAGGGGATTGGATAAGCATATGGAGCAGAGCTCCATCAGTGGCTATTAGCCACAGCATATAGTCTCTGTCTGGGGCAGTGATGCTCTGTATTCTTGGTGCTTGAAAGGGGCAACAGTGGGAGGGCTTTTAGTGTCCTGGTCCCACTAGTGGACCTCTTGATGGCCTCCTAATGGACCTCATGAGGGGTGACATGATAGAGGTTTACAAGATTATGCATAGGATAGAGAAGGTAGAGAAAGTACGTTTCTCCCTTTCTCACAATACGAGAACTCATGGACATTCAATGAAATTGCTGAGCAGTAGGGTTAGAACTGATAAAAGGAAGTCCTTCTTCACCCAAAGGGTGATTAACACATGGAATTCACTGCCACAGGAGATGGTGGCAGCCACAAGCATAGCCAGTTTCAAGAGGGGATTGGATAAGCATATGGAGCAAAGGTCCATCAGTGACTATTAGCCACAACTTATCGTTGGAACTCTGTCTGGGGCAAGTGATGTTCTGTATTCTTGGTGCTGGGGGGCACAGTGGGAGGGCTTCTCGTGTCCTGGCCCCACTGATGGACCTCCTGATGGCACGTGGGGTTTTCTGGACACTGTGTGACACAGTGTTGGACTGGATGGGCCATTGGCCTGATCCAACAGGATTTCTCCTATGTTCTCTTAGGCCGCAGATAGCCTGATGTAGCCAATACTCCTGGAGCTTCCAGTAGGCCCTGTAATAAGAGCCCTGTAAGCTCTTGGAGGATTGGCTACATCAGGGGTGTGTGGCCTAATATGCAAAGGAGGTCCTGCTACAAAAAGATCCCTGCCACTTAACACTTGTCATGAGGAAAGGCAAACAGCTCAGTGACAAAGCTCTGCTGTTTGACTACTCACCACACCTTGCCAGCAAATCTCCAAGTCTGTTTTGGTAGCCTGAAGAGCTACACTTGTGTTGCCTTTTAAAATAAAACAGGGGTGGCCAACGGTAGCTCTCCAGGTGTTTTTTGCCTACAACTCCCATCAGCCCCAGCCATTGGCCATACTGGCTGGGGCTGATGGGAGTTGCAGGCAAAAAAACATCTGGAGAGCTACCATTGGCCACCCCGGAAATAAAAGATCCTTAGGGAGAACAATTATTCACCCTATACCGTATGCTGTGATCCGTCTGCTCTTGTTTGCTCTTGAAGGTATAAGCAAGCCTGCAAAGAGGATGGCTATGATTTCAATAGGTCTTTTATCGAGAGTTGCCAGCCTCCAGGAAGGCACTGCCCCCGTGAAGATCATCCTGCAACTCAACTTAACAGTTCAAACACACTCAGAATGCTTAGAACACAAGCATATTCATTCTTGTACAAACAGTAGAATAATAAGAACATAAGAGAAGTCATGTTGGATCAGGCCAATGGCCCATCCAGGCCAACACTCTGTGTCACACCATGCCATCAGGAGGTCCATCAGTGAGGCCAGGACACTAGAAGCCCTCCCACTGTGCACCCCCCCTCAAGCACCAAAAATAAAGAGCATCACTGCCTCAGACAGAGTTCCAACAATACCCTGTGGCTAACAGCCACTGATGGGCCTCTGCTCCGTATGTTTATCCAGTCCCCTCTTGAAGCCGTCTATGCTTGTAGCTGCCACCACCTCCTGTGGCAGTGAATCCCATGTGTAAAACTTCAGGCATCCAGCCACACAGCCTGCTTGGAACTTTGAAGTGTGAAGAGGCATGGAATCGATGAGAAATCTTTGTAAGGAAAATAGCTTGGATAAAGCTTCTTGCGAAAACGAGGTCCAAGATATTTCAGAAATACTTGTTAGGTGGGGGGCTGCATGCCTGAAGTTTTCACCTTGTCTGGAGCAGAATCCCTTTCTTCAGTGGATGGAACGGGATCTGTTTTATGGGAATAAAGGAAAAAGCATGAACGGACTTGTCTGTTAACCAGGAGTGGAGTTCTAGCAGGAACTCCTTTGCATATTAGGTCACACACCCCTGATATAGCCAATCCTCCAAGAGCTTACAAGGCTCTTTTTTGTAAGCTCTTGGAGGATTGGCTACATTAGGGGTGTGTGACCTAATATGCAAAGGAGCTCCTGCTAGAATTTCACCCCTGCTGTTAACTACCACTAAGGACTTTGTGATATATGTCTGACACTTTACCTGTTTCATCTTACGGTTGTTCCGTGGATTGTTAATTTATTATTCTACTGTCTGTACAAGAATGAATATGAGTGTTTGTGTTGTAAGCCTTCTAAGCAAGGCTCTTTTAGTAGCAGGAATTCCGTTGCATATTAGGCCTACACCCTCCTGATGTACCCAATTCTCCAAGGGCTTACAGGACTCTTAGTACGGGACTTACTTTAAGCGCCAGGAGTATTGGGTACATCAGGGGGTGTGGCCTAATATGAAAAAGAGCTCCTGCTACCAAAAAAAAGCCCTGATTCTGAGTATGATTGAAGTGTTGAGGTGCAAGATGATTTTCACGATGGCAGTGCCTTCCTTGTCTCCAGGGCTTTTTTTCAGCAGGAATGCAGTTCCGGCTGGCTTGGCATCAGGGGGTGTGGCCTAATATGCAAATGTGTTCCTGCTGGGCCTTTTCTTTTTAAAAGCCCTGCGTGAAACTAAACTATGGTGATATCAGTGGCCTAATATGCAAATGTGTTCCTGCTGGGCCTTTTCTACCCAAAAAGCCCTGTGTGAAACAATGGTGACATCAGGGGTGTGTGGCCTAATATGCAAATGAGTTCCTGCTGGGCTTTTTCAACCAAAAAAAGCCCTGCTCATCTGTTGTGTATGCAGACGGGTAAGTGTCTATGTAATGGTGCTCCAGCCTAGCTCACTGGAGCCCGTAGGACTGAGCTTGGGGTCTTGGGAACAAAGGGCAGTAGGATCCAAATCTCTGCTGCCCTGCTCCAATCATGGGCTCCTGGCTGGTTTGTATGATCCAATGGTTGCTTGCGCAAGACCCCTGGTCTGTGGACCGGTCTCGGTCTGTGGCCTGTTAGCATCCGGGCCATGTGTTGTATAATTATTTTATTATATATTACAATGTCGTAACAATAATAATAATAAGACATTGGATTTGTATCCTGGCCTCTCAGAGCAGCTCACAATCTCCTTTATCTGCTTCCCCCACAACAAACAGCCTGTGAGGTGGGTGGGGCTGAGAGAGCTCTCCCAGAAGCTGCCCTTTCAAAGACAACTCTGCCAGAGCTATGGCTAACCCAAGGCCATTCCAGCAGCTGCAAGTGGAGGAGTGGGGAATCAAACCCGGTTCTCCCAGATAAGAGTCCGCGGGCTTAACCACCACACCAAAATAAAGTGCACAATTGTACCATCCCGAAACCATCGCCCCCTCCTCCGGTCTGTGGAAAAACTGCCTTCCACAAAACCGGTCCCTGGTGCCGAAAGGGTTGGGGACCACTGCTGTAGTGTCTATAGTTGGCCCTGTGGGGCCAGTTCCTCAATCTTAGAATGCAGCCCTATACTATGCTGTACTACACTAAAAGAGCATGATCACTACCACCTCGCCTCTTCCTTGCTTTGAACCCACTATATTATATCATCTCTCTCCATGAGTCTCACTTTCATTGCCAAGGCTCCAGGTGGGGCCTGGAGGTCTCCCAATACAATAGCTGATCTCCAGATGACAGAGATCAGTTTTCCTGGAGAAAATGGCTGCTTTGGAGGATGGGCTCTACAGCACTATACCATGCTGAGGCTCCCTCCCCTCCCCAAAGCTTCCCCTCCCCCGGCTCCACCCCCAAATTCCCAGGAATCTCCCAAACTGAAGTTGGCTAGCCTAGTTTTAATTCTACCGTTCTACTAAAACAGACCTTAAAGGGGCTTTTTTTTTAAAAAAAAACCCCTTAAAATCAACTGAAATAATGGACAAAACTGGTGCTTGGGGGGGTGGAAATGAATAATTAAGAGAAAGCAAACCAGAGGCATGCTTTGATGTTCTGAAAAGCAAACACAATGCATTTTGCTCAGGGGTTCGGAAACTAGTAACAAGGACAACAGGCAGCTCTAACGTGAGCAGGGAGTTCCTAATTGGCAGGCAGGTTCCTATGGGAACAGGCAGCCTTTCACACACCCTGTCGCTTCTGGAGTGTTTAGTGCTTTGTAAGTCGAAACCCAAACTCTGCATTGTGCCAAGGAAAAAAACTGGAAGCCAGCAAAGATCTTTCTGTTAGCTGCTGGATGTTCCTCAGAATCTGGCCACTTTGTTCTAGACCAGCCGAACATTTCTGAAAAGTCTTCAAAGTCAGCCCCACATATAGTGAATTACAGTAGTCAAGCATGAGTGCTGGATAAATTTGACAAGCGTATTGAAGTCCAGAAGGGGATTCAGTTGTCACCTCTGCCGAAGCCGGTGAAAAGCACTGTGTGCGACACACACTGCTTGTACATCCAGCTGAAAAACTGCATCTACCAGCACTCTTAAACTTGGGCTTCAAAGAGAATTGCAAACTCAGGGGTGGAATTCTAGCAGGAGCTCCTTTGCATATTAGGCCACACACCCCTGATGCAGCCAATCCTCCAAGAGCTTACAAAAAAGAGCCTTGTAAGCTCTTGGAGGATTGGCTACAGCAGGGAGGTGTGGCCTAATATGCAAAAGAGCTCCTGCTAGAATTCCACCCTTGTGCAAACCCACCCAATGCGGGCTGAATCCCACTGTCAGGACCTGACAGATCGTCTTGAGGTTTAGTTTGCTGGCCTTCACCCAAACGATTCTTGACTCTAAAAGCCTGTTTAAAACATCAGCAACTCCAAATTGCTAAGACAAAAAAGGAGAAGCAGACAGGATTGCTGGCTACTTGGTGGGGACTGGAGATCTCTTGGAATTCAAACTGATCTCCAGACCACAGGAATCAATTCCACTGGGGAAAATGACAGATGCTGAGGGCAGATGCTGTGGCATCACTTCACTTCTTCCCCCAAACTCCTCCCCGGCCTTCACCCCCAAGTCTCCAGGAATTTCCCTACCCGAATTTGGCAACCTTAGAAACAGAGCTGGGCATCATCAACTAAATAACGAGACCTTGCTCCCCATCCTGGGAGCTTCCACATTAAAAAAAAAGATTGGGGACAAAATACATGAACTCTACAGAGAAAAATATGTGGCAGAGCCCTGGTCCTTCAACACCTCTTCCTGGAACCAGTCCAACAGCTACAAGCGGAACCCTCCATGCAAGGTGCCTCATGACCCTGATAGGCTATCCAGAAAAGAAATCAACTGATCTTCAACACCTCTTTCTGGAACATGCCCAATGGCTATGAATAGAACCCTCCATGCTAAGTGCCTCAACTCGTGACCCTGATAGGCTATCCAACTGAATTTCAATACCTCTTTCTGTAACTGGCCAAACAGCTACAAGTGGAACAATCCATGCAAGGTGCCTCAGCTTGTGACCCTGATAGGCTATCCAACTGAATTTCAATACCTCTTCCTGTAACTGGCCAAACAGCTACAAGTGGAACAATCCATGCAAGGTGCCTCAACTCGTGACCCTGATAGGCTATCCAACTGAATTTCAATACCTCTTCCTGTAACTGGCCGAACAGCTACAAGTGGAACAATCCATGCAAGGTGCCTCAGCTTGTGACCCTGATAGGCTATCTGGAAAGAAACCCACTGAAAATCAACACCTCTTCCTGGAACCAGCCCAATAGCTACGAGTGGAATCCTCCATGCAAGGTGCCTAAACTCGTGACCCTGCTAGGCTATCCAGAAAGAAATCAACTGATCTTCAGTACCTCTTTCTGGAACATGCCCAACAGCTGTGAATAGAACCCTCCATGCTAGGTGCCTCAACTCGTGACCCTGCTAGGCTATCCAGAAAGAAATCAACTGATCTTCAACACCTCTTTCTGGAACATGCCCAACAGCTGTGAATAGAACCCTCCATGCTAGGTGCCTCAACTCGTGACCCTGATAGGCTATCCAACTGAATTTCAATACCTCTTCCTGTAACTGGCCAAACAGCTACAAGTGGAACAATCCATGCAAGGTGCCTTAGCCTGTGACCCTGATAGGCTATCTGGAAAGAAACCCACTGAACTTCAACACCTCTTTCTGGAACATGCCCAACAGCTATGAATAGAACCCACCATGCTAGGTGTCTCAACTCGTGACCCTGATAGGCTATCTCAAAGGAAACCAACTAAATTTCAATGCCTCTTCCTGTAACCGACCAAACAGCTACAAGTGGAACCACCCATGCAAGGTGCCTCAACTTGTGACCCTGATAGGCTATCTGGAAAGAAACCCACTGAACTTCAACACTTCTTTCTGGAACCTGCCCAACCACTATGTGTGGGACCATCCATGCAAGGTGCCTCAACTTGTGTTAGCCTGTCTCAAAAGATACCCCCACTCAGTGGGGTAAAGAAGAAGTGGGGTTTCCCATACACCAAATACCAGTCATTGATTCTAGACTTACAGGTTGAGGTGATACCTCGGAGTCCATCTCCGACCGCGTTCTCATAAATGGGAAATACCGAAACCAGATATTCAGTGTGGGAAGTGAGGTTGAAGAGCTGTGCAGAGGAGGCAGAACCATCTAAAACCACCTGCAAGTATACAAGGAGGCTGAGTTAGCCACCCAGCAAGAACTAGAGATGGGTGAACCTCGGTGTGATTCATCCAAAACCAGACCATAGATTTATACCTCGCCCTTCTCTCTGCATCAGAGTCTCAGAGCAGCTCACAATCTTCTTTGCCTTCCTCCCCCACAACAGACACCCTGTGAAGTGGGTGGGGCTGAGAGAGCTCCAGCAGACGCTGCCCTTTCTAGGACAACTCTGTGAGAGCTATGGCTGACCCAAGGCCATTCCAGCAGCTGCAAGTGGAGGAGTGGGGAATCAAACCCAGTTCTCCCAGATGAGAGTCCGTGCAATTAACTGCTACACCAAACTGGCTCTCTGCTCCTTCCCTTCCTCCCCAGCAATCCAGTAAAGTTTGAGCATGTGCCAGTCACCAGCCAGCTGCTTAAGCAATGAGAAATGCCACCAATGGTGCACAAGAAACGCCCCCCACCCTGAATTGTAGCTCATTTTAAATTGTGCACAAATTATCGATGCAAGCACATGTGAGTGTTCAATGAGGGGAAAAAAATAATCATTGCAAGTAATAACAGTATGGGCTTTTCTGCATTTTTATTTTTCTTGGTTTTAAGTTCCTGTTTCTCGGTGTGGGGTGGGAAGGTTCTGTTCTGCACATGTTTTGCTCCCTCTAGAGGTTGATTTGATATCACACCGTTTTATGTCCAACTTCTCTCTCTGCAGAGTTAAACGACAGGTTTTTAATGCTCAGCATAAACCGATATAATATTGAACCACCTGCTAGAAGGAGCTAGCTATGCATGCATGGAACAGAAAAAGAAAAAAGAAAAATGAAAAATGAAAAACAGGAATTTACAAGCAAAAGAGAATGAGACTGCAGAAAAGCCCTCCCACAGTGTATTCTTGCTCAGTAACTATTTAAATAGTGATCATAACACTGATGCTAGTGTACACTGGAACTCTCGTTTCTGAGTTACCCATGCTCATCTTTCACTGAAACCCCCAGAGTCTCATCCTATAATCCAGGGGTGTCAAACATCAGCCTGGGGGCCAAATCAGGCCCTCAGACCAGGCCCCTGAGCAACAGGCTGTTGTCTGCCTCCTTCTCCCTCTCTCTTGCTTCCTTCTGCATCACAGCTTGCTTTGCCAGGCTTGATCAATTGCACAGGAGCTACAGAGCAAAGCCTCTATTTTCTCCATTGGCTGAGGCTCCTCCCTTTGGGAGGAAGAGGGGAGAGGATTAGCTTGCTTTGCCAGGTTCTTTCAATCACACAATAGAGCTACTGAGCCAAGCCTCTCTTCCTTCTATTGGCTGAGGCTCCTCCCTCTCCTGGTCACCAGGAGAAAGAAAGAGCCAGAGCTTCCTTTGCACATTCCCATGGATTGCACGGGAGAGATACAAAGAAAGCACCTTTAAGATCAACGAGTGCTAATGTTTTAAGCATGTTTTATTTTCAGTTTTTTAAAAAAATCTTTGTGTTTGTCTGTGTCCTTTATAAAGTTTATATCTGTCCTACCTGGCATAGCATTTTATGGCACACATGGGCTAGCCCAGGGGTGGCCAAACTGAGTCTTGGGAGCCACATGTGGCTCTTTCACACATATTGTGTGGCTCTTGAAGCTTCCACTGTCCCGTCAGCTGACTTGGAGAAAGCATTTGTCTCTTTAAAGCAGTTCTCCAAGCCAAGCCAGATGGCGGCTTGGAGAATGCATTTAAAGTTGCTTCTTTCTGCCTCCCCCTCCCCCTCTATTTTCCTTCCTTCCTTCCTTCCTTCCTTCCTTCCTTCCTTCCTTCCTTCCTTCCTTCCTTCCTTCCTTCCTTCCTTCCTTCCTTCCTTCCTTCCGTCCGTCTTACAGCTCTCAAATGTTTAACATTCATGTTTTGAGGCTCTTAAACATCTGTTGTTTATTGTATGTGGCTCTTACATTAAGCGGCCCCGTGGCGCAGAGTGGTAAAGCAGCAGTACTGCAGTACTGCGGTCTGAACTCTCTGCTCACAACCTGAGTTCAATTCCATCGGAAGCTGGATTCAGGTCGCCGGCCCAACGCTCAGCCTTCCATCCTTCCGAGGTCGGTAAAATGAGTCCCCAGCTTGCTGAGGGGAAAGTGTAAAAGACTGGGGAAGGCAATGGCAAACCACCCCGTAAAAAGTCTGCCGTGAAAACGTCGTGAAAGCAACGTCACCCCTGAGTCGGAAACGACTGGTGCTTGCACAGGGGACCTTTCCTTTCCTTACGATAAGCAAGTTTGGCCACCCTTGGTCTAGCCTGACAAGGTCTCATTTATGTCAGATCCAGCCCTCATAACAAATGAGTTGGACGCCCCTGCTCTAATCTATGGATTTAGGAGAAACAGCATTCTGTTAGCTACCTCAAACATTCTGTTGTGGTTTTCAAAAAAGTCTTCTCTGAGGAAGCCCGAGGATTCCTTAGGTGTCTCAAGGTTCAGTAATGGTGGAGCAAGCTTCTCAGAAAAGTCAGCTGGATTGCCACTCTCTGTCTTCCCCTGTGGTGCACTGTTAGCAGCATTCTTGGACCTATAGTCTCAGTCCGTGTGGTGCAATTACGTCCCAGCTGTCCATTCGTGCAAAATAAGCGCCCTACAGCATCTCTCTGGATCATCTGCAATGCACAGATTCTTTCACAGAGATGCAGATGTTCCCTGGCTGGACAAGCGTGGTACGTTTTCTGCACTGCTATGGCAAATCAATGCTGTCGCAGCATTCCCTCGCTTTCTGGCTGATTTAATGGGCCTCGTGCCATCAAAACATGGGAGTGCTTACCTCTTTGGGGATCCCGCCCCTGGATGGGTAGTAGACCACCCTGTACTTCTTGGGTGGGATCAGTGGAGGCTTCCAGATGAGGTGCATACTTCTGGCAGTCACCTCTTTTACGACCAGGTTGGATGGGCTCAGATGGGCAATGCCGTTCACCGGAGCAGTTTTCACCAGGTCATCTGCAAGGGTGAAAAGCGGGCAGGTGTTTCATATCGTGTGGTGGTACAGTGGAGCTGTGATCCCCAATGCGGTGACACCTTTCCTGGTGCCCAGGGGTCGTTGGGTAGAAAAATAGGTGGTGGAGCTCATTAGCATAACTCATTAGCATATGCCATCCCACCCCTTACCAGCCAAAAGCAACCTGATGCAAGAAAGGAGAGCCTTGAGTGAGTGAGGCCTGCTTGGGTTGGCTAGAGATCCAGCCAGCCCAAGCAGGCCTTGCTCGCCCGGGACTCTCCTGGGCTGTCCCCCCCAGTCAAAAGGCCAGCAAGCCACCTGCTGCCCAAAATCACATAAGAAGCAGAGAAAGGGTGGTATGGGCTTCTTCAGGGGTTAATGAGGGCTGCTGAGGGCGTGGCAAAGCCCCTGGGGGCTGGCTGGCTGCCTGCCCGCTCTCCTAATCCAGGGATTGTTATGCAGCTGCACCTACTATTCAATGGACAAGGTATATGGGGAGGAGGAGGGAAAGGTTCAGGAGCTGTGCTCCTGTGAGCTCCTGCTGAATTCAAGGCCTGCTGGTGCCCATCAAGTGTTTTTAGAAAGTGGGCTGGGCAAGATGGGGTTTTATGCCCAGCAGGGTTTCTGATTGGCTGTGCAAATTGTAAGAAGTTGTTTCAGCAGCACCATCTTCATGGTACAATGAGCTGCGTATATGCAAGAAAACGCTTTTAAGCAAAGTGTTTGTTTTGAAAGGTGTATCGTCAAACGCAGCTTCTGCCCGAAATGTTGAAGAACTGCTATTAAGGGTCATCTTTAAGACCAACACAGTTTTATTCAGAATGTAAGCTTTCGTACGCAGGCATACTTCTTCAGGCAAGGGGATGGGGTGTAGTGAGCTGAAATACGGTCATAAGGTAATAAATGCAGCCTGTTCATTGCTCTATTCCTTGCAAGTCTGGGTTAAACTGAGAACACGTCTTTCCCAGAGGTATTCCTGTCCAACGTGTAAATGCTAACCAGACCAAAGATTCTTTCCATTGGTTAATTTCACTATTTTGCCATTGGATTCCAACTTTGCATTCCTAACCATTGCCCACCAGCTATAAGTAGCTCTGCTCGCTGCACCCCATCCGCTCGTCTGAAGAAGTGTGCATGCATACGAAAGCTTATATTCTGAATAAAACTTTGTTGGTCTTAAAGGTGCTACTTGACTCCTACTTTGTTCTGCTGCTTCAGACCAACACAGCTGCCAGGGCTGGATTAGCAATCTGGCCAAGTAGGCACTGGCCTCTGGGCCCCCATGGCTTTAGGGGCCCCGGGCTGGCTTCCCCCCCTGGTTTCCCCCCTGCTTGCAGCCTTCCCAGCCTGCACGCGCAGCCAGCAACTGAACCGCTCTCTGCCCAACTTGCCTGGTACGGCTACTGCTGGCATCATCGCCAAGTTTGCCTCTCTCTCTCTCTCCCCCACAGCTTTGTCACAGACTCTTGCGAAGGTGCCTGCAGGCTGCAGTGGGGGCCACAGGTGGCAGGGCAGCCACTCCAACTCTGAGATAATTTGCGAGGGGATCTCCAAGATTTTGACTGCCTGCGGGCCTTCACAGGGTTTAATCCAGCCCTGACAGCTGCCCACTTGGATCTACTAAGAGTCATCCAGGTTTTGACTTTAAAGCCAGTTTGGTGTAGCGGTTAAGCATGGAGGACTCTGATTTGGAGAACCGGGTTTGATTCCCCATTCCTCCGCATGCAGCCAGCTGGGTGACCTTGTCAGTCTCAGAGCTCTTCTCTCAAGAGCAGTTCTCTCAGAGCTCTCTCAGCTCCACCAACCTCACACGGTGTCTGTCGTGGGGAGAGGAAGAGAAGGAGATTGTAAGCTGCTCTGAGACTCCAAGTGAGACTCCAGCTCTTCTTCTCCATAAGATAGTTTTTGTTGGCTCCACCTCCTGGGGCAGCCATTTTGTGGTTGGCTCTGCCTCTAATGGCAGCCATTATGGGGTAGTACTCACCATCCAATGACAAAATTCCAAAGATGCCCATAGGCTCAAGAAAGATTGGGGACACACCTCCACCCAGCAGAGAATTAGACTTAAGAGTAGGGAAACCCAAGGTCAAGACTCTTCTCAGACAAAAAGCCTCATGGATGAGACTGTGGGCCCAGGGCTTTTTTTATAGTAGGAACTCCTTTGCATATTAGGCCCCACACCCCTGATGCACGGGACTCTTACTTATTTATTTATTTATTTATTTATTTATTTATTTATTTATTTATTTATTTATTTATTTATTTATTTATATTAAGATTTATACCCCGCCCTTCTCACCTAAGTGTCTCAGGGCGGCTTACAACATAATAATTAAAACAACTTCAGTTTAAAACATTTAAAAATACAATTAAACCATAAATTAGTAAAAAACCAGATAGAATAAAACCGGCGGCCTATAGATACATTTTGTTCCATCCAAGATGTTTTACATTGTCAGCTAATGTCATAGGCCTGCCGGAAGAGGACTGTCTTGCAGGCCCTGCGGAATTGCCCTAGATCCCGCAGGGCCCGCACCTCTTCCGGCAGCTGGTTCCACCAATAAGGTGCCGTTATTGAGTAGGCCCGATCCCTGGTGGATTTTAGACGGGCCTCCTTTGGCCCGGGGACTACCAACAGGTTTTGTGAACCTGAGCGTAGTACTCTCTGGGGAACGTGTGGGGAGAGACGGTCCCTAAGGTAGGCAGGTCCTAGGCCATATAGGGCTTTAAAGGTAATAACCAACACCTTGTACCGGACTCGGAATATTACTGGCAGCCAGTGCAGACCCTGGAGCCCCGGCCGAATGTGCTCCCATCTTGGGAGCCCTAATAACAGCCGGGCAGCAGCGTTCTGCACTAACTGCAGCTTCCGGGTCCGGCACAAGGGTAGCCCCATGTAGAGGGCATTACAGTAGTCCAGCCTCGAGGTGACCGTAGCATGAATCACTGTTGCCAGGTCGTCACGTTCCAGGAAGGGGGCCAACTGCCTCGCCCGCCTAAGATGAAAAAAAGCGGACTTGGCAGTGGCTGCTATCTGAGCCTCCATAGTCAATGAAGGCTCCAACAGCACCCCCAGGCTCTTAACCCTGCCCGACGCTGTTAATGGAGCGCCGTCAAAAACTGGCAGGGGGAGTTCCCTTCCCGGGCCGCAGCGACCCAAGCAAAGGACCTCTGTCTTCGCCGGGTTCAGCTTCAGCCCACTCAGCCTAAGCCACCTAGCCACTGCCTGTAACGCCCGGTCCAGATTTTCTGGGGCGCAGGCGGGCCGGCCGTCCATAAGCAGATAGAGCTGGGTGTCATCAGCATATTGATGGCAACCCAGCCCATACCCTCGGGCCATCTGGGCAAGGGGGCGCATATAGATGTTAAATAACATCGGGGAAAGCACCGCCCCTTGAGGCACCCCACAATCAAGCGTGTGTCTCCGGGACAGTTCCTCCCCAATCGCCACCCTTTGTCCCCGACCGTCAAGGAAAGAGGAAAGCCATTGCAAGGCCAACCCCTGAATCCCTGCGTCGGCAAGGCGGCACGCCAGAAGCCGATGGTCGACCATATCGAACGCTGCCGATAGGTCCAGCAACATCAGCACCGCCGAGCCGCCTTGATCCAGATGTCGCCGAAGGTCATCTACCAGGGCGACCAGCACCGTCTCCGTCCCGTGGCCCAGGCGGAAACCAGACTGGTAGGGGTCAAGGACAGAAGCATCCTCCAGGAAGCTCAGTAGCTGCAACGCCGCTGCCCTCTCTATAAGTTTGCCCAAAAAGGGCAAATTCGATACCGGCCGATAGTGTGCCAATTCGGTCGGATCTAACGTTGTTTTCTTCAAGAGGGGACGGACCACCGCCTCTTTAAGCGCTGATGGAAAATGTCCCTCCAATAGGGATCTATTTATGATATCCCGTATAGGATATCTTAGCTCCCTCTGGCAGGTCTTAATAAGCCAGGAGGGGCATGGGTCCAATTTACAAGTTGTTGGGCGTGCAGATAGGAGGATCCTGTCAACTTCTTCCAGGCTGAGCGCGCCGAAGCCGTCCAGAACACAATCCGAAGACAGGCACGGAGCCTCAGGTTCACTAGCTGTATCTAATGTGGCAGGGAAGTCGGAACAGAGCGATGCGATTTTATCCGCAAAAAAATCCGCAAAAGCCTCACAGCCAATTTCCAATTCATTAAAATTTGGTCTGCCCTGTGGCAGCGTTGTAAGGGTCCGAATTGTATTGAACAGTTGTGCCGGGCGCGAAATTGCGGACGCAATCTCTGCCGCAAAGTAAGTTTTCTTTGCGGCCTTGACTGCCATCTCATAGGACTTCATAACCTCTCTATAAGATGTTCGAGTCGCTTCATCTCGGGTACGCCGCCATTGCCTCTCTAGTCGTCTGAGTCCTCGTTTCAACCGCCGCAACCCCTGGTTATACCAGGGTGTCAGCCTTGAACGAGGGCGCAGAGGACGCCTAGGCGCGATCTCATCGATGGCCCCGGCGAGCCTACTATTCCAAGGACAGGGCCTCTTAGGACAGGGCCTACTGTAAGTTCCAGAAGGATTGACCACATCAGGTGGGTGTGGCCTAATATGCAAAGGAGTTCCTGCCACAAAAAAAGCCCTAATCACAATAACCAAACGTGTTTCAAATCATTACTTACTACATTTCCATCCCATCCTGGTTAGTTCAATCTCATCAGATCTCTGAAGCTAAGTAAAGTTAGCCCCGGTTAGTATTTGGATGGTCAGCCCTAGTTAGTACTTGGACCATCTGGGGTTGCTACCCAGAGGCAGGCAATGGGAAACCACCTCTGCTCTTCTTGTTGCTTGAAAACCCCAGAGGGGGTTGCCATAAATCAGCTGACTTGAAGTAACTTTCCACCATCACCTTCCTATCCTCCCTTTCCTGCAGGAAGCACACAGATCTCTCCTCTTTCAATTTGTTCTATGAGGTCAGACAGAGACAGAGAGACTCTCAAGATCATTCGGTGAACACAGCTGAGTTAGGACTTGAACCTGGCTCTCCTCTAGAGAGAACGTATGTATGTGTTTGAAAGGGCTCTTCACATTCTCATCTTCTAGCTTGTGTGTCCCTATTGCTCCTTTCTTTCCTTTTCTACTCATCTTTTGCTCCCTCTAGAGGTTGATTCAATATTACATTGATGTATGTCTGGTATATCTCCCTGCAGTTTTAAAGTACAGCTTTTATGCTGGGCATACAGCAATGCAATATCGAATCAACCACTAGAGGGAGTAAAACACAAGAGGAAAAGGAAAAACCGCCAAAGGAATAGGGTCCCACAAGCAAGGAAAATGAGAATGCAGAAAAACCCTATGTCTATGAAAGGGGTTCTTCTTTATGTGCAGGAAATGACAGTCTGGAGAGTCAGGAAACTAAATGAAGACATCATCAGCATTGCCTTTACCTGTGTTCTCCTCCTTGTTCTTCTCCTTAATTCGCACACACAAGACTCGCGTCAGTCGGCCAGCCAGAGAACTGAGCAGTGGGAAGTCCAAGACATTATAGACCGTCAACTCCAAAGGCTCAGAGGCCACTTGGCGCAATTCTGCCTCATCGGCGTTTTTCACTCCTTTAAAATGAATGGCAATAGCGAAGATGGGTTAACAAAGCCAGCTGAATGCCTGAGAATAATTGTGGGGAACAATTTGGAAATCCCATCCCACCCAGAGCTGGCCTTGCCACTAGACAAACTAGGCAACTGCCTAGGGCGCCAGCCTTCTTGGGGTGCCAAATTGGGTGCCCTGCCATGTGACTTGGTGATGTTATCAGTGTTGGGGGCACCAGAAGTTAACCTTGCCTAGGGTGCCAGACAGTTTAGGGTCAGTCCTGATCCCACCCAGTGTTCCCTCTAATCTGAGTTAATGTGAGCTAGCTCACCATTTGTTAGCCTCTAGCTCACAGATTTTTGTTTTGGCTCTGGATGGTGATGATGATGATATTGGATTTATATCCTGCCCTATACTCTGAAGCTCAGAGTCTCAGAGGGCTCACAATCCCCTTTATCTTCCTCCCCCACAACAGACACCCTGTGAGGTGGGTGGGGCTGAGAGGACTCTCACAGCAGCTGCCCTTTCAAGGACAACCTCTGCCAGAGCTATGGCTGACCCAAGGCCATTCCAGCAGCTGCAAGTGGAGGAGTGGGGAATCAAACCTGGTTCTCCCAGATAAGAGTTTGTACACTAAACCACTACACCAAACTGGCTCTCAAAAATGGCCCCAGAGCAAACTAAGTGATGCAGTAACCAAACCGCTCACTCGCAAATTGGAGAGCCAGTTTGGTGTAGTGGTTAAGTGTGCGGACTCTTATCTGGGAGAACTGGGTTTGATTCCCCACTCCTCTACTTGCACCTGCTAGCATGGCCTTGGGTCAGCCATAGCTCCAGCAGAGGTTGTCCTTGAAAGGGCAGCAGCTGTGAGAGCCCTCTCCAGCCCCACCCACCTCACAGGGTGTCTGTTGTGGGGGAGGAAGGTAAAGGAGATTGTGAGCCGCTCTGAGACTCTTCGGAGTGGAGGGCGGGATATAAATCCAACATCTTCTTCTTCTAATGCCAGTAGCTCTCCAAAGTCTCAGATTAGAGGTTGCTCACATCAACTACTTCATGGTCCTTTTCGCTGGAGATGAACCTGGGACCATCTGCATGCCAAGCAGATACTCTACCACAGTCCCTCGCATATTGGACTCACTTTGGTGCTGGAATTGGTAAAGGGTTTAAAGAGGTCATGGTCCCAGCAGGCAAGATTACCAAGGCTGCCAATTCGGTTCTTGGTTTTGCCCCCTATTAAAACACCCATTCAAGAGACGAGTCCAGGGGGGTGAGGCGGGAATTGCAAACCAAAGGGCTGAGGGCACGGATGATTCAGCTCCAAGCTCTGTGAGCGCAGTACAAACTCGGAACACGGTATACACACCCCATGATTCTACCTTGTACAGTAAGTTTCATAAGACATGAAAAAAAAACCATGCCGTTTTGTGTCTAAAATGACATACTATGGCAGGGAGATTAGAGGTGCTGGGATATGCAAGGTGTACCGTGCATAGAAAAGAAGATGACAAGAACATCCTACAGGAGGCATCTAGTTAGCATCATGAGATTAGGGACTCCCTGCTGTTTTCAAATAGTCTCCTTCTTGTCTCCTGATTGGCTCAGCTGGGCTTTTCCTGCTCCTGCTGAGAGCTGCTTCTCCACAGACTCTCTCCTAGCCCGTTAAACAGAGTTCTCTTTCTCTCTCCAGTTTAGTGTAGTGGTTAAGTTTGTGGACTCTTATATGGGAGAACCAGGTTTGATTCCCCACTCCTCCACTTGCAGCTGCTGGAATGGCCTTGGGTCAGCCACAGCTCTTGTAGGAGTTGTCCTTGAAAGGGCAGCTGCTGTAAAAAGCTCTCTCAGCCCCACCTACCTCACAGGGTGTCTGTTATGTGTGTGTGTGTTGTGCCGGATGGGGGGGAAGGTAAAGGAGATTGTGACCGCTCTGAGATTCAGTATATAGGGCAGGATAAAAATCCAATTTCTTCTTCTTCCTCCAGTGTTCCCTCTAAGCTAGCTCACAGTTTTTTAGCCTCTGGCTCACACATTTTTGCCTTAACTCAGCAAGGATGGCCCCAAAACAAACTAATTTATGCAGTACCCAAATTGTTTGCTCACAACTTTAATGACAATAGCTCACAAAGTAGAATTTTTTGCTCACAAGTCTTCACAACTTAGAGGGAACATTGCTTTCCTCTTTCCTACAAAGTTTGTTCTCTTCTACACCAGTTTGGTGTAGTGGTTAAGTGTACAGACTCTTATCTGGGAGAACAGGGTTTGATTCCCCACTCTTTCACTTGCAGCTGCTGGAATAGCCTTGGGTCAGCCATAGCTGTCACAGAGCTTGTCCTTGAAAGGGCAGCTGCTGTGAGAGCTCTCCTAGCCCCACCCACCTCACAGGGTGTCTGTTGTGGGGGAGGAAGGGAAAAGAGATTGTAGGCCGCTCTCTGTCCTTGAAAGGGCAGCTGCTGTGAGAGCCCTCTCCAGCCCCACCCACCTCACAGGGTGTCTGCTGTGGGGGAGGAAGGGAAAGGAGATTGCAGGCCGCTCTGAGACTCTGAGATTTGAAGTGGAGGGTGGGATATAAATCCAATATCTTCTTCTTCTTCTGCCAGCAAGAGGGATCCTACCCTCCCACCCAGGAAGGGGCTACCATCTGAAAGGAGAGCAGGGCCACCGCAAGCACAGAGAGAAGTCTAAGGTCACCAGTCATCCTGTAGGACCTGCTGGTGGGCATAGCTGGTTGGTGGCACCTTCTTTGGGGGCTCATCGAATTGGACCTCTTAGTCTAATCTTTTTGAAAATTGGGGAGTGTTCTGAGGAGAGGCACCAGATGCTATGCTGAAAATTTGGTGACTCTACCTCAAAAAACAGCCCTCCCGAAGCACCAGATACCCATGGATCAATTCTCCATTATACCTAGGTAGGGTTGTCAGGTCTATGATGGAAAATACCTGGAGACTTTGAGGGTGGATTCGGGGAAGAGCGGGGTTTGGGGAGGGGCCTCAGCACGGTACAATGTCAAGGAGTCCACCCTTCAAAGCAGCCATTTTCACCACAATAAAGTTGTGACGTGAACTCACCAATGGCAAAGATCTCGATTCCCATATTCTTCAAGGTTTGCGCAGGGGGGCTGGCGTCATCCTGCGATTTGCCGTCGGTCAAGAGGATGATCACTTTGGGAGCCTCTGGCCGAGCTCCGGCTTCAGGCCTCAGATTCTGTTCCAAAACGTGGGTCAAAGCAAGTCCTTTGAAAGGAGAAAGAATGAAAATCAGGAGATGCTGGAGTGAGCAGCTGAGCGTGTCTGGACGCCGGGGCCGCTCAGTGTTATTTCCTTGAATAACAAGTGTTCTGTTGGTTGTTGTAGATTTTCCGGGCTGTGTGGCCTTGGTCCTAGCATTGTGAGACCTGATATGCCAGCATCTGTGAGGAAGCCCGAGGAGTTTTCTCTGGGTCAAATTGAGAAGAAGTTGGTAGGCAGGTATTTATATCTACTCAGGCAGGTGGGGTAGGGCTGAGTCAAGGAGGAACTGGATTTATACCCCGCCTTCCCTTGGAGTCTAAGAGTGTCTTACAATCTCCCTTCCCTTCCTCTCCCCACAACAAACATCCTGAAAAGATGGTGGGGCTGAGAGAGTTCTGAGTGAACTGACTGACCCACGATCACCCATGGATGCCTGTGGAGGAGGAGAGGGGAATCAAACTTGATTCTCCTAGATTAGAGTTCACCACTCTTAACCACTACACCAAACTGGGTCTGGGAGAGGAAAGGAAGGAGACTCGGAATGAAGGTAAAAGGTAAAGGTAGTCCCCAGTGCAAGCACCAGTCGTTTCTGACTCTGGGGTGATGTCACATCATGACATTTTCACAGTAGACTTTTTACAGGGTGGTTTTCCGTTGCCTTCCCCAGTCATCTACATTTTCCCTCCAGCAAGCTGAGTACTCATTTTACCGTCCTCGGAAGAATGGAAGGCTGAGTCAACCTTGAGCCGGCTACCTGAACCCAGCTTCCGCCGGGGATCGAACTCAGGTTGTGAGAAGAGAGCTCGGACTGCAGTACTGCAGCTTCATCACTCTGCGCCACGGGGTTCCTCCTCGAAGTGAAGAGCAGTGTATAAATCCAATCTCTCCTTCTCCTCCCTTCCATACGGTTAAACTCAGAACTGCATCTTCTGTCCCACCAAAACAGGCAAACAGCTAGATTCAGGTCCAGTGCAATTTAGAGACCAACCAGACTTTCAGAGTGGTTTTGAGAGTACAAGCTCAGGTAAAGAGAGCTCGGACTCCCAATAGCCCATACCCTGAAAATCTCATTAGTCTCTAAGATGCACCTGGACAAGGGAAGGTGGGGTATAAATCCAGTTCCTCCTTGACTCAGCCCTACCCCACCTGCCTGAGTAGATATAAATTACCTGCCTACCAACTTCTTCTCAGTTTGACCCAGAGAAAACTCCAGTTTTCTGGGTTACGCCTCTGAGGATGCCAGCCACAGATGCACCTGGACTTCTCCTGCAGACCAACCCAGCTACCCTCTGGGAAAAAAGCAGGTGAGCGTTTCATCCATAAACCGTCTTTGATTGCTCATTCATGAGCATCCCTTGGCCAAAACTAAAGAGAAACGCTGGATCACAGGACAGAATGTCCCCGAAGAGGACAGATCAAGGGACAATAAAGGCAGGGAAATGATGGATTGTTCTATTTGTTTTAGTCTGTGTATTTTTACCCTGCCTCTCAGCACAATGGCTTATGAGGCAGCTTCCCTCATAAAAGAGCAAGAATAGCGATATGATAAAGCCTCACAATAAACCACGAGAAGTACAATGCGGAGAATAATGCTGCCATCTGGTGCTCACAGGCTAACGATCGACACATCTGCCCGAGCTCCTTTATTTCTCTTTGTTATGGCATCGCCACAAGCCGTTTAGTTTCACCCCTATGCATCGCAGGCTTCCCTGATCCGTCTGTCTCTTTTGCACCCTTTTGATGCTCTGAGTGAATTTGATGCAAAGGGAGGAATTTAGGGCTGATTAGCACCTTACAAAATCTTTACTCCCTTTGTGTTTCAGCTCCATAGACGTGGTCTGGGTGCAGCGTTGGCATCACCATACCTTGAGGGCTTGCCACTTCTCAGACGCTTTCAACAGGAGGGACAATAGCTGGCGGCCCTCAAAGTGGCCAAGTCAATGCAGCCGACGCTAAAACTCTGGAGTTGAGAATGATTAAAGGTTTAGAACACTTTCCCTATGAAGAAAGGTTAAAATGCTTGGGGCTCTTTAGCTTGGAGAAACGTCGACTGCGGGGTGACATGATGGAGGTTTACAAGATTATGCATGGGATGGAGAAGGTAGAGAAAGAAGTCCTTTTCTCCCTTTCTCACAATACAAGAACTCGTGGGCATTCAATTAAATTGCTGAGCAGTTGGGTTAGAACGGATAAAAGGAAGTACTTCTTCACCCAATGGGTGATTAACATGTGGAATTCACTGCCACAGGAGGTGGTGGCGGCTACAAGCATAGCCAGCTTCAAGAGGGGATTGGATAAAAATAGGGAGCAAGTGGAGAGCCAGTTTGGTGTAGTGGTTAAGTGTGCGGACTCTTATCTGGGAGAACCGGGTTTGATTCCCCACTCCTCCACTTGCACCTGCTGGCATGGCCTTGGGTCAGCCATAGCTCTGGCAGAGGTTGTCCTTGAAAGGGCAGCTGCTGTGAGAGCCCTCTCCAGCCCCACCCACCTCACAGGGTGTCTGTTGTGGGGGAGGAAGGTAAAGGAGATTGTGAGCCGCTCTGAGACTCTTTGGAGTGGAGGGCGGGATATAAATCCGATATCTTCTTCTTCATCATCTTCCATCAGCGGCTATTAGCCACAGCATATTATTGGATGCTCTGTATTCTTGGTGCTTGCGGTGGGGGGGGGGGAGTGGAAGGGCTTCTAGCCCCACTTGTGAACCTCCTTTCTTTTTTTGGCCACTGTGTGACACAGAGTGTTGAACTGGATGGGCCATAGACCTGATCCAGCATGGCTTCTCTTATGTTCTTATGCGTGCAAGCAGGAGAGTTTGCTTCCACCTCCCTCTCCCTCACCCTGGCACTTTGCAGCCAGCAGCTCTGTTATATATGTGTCTAGATTAGTGTAGTTAATGGCTTTCCTGCCTGGCTCATTGGAGTCGGTAAGACTGTGCCTGAGGACTCGGGAACAACAGGCAGCAGGATCCAAATCCCTGCTGCCCTGCTCCAATCACGGGCCGGTTTGAAAGATCCAATGGCATGCTTGCGCGGGGAACCCTGTGGTGTATATAGTTGGCCTCGATGGCCCAGTTCTGCAGTTCTCATACGAGCCGCCACATACTTTGTTGTATGGAATAAAGAGCTACGGTCACTACGACTTTGTCTCGTCTATGCAAAGAACCCACTATATTATAAGCTCCATCCATCCCTACCCCGGCCATTGTACACTCTTTCCTTCACCTCCCTCCTCTCCGCCTGCTGCTTTTGTTGTTGCAGTGCACCGTGCCCTGCTCAGTTCTCTCCGATCTGGCTGCTGCTGAATATGCTTCACCGGCTCAGCCATGGCAGAGGGACAGAGACGGAGAGAGATGGAAAAGGGGGAGAACAGGGGGAAACAGAGGGTTCCCTGGAGGTTTGGGGGCCCAGCCTGGAAGTTGCTCCCGCCAGCTCCCCCCGGGGCTACAGACCTGTTCCCACCATTTCTGCTTCCAGCTGTATGCATTGCCCAGTGCAGTCAGAGAGGGGTAAGCGTGAGGACAGGGCAATAAGCAGCGGTAAGATGGATGGCAATAAGCAGAGGAAGCAGTGGGCAGGGGAAGGAAGGATGGATGGGGAGACAGGAGAAGGATGTTTTTCGGTAGTAAAAGCGCAGCAGGAACCTATTTGCATATTAGGCCACACCCCCTACTGTCACCATTGTTCCTCATAGAGCTTTTTTGTAGAAAAAGCCCAGCAGGAATCCATTTACATATTAGACCACATCCGCTGAAACCAAGCCAGCCGGAACTGTGTTCCTGCTCAGAAAAAGTCTTAGAGAGGAGAATGCAGACGGCAGACAGGGAGGTGTGCGCAGGCAGGATTAACAGCAGCTTAATGTATCAGTATCATAATGCCCCTGTATAAATCGATGGTGCGGCCTCATTTGGAGTACTGTGTTCAATTCTGGTCACCGCATCGCAAAAAAGATATTATAGCATGGGGAAAAGTGCAGAAAAGGGCAAATAGAACGATTAAAGGGTTGGAACACTTTCCCTGATAGAAAGGTTAAAACGCTTGGGGCTCTTCAGCTTGGAGAAACGTCGACTGAAGAGTGACATGATAGAGGTTTCCAAGATTATGCGTGGGGTAGAGAAGGCAGAGAAAGAAGTCCTTTTCTCACTTTCTCACAGTACAAGAACTCGTGGGCACTCAATGAAATTGCTGAGCAGTTGGGTTAAAACGGATAAAAGGAAGTCCTTCTTCACCCAGAGTGATTAACATGTGGAATTCACTGCCACAGGAGGTGGTGGCGGCTGCAAGCATAGACAGCTTCAAGAGGGGATTGGATAAACATATGGAGCAAAGGTCCATCAGTGTCTATTAGCCATGAGGTATAGATGGAACTCTCTGTCTGAGGCAGTGATGCTCTGTATTCTTGGTGCTTGGGGGCGGGGGGCAACAGTGAGAGGGCTTCTAGTGTGCAGCCCCCACTAGTGGACCTCCTGATGGCACCTGGGTTTTTTTTGCCACTGCGTGACACAGAGTGTTGGACTGGATGGGCCACTGGCTTCTCTTATGTTCTTATGTCCCTAGCAAGAGGAGCAGAGAAGGGGGGCAGCTCTGTCCAGGACCCAACAGAACCTGGAATCGGCCCTGTCTGGTCATTTCAAGCTCAGAACTTGAATTCAAGAGATGCAGAGGCCTGATCCAGAATGGGACCTTAGTCCACGGGTGTCAGAATCTAGACTCAGTGTCCAAGCCATATTCCAGAGTCAAAAGTCCAGTACAAAGGCCAGTTACCAAGACGGCAGAGTCCAGTTCAGAGTGTTATACAGAAAGCAGCAAGGTCTGACGGATTTGCTATTTGGAAAGGTTATGATCTCTCGTTGCTTTGAACATTTCTTGTAGCTCACAGTTTGTTTTTTCTAGTTCTATGAATTATTTCCCCATTGTTTTTATGTTTGGAGATGTTTCAAATCGGGGCTTATTGATTTTTAATGGGTTTTAATGATTTTGTTAGCTGCTCTGGGCACCAATTCCTGGTTGAGAACTGGGATATAAACACTTCAAATTAATTGGCCGCAAAGATACCCATCTGCTGTGGGAACAGCCCGGTCTGATATTGGGAGCTTGGGAGGTTACACGGGGCTATCTACTTACATAAGAACATAAGAGAAGCCATGTTAGATCAGGCCAATGGCCCATCCAGTCCAACATTCTGTGTCACACAGCGGCCAAATATATATATATATATATATATATATATATATACACACACACACACACACTGTGGCTAATAGCCACTGATGGACCTCTGCTCCATATTTTTATCTAACCCCTTCTTGAAGGTGGCTATGCTTGTGGACGCCACCACCTCCTGTGGCAGTGAATTCCACATGTTAATCACCCTTTGGGTGAAGAAGTACTTCCTTTTATCCGTTTTAACCTGTCTGCTCAGCAATTTCATCGAATGCCCACGAGTTCTTGTATTGTGAGAAAGGGAGAAAAGTACTTCTTTCTCTACTTTCTCCATCCCATGCATTATCTTGTAAACTTCTATCATGTCACCCCTCAGTCGACGTTTCTCCAAGCTAAAGAGCCCTAAGCGTTTCAACCTTTCTTCATAGGGAAGGTGTTCCAGCCCTTTAATCATTTTAGTTGCCCTTTTCTGAACTATCTCCAATGCTATAATATCCTTTTTGAGGTGCGGCGACCAGAACTGCACACAGTACTCCAAATGAGACCGCACCATCGATTTATACAGAGGCATTATGATACTGGCTGATTTGTTTTCAATTCCCTTCCTAATAATTCCCAGCATGGCGTTGGCCTTTTTTATTGCAAACGCACACTGTCTTGACATTTTCAGTGAATTATCTACCACGACCCCAAGATCTCTCTCTTGGTCTGTCTCTGCCAGTTCACACCCCATCAACTTGTATTTGTAGCTGGGATTCTTGGCCCCAATGTGCATTACTTTGCACTTGGCCACATTGAACCGCATCTGCCACGTTGACGCCCACTCACCCAGCCTCAACAGATCCCTTTGGAGTTCCTCACAATCCTCTCTGGTTCTCACCACCCTGAACAATTTAGTGTCATCCGCAAATTTGGCCACTTCACTGCTCACTCCCAACTCTAAATCATTTATGAACAAGTTAAAGAGGATGGGACCCAGTACCGAGCCCTGCGGCACCCCACTGCTTACCGTCCTCCACTGCGAAGACTGCCCATTTATACTCACTCTCTGCTTCCTATTACTCAGCCAGTTTTTGATCCACAAGAGGACCTGTCCTTTTACTCCATGACTCTCAAGCTTTCTAAGGAGTCTTTGATGAGGAACTTTATCAAAAGCTTTCTGGAAGTCAAGGTAAACAACATCTATCGGGTCTCCTTTGTCCACATGTTTGTTCACTCCCTCAAAGAAATGTAACAGGTTAGTGAGGCAAGATCTTCCCTTGCAGAACCCATGCTGAGTCTTCCTCAATAACCCGTGTTCATCAATGTGCCTACTCATTCTGTCCTTGATAATGGTTTCTACCAACTTTCCCGGTATTGAAGTCAGACTGACTGGCCTGTAATTTCCCGGATCTCCTCTGGAACCCTTTTTAAAGATGGGGGTGACATTTGCTACCTTCCAGTCCTCAGGAACGGAGGCAGATTTCAATGAAAGATTACAGATTTTTGTTAGAAGATCCACAAGTTCAACTTTGAGTTCTTTCAGAACTCTCGGATGTATGCCATCCGGACCCGGTGACTTATTAGTTTTTAATTTGTCTATTAGTTGTAGGACCTCCTCTTTTGTCACCTTTTGTTACATTCTATGTTCCCTTACAAAGAAAACATTCACAGGGTTGCCTGATCCAGTTTGGGAAATTCCTGGATATTTAGGAGTGGAACCTGGTGAAGGTGGTGTTTAGGGAGGTGAGGGACATTTCTGCAGGGTATGATGCAGAAAAGAGCAACGCAAATGATTAAGGTTAAAGAGGTCCTTGAATAACCGGTGTTCTCAGAATAATGATGCAGAAAGGAAAGGAAAGGTCCCCTGTGCAAGCACCAGTCATTTCCGACTCTGGGGTGACGTTGCTTTCACAGCATTTTCATGGCAGACTTTTATGGGGTGGTTTGCCATTGCCTTCCCCAGTCCTCTACACTTCGCCCCCAGCAAGCTGGGTATTCATTTGACCGACCTCGGAAGGATGGAAGGCTGAGTCAACCTCGAGCCGGCTACCTGAAAACCCAGCAACTGCCGGGGATCGAACTCAGGTCGTGAGCAGAACTTAGGACTGCAGCACTGCAGCTTTAACACTCTAATGATGCAGAAAAAGGCAATGTAAATGATTAAGGTTAAAGAGGTCAGGGCTCTTTAGCTTGGAGAAGAAGATGAAGTTATTGGCTTTATATCCCACCTGGGTGATACCAGAGGGGCGTTTAAAGCTGCCCGGGGGGTGGGAGGTAGGTGGACCAAAAAAGTGTGTCCACACGTGCACATCTGCCTCCTGTCCCCATCCCACCCCGGTCCCGCCCCCAGCTTGCCGGGAGCCAGTTCAAAAAGGCACCACTTTCAAAGTGGTCCCTTTTCTCTGGGGCGCCTCTGAGGCGCCTCCCCAGCCATCTGGAAAGTCGGAAGGCACCTGGAGAACACCCAGGGAGCCACAGATGGGACATGAGAGCATTCCAGATGCTCCCTGAGCACCCACGGCCTCCCCCTTTTCGGAGCGCCATCCAGAAGCTCTGAGGCACTCCATTTCCGGCCGGCTCTCTTTGGGACGGCTTGAAGCCGACCCAAACCAGCCATCTGCTTTCACCCACTGAGTCTCAGAGCAGTCACAATCTCCTTTATCTTCCCCCCTCCCCACAACAGACACCCTGTGAGGTAGGTGGGGCTGAGAGAGCTCTTACAGCAGCTGCCCTTTCAAGGACAACTCCTACGAGAGCTATAGCTGACCCGAGGCCATTCCAGCAGCTGCAAGTGGAGGAGCAGGGAATCAAACCCGGTTCTCCCAGGTAAGTGTCCATGCACTTAAACACTACACCAAAATGGCTCTCAATGGGGGGTGACATGACAGAGGTTTAACAAATTATGCATGGATAGAGAAGGTAGAGGAAGAAGTACTTTTCTCCCTTTCTCTTAATACAAGAACTTGTGGGCACTCATTGAAATTGCTGAGCAGTCAGGTTAGAACAAATAAAAGGAAGTCCTTTACCCAAAGAGAAAATATGTGGAATTCACTGCTGCAGCTACAAGCATAGATAGCTTCAAGAAGGGACTGGAAAAATAGATGGCGTAAAGGCCCATCAATGACTATTAGCCACAAGATATAGATGGAACACTCTATTTGGAACAGTGATGCTCTGTATTCTTGGTACTTGGGGGGGGGGGGGCAAAAGTGGGAGGGCTATTGGAATTCTGGTCCCACTGGTGGACCTCCTGATGGCACCTGGGTTTTGGTCACTGTGTGACACAGAGTGTTGGATTGGATGGGCCACTGACCTGATCCAACATGGCTTCTCTTATGTTCTCAGTTCACCTTCCCAAGCAGCCGTTTTCTCCAAAAGAACCCTTCTTTGTCATCTGGAGATAGTGTTGCCAGATCTGTGTTAGAAAATACCTGGAGACTTTGGGGGTGGATCTGAGAGGGCGGGGTTTGGGGAGGGGAGGGGCCTCAGCATGGTGCAATGCCCTAGAGTCCCCCCTTCAAAACAGCCATTTTCTCCAGGAGAGCTGATCTCTTCCAGTTGGAGACCAGTTGTAAAAGTGGGAGATCTCCAGGCGCCACCTGGAGGCTAACTAATGCTACTAACCCAAAGGTAACTATCTATCTTTCCAATCCATGTAGTGATTCTTTATCTCTACTAATCCCATGAAAATATATATGTGCAACAGGACAGCCCGTGTTTCAATTCCTGTTTCAATGGCACTTTTCTTCAGGCACGGGACTAAAATGTTAGTTCTATAACATCCTTAAGGATACAAGCTCCATACAAAAGGTTATGCTGGACCACATGTCTCATCATATGCAATTCTTACAGGCAAAATGCGCAGCTGATTGGAAAGATTGATACCTTCAGGAAGACTATGGGCTTTATGGAAGTACTGTGAATGGTAGTAGCTAGGGTTGCCAAGTCCCCCGCAGCCCCAGGCGGGAGACTTTTTCTCGCACGCAGCGTGATTACATCACTCGCAAGTGACATCATCGCTCCGGTGACATTGCACACCAGCCGGTCTAGGAGCTTCCAGGAAAACTTTATGGTTTTCCCAGACACTCTAGCAATTTGGGAGGGAAAACTCTATGGTACAATAGGTACCATAGAGTTTTCCCTCCCAAATTGCTAGTGTCTGGAAAAACCACAGAGTTTTGCCAGAAGCTCCTAGAACAGCCAGTGCGCGACATCGCTGGCTCGATGATGTCACTGCGAGGGGAGGATCCCCCCTGCTGGCCCAATGCAGGCCAGTGGGTTGGGAACCTTCAGGGCAGGGGAACCCCCACCTGGCCCAGGAAGTTGGCAGCCCTATTAGTAGCATTAGTTTCCTGTGTGACTTCTCCCGTTGTACCCACCTGGAGGCTGGCAACCTTATCTGGAGATCAGTTATTGTTCTGGGAGATCTTTGGACCTCACCTGGAGGCTGGCAACCTCTATCTACACACCCAGCAGATAGAAAAGTAATTGATTTCTTTATTAATTTCATTTAATTCATTTGTACCCTTCCCAGTGGGGGCCAAAGGTGGCTTATGTCATTCTCCTCTCCTCCCTTTTATCCTAACAACGACCCTGTGAGGTGGGTTAGGCTGAAAGATACCTGTGAAAGTGTTGCCTCCTTTGTACTGCAAGCTCCTCAATGCATTTAACACCTCATCCCGGGTGGTGTGCGTTTTCAGGTCCCATTCTGTGCGTGGATCACTGCTGTATTGGGATAAGCCTGGAAGAAGAACAGGAAGAAATCAACATAAAGTTTCCAGAAAGGAAGTCTAAGTAAAACCAGTGTGGTGACACAAATTGTATGGTGTGGGATTGTTTTCTGTGGCCCCAGAAGGTAGGACCAGAACCAACGGGTTGAAATTAAATCAAAAGAGTTTCCGGCTCAACATTAGGAAGAACCTTCTGACTGTTCGAGCGGTTGCTCAGTGGAACAGGCTTCCTCCTCAGGAGGTGGTGGGCTCTCCTTCCTTGGAGGTTTTTAAACAGAGGCTAGATGGCCATCTAACAGTGATGAGGATCCTGTGAATTTAGGGGGAGGTACTTGTGAGTTTCCTGCATTGTACAGGGGGTTGGACTAGATGACCCTGGAGGTTCCTTCCAACATCCTATGATTCTTTGATTCTACTTTTAAGGTTCTACTGAACTCTTGCTCTTTTCTACTCTTACAGGCAGACTAACATGGCTCCCCATCTTGATCTAGCTGCCACCACAGCACGAGGACCTCTTTCACTGTGAGAATACACTTAATCTCTGCAGCAATCATTGTGGGGCTGGCTCCGCCTTCCTTGTCAGCCATTTTGTGGCAGCCATTTTACGGCTGTGGCCAAAACTCCCTGTCAGAATTCCAAAGGTGCCCGCAGGGTCAAAAAGACTGGAGACCCTTTACTGTAGGTGTAGGAAGAACATCCTCACCGTACTAATTCGAGGTTCACTGTCTGTAAGCTTCAGTTTCACAGAAGGGTTAAAAACCCCATCCAGCTCTGAATGAACAAACCTAAGTTCCCACAGATAAGTGGGACGGGACGGAGACGGTGTTGGTTGCCCTGGTAGATGACCTTCAACAGCATCTGGATCGGGGCAGCTCGGCGGTGCTGATGTTGTTGGACCTATCGGCAGCGTTCGATACAGTCAACCATCGGTTACTGACCTGCCGCCTCGCCGACGCGGGGATCCAGGGGTTGGCCTTGCAATGGCTTTCCTCTTTCCTTGAGGGTCGGGGACAAAGGGTTGCGATTGGGGACGAGCTGTCCCGGAGGCACATGCTTGATTGCGGAGTGCCTCAAGGGGCAGTCCTCTCCCCGATGTTATTTAACATCATATGCGCCCCCATGCCCAGATTGCCCGAAGGTATGGGCTGGGTTGTCACCAGTATGCTGATGACACCCAGCTCTATCTGCTTATGGACGGCTGGACGGCCTGCGCCCCAGAAAATTTGGACCAGGCGTTACAGGCCGTGGCTGGGTGGCTCAGGCTGAGCGGGCTGAGGCTAAATCTGACAAAGACAGAGGTCCTTTGCTTGGGTCGTCGGGGTCCGGGAGGGGAAATCCCCCTGCCAGTTTTTGATGGTGCACCGTTGACAGCGATGCACAAGGTCAAGAGCCTGGGGGTACTATTGGAGCCTTCCTTAATCATGGAGGCTCAGATAGCAGCCACTGCTAAGTCCGCATTCTTTCATCTTAGGCGGACGAGGCAGTTGGCCCCTTTCCTGGAGCGTGATGATCTAGCAACAGTGATCCATGCAACGGTCACCTCGAGGTTAGACTACTGCAATGCCCTCTACATGGGGCTGCCCTTGTGTTGAACCCGGAAGTTGCAGTTAGTGCAGAATGCCGCTGCCCGGTTGTTATTGGGGCCCCCAAGAAGGGAGCACATTCGGCCGGGGCTCCGGATTCTGCACTGGCTGCCAATAATATACCGAGTTAGGTACAAGGTGCTGGTTATTACCTTTAAAGCCCTATATGGCCTAGGACCTGACTACCTTAGGGACCGTCTCTCCCCACATGTTCCCCAGAGAGTACTGAGATCGGGATCTCAAAATCTGCTCGTTATCCCCGGGCCAAAAGAAGCCCGCCTGAAATCCACCAGGGACAGGGCTTTCTCCGTAACGGCCCCTTTCTGGTGGAACCAGCTGCCGGAAGAGGTGAGGGCCCTGCGGGACCTTGGCCAGTTCCGCAGGGCCTGTAAGACAGCCCTCTTCCGGCTAGCTTATAACTAACTGGTATTGGAAACTGAGTGTAGTTTTAAATAGACCACTGTTATATGTTTTATTTATACTGTTTTAACTGTGTAAGATGTTTTAAATTCAATAATTTTATGTTAGATTTTATGTGCTGTGAGTGTGAGCCGCCCTGAGCCACTTCGGTGGGAAGGGCGGGATATAAATCGAAATAAACTTGAAACTTGATGCGGGATCTTGTTCCATCCTTGAACATGGAGGCTGGAGGCCAAGAAACCCCTTACCTACTCTGATCTTCTCCTCAGCAATGTTGAACGGCGCCACCAAAGCAGCCAGGAATTCTCTGATGAGCCTGAAATTATTGCGGCCGATGCTCCAGGAACCATCCACCAGAAGGACAATATCAGTCGTCGCGGAGGAGTCACACTGGAAGTTAGAAACTAAGCCAAGAAGAAAAGTGAGATAGAGTCAAAGCTTCAGGCGTTAGAGCTAGTGTTGACATGGTTTGAAGAAGCAACCCTGCTCCTCCAGGGTTTGGCAGCTATTTTGCGGCAGCCATTTTATGGCTCTGCCCACCACTTCATGTCAGAATTCCAAAGGTGCCCCCAGACACAGTTTGGTGTAGTGGTTAAGTGTGCGGACTCTTATCTGGGACAACCGGGTTTGAATCCCCAGTCCTCCTCCACATGCACCTGCTGATGTGACCGTGAGTCAATCACAAGTTCTCGCAGAGCTGTTCCTTTCAAGAGCAGTTTCTGTCAGAGCTCTCTCAGTCCCACCTGCCACAGTGTTCATTGTGGGGAGGGGAAGGGAAAGGAGATTGTAAGCCACTCTGAGAGCCACTCTGAGAGCCAGTTTGGTGTAGTGGTGAAGTGTGCGGACTCTTATCTGGGAGAACCAGGTTTGATTCCCCACTCCTCCACTTGCACCTGCTGGAATGGCCTTGGGTCAGCCATAGCTCTGGCAGAGGTTGTCCTTGAAAGGGCAGCTGCTGTGAGAGCCCTCTCAGCCCCACCCACCTCACAGGGTGTATGTTGTGGGGGAGGGAGATAAAAGAGATTGTGAGCCGCTCTGAGACTCTTGAGTGGAGGGCAGAATATAAATCCAATGTCTTCTTCTTCTTCTTCTTCTTCTTCTTCTTCTTCTTCTTCTTCAGGTAGTGAAGGGTGGGGTATAAATCCAGTCTCTTCGTCTTCCAACTCAGAAGTAAGTACTAATTTATTAAAATGGGCTTATTCCCAAGAAAGGAGGAGGAAGAGAAGGGGAAGCAGATTGAATTTATAACCCACCCTTCACTTGAAGTCTCAGAGCGGCTTACAATCTCCTTCCCCTTCCCACAACAGATACCCTGCGAGGTAGGTGAGGCTGAGAGAGTTCTGGGAGATCTTGTAACTGTCCCAAGGTCACCCAGTTGGCTGCATGTGGAGACTGGGGGATCAAACCTGGTTCTCCAGATTAGAGTCTGCTGCTCTTAACCACTCCACCAAACTGTCTTTCACCACTACACCAAAGCATCCCCTAAGGTTACCAGTCTCCAGGGGGCAGCTGGAGATCTCCCTGAATTACAGCTGGTCTTCAGGTAACAGAGATCAGTTCTGATGGCTGCTTTGGAGGGTGGCCTCTCTGGGGTTATACTACAATGACGTCCCTCCCCTCCCCAAACCTGCCCTCCCTGGCACCACCCCCCAAATCTCCAACTGTTTCCCAGCCCAGAGCTGGCATTCCTCCCCGGAGTGTCAGATTGGGATGGCGGAGATCTGTGCTGAATTCCCACTTGGCCCCCAAATCCACCAGTTGATCTTTGGTCAGTTACTCTCACATACCCTTGTCCAGGGGTGGAATTCTAGCAGCAGCTCCTTTGCATATTAGGCCACAGCCCCATGATGTAGCCAATCCCCCAAGAGCTTACCAAAAAAGAGCCTTGTAAGCTCTTGGAGGATTGGCTACATCAGGGGGGAGTGGCCTAATATGCAAAGGAGCCCCTGCTAGAAATCCACCCCCGGATACACTGAAGTCTTTCATCAGACAATGGAATGGGGGTACAGTGTCTACTTACAGGGTTGTTCTGAGGATAAAACTGAGGGGAGCGTAACTATGTATGCTCTCCTTTCTGTCTCGGTGGAAGGACAGGCTATAAAGCGGACGCAAACCCCGCTTTCTGTTTGAAAAATGGATCTGAAAATCTCGGTGGTTGAAGGAGACTGACTGGTTATTGCTACATAAATATTTGATCTGTCACGGCTGTTCGGTGCCTCGGGAGCCTGGCGGTTGAGGGCCGGCCAATAAATCAGTCAAATAAGTAAGGCCCTCGCTTTGGCAGCACGTACCGCAAAACAAATAACTTTTCCGTTATGCCCTCTTTCCTTCCCATTTATATTTCACTCTTTCTCCAGGCTCAGAGAGCTCAGTTTATGAATCAGACGATGCTATTTCCTTTCACTCCAAAAAGGATGTGGAGAGAACAGAGCGGGTGCTGAGGAGAGCGACAAGGATGATCAGGGGCCTGGAGAGCAAGCCCTGCGAGGAAAGGCTGAGGGACTTGGGAAGGTTCAGTCTGTTCAGGGCCAGCTTTGCCACTAGGCAAGTTAGGTGATTGTCTAGGGCGCTGGCCTTCTGGGGGCGCTGAATTGGATGTCCCCCCATGTGACTCAGTGACGTTATCAGTGCTGGGGCGGGGGAGAGGCACCAGAAGTTAGGGTGCCAGACAGTCTAAGACCAGCCCTCAGTCTATTCAGAAGAGGAGATGGAGGGGGGATATGATGGTTCTCAGTGGAATTGGCTACCAAGGAAGGAGGTGAGTTCTCCCTCACCGCCAGTCTTCAAGCAGCAGGTGGACAAACACTGGTTAGGGATGCTTTAGGCTGATCCTGCATTGAGCAGAGGGTTGGACTAGATGGAAAAGAAGAAGAAGAAGAAGAAGAAGAAGAAGAAGAAGAAGAAGAAGAAGAAGAAGAAGAAGAAGAAGAAGAAGATGATGATGATGATGATGATGATGATGATGATGATGATGATGATATTGGATTTATATCCTGCCCTCCACTCTGAAGAGTCTCAGAGTGGCTCACAATCTCCTTTCCCTTCCTCCCCCACAACAGACACCCTGTGAGGTGGGTGGGGCTGAGAGGGCTCTCACAGCAGCTGCCCTTTCAAGGACAACCTCTGCCAGAGCTATGGCTGACCCAAGGCCATTCCAGCAGCTGCAAGTGGAGGAGTGGGGAATCAAACCCGGTTCTCTCAGATAAGAGTTCGCATACTTAACCACTGCACCAAATTGGCTCTCCAGTTAGAATACACCATCTAGCGTAGCAGGAGAGCCAGTTTGGTGTAGTGGTTTGCACAGACTCTTATCTGGGAGAACCGGGTTTGATTCCCCACTCCTCCACTCGCACCTGCTGGAATGGCCTTGGGTCAGCCATAGCTATAGCAGGAATTGTCCTTGAAAGGGCAGATACTGTCAGAGCTCTCTCAGCCTCACCCACCTCATAGGGTTTCTGTTGTGGGGAAGGAGGGACAACCGCTCTGAGATTCAGAGTATTGGGTGGGGGGGGGATATAAATCCAATATCTTCTTCTTTGCATATTAGGCCACACCCCCTTGATACAGCCAATCCTCCAAGAGCTTACAGGGCCTAGTGTACGCTCCAGGAGGTTTGGCTACATCAGGGGTGTGTGGCCTAATATGCAAAGGAGTTCCTGCTACAAAAAAAGCCCTGACTGAAAGTAATGTCACCCCATCACTAGCAATGTAGTTTGGGCCTCCCTCCTGCTAAGTCCCCCCACCAGCCAGCCGACCGGCACTGAGGGGAAGGACCTGCTGGTTGGGGTTCCCCCATCTCCACAAGGGGGGATGGCTGGCGACCCTAATGCTTTGCCAGAATTCCAAACGTGCCTGCAGGCTCAAAAATGGTTGTAAAAGGGGCCATGGGGTGGATCCAATCCATCAATAAGCTACGGGGAGAGATAAGTGTGAACCATGAGCTCCGGAGGTGGGGGCATCGCATAAGAACATAAGAGAAGCCATGTTGGATCAGGCCAATGGCCCCTCCATTCCAACACTCTGTGTCACACAGTGGCCAGAAAAACCCAGATGCCAAGAGGTCCAGTAGTGGGGCCAGGACACTAGAAGCCCTCCCACTGTTGCCCCCCCCCCCAAGCACCAAGAATACAGAGCATCACTACCCCTGACAGAGAGGTCCATCTATACCCTCCCTGTGGCTAATAGCCACTGATGGACCTCTGCTCCCAGATGTTTATCCAATCCCCTCTTGAAGTTGGTTGTTGTAAGCCGCCCTGAGCCACTCGTGGGAAGGGCGGGATATAAATCCCGGAATAAATAAATAATAAATAAATAAATAAGTTGTCCATGCTTGCAGCTGCCATCACCTCCTGTGGCAGTAGGCTTGCCAATCCCCAGGTCCCAGCGGGGGTTCTTCCGCTTTCCCTGGTTCCCTCCCGCTCCCAGTCAGCTGGCCGGTGGGGGGAAGCCTCGCCCCCAGACGATCATGTGCCTTTCCACCTCCGGAGACTTCAGTCTCCGATTGAAAGGCTTCCTCTTGGGATGGTGTGTCTGTGTTACTTGGAAGAAGTTGGCGGCAACACGTGAGTAGAGACGCCAATCCCTCACTTCAGAGTCATCAGAAACAGCAGGGGGGGGGGAGGAAACGTCTGCTGAGCACTTCATTATTCCCCATGTGGAGATCAATTCTCATAGGGTATAATGGGAAATTGATCTGGAGGTTTCAGGGGCTCTGGGGGAGCTGTTTTTTGAGGTAGAGGCACCACATTTTCAGTATAGTATCTAGTGCCTCTCCCCAAAGTACCCCTCAAGTTTCAAAACGATTGGACCAGGGGGTCCAATTTTATGAGCCCCAAAAGAAGGTGCCCCTATCCTTCATTATTATTTCCTATGGAAGGAAATTATTCAAAAAGGTATGCTGTCCCTTTAAATGTGATGGCCAGAACTCCCTTGGAGTTCAATTATGCTTGTCACACCCTTGTTCCTGGCTCCACCCCCCAAAGTCTCCTGGCTCCACCCCCAATGTCTCCTGCTCCACCCTCAAAGCCCCCAGATATTTCTTGAATTGGACTTGGCAACCCTATGTGGCAGTGAATTCCTTATGTCAATCACTCTTTGGGTGAAGAAGGACTTCCTGTTATCCGTTCTAACCTGACTGCTCAGCAATTTCATGGAGCACCCATGAGTTCTTATCTTGTGAGGAAGGGAGAAAAGGATTTCTTTCTCTACCTTGGAAACCTCTCTCCTGTCACCCCTCATGAACTTGCTTCCCACATCTGGAAATGCTCTCAACGCAAGAGGAGGAGAAACGCTGCCAAGAGGGATTCCGGTTCTCAACTCTGTCATGTGGAAGCCTGCATTGTGCCCAAACCACAGGTGTGCTAAGGTGATGTGGCACCCTCCCATCCTGAAGGCAATCCACCTTTTGGGAAAATATCCCCCAGCATGATTTCTATGCAGAATGTCAACTCAATTCCATCCACGCTCTAATCCAGTTGTGTGGGTTTTTTTCTCATGGCAACCAACTCAAGGACAGCATTCATTAATTGCCCCTCTGGGTTGGAAGTATTCAGACCCTTTCTCTTAATCAGATCTAATCTTTTTTCCCACATACCCATGCCGCAGAGTGGTAAAGCTGCAGTACTGCAGTCCGAACTCTCTGCTCACAACCTGAGTTCAATCCCAACGGAAGCTGGGTTCAGGTAGCCGGCTCAAGGTTGACTCAGCCTTCCAACCTTCCAAGGTTGGTAAAATGAGTGCCCAGCTTGCTGGGGAGAAAGTGTAGATGATTGGGGAAGGCAATGGCAAACTACCCCGTAAAGAGTCTGCCGTGAAAATGTCGTGATGTGACATCACCACAGAGTCGGAAACGACTGGTGCTTGCACAGAGGACTACCTTTTTTAGCATAGCATTGTGTGCAGAAATCCTATCCCAGAGCACTCATTACTGCTCTTTTTTCTGATTGAACATTCAAGCCAGTAACCAGGGGTGGAATTCTAGCAAGAGCGCCTTTGCATATTAGGCCACACCCCCTGATGTAGCCAGATCCTCCACGAGCTTACAAAAAAGAGCCTTATAAGCTCTTGGAGGATTGGCTACATACGGGGGTGTGGCCTAATATGCAAAGCAGCTCCTGCTAGAATTCCACCCCTGCCAGTAACACAAACGCACAGACCCAGAAGCGGTATTTACTGAAGGCACTGAGTTTCTTCCTATCCTGACAAGTCAACCTTGGTGGCCAGTAGATAGAAAGACCAAATCAATCGATGTGATTCTGTTTATGGGGTTTGAGAATACTGCATTGCTGTGGAAGAGAGACAGATGGCAGGAATGCTGTGGCAGTTACAGTGATGGACAGCCAGAGTTGGTGTGCCAAAGACCAGCAGAATATGGGAAAGATACGCTTCACTCAGTCCGACACTGACTGATTTCACACTATGCTTGTTCTGGGGTGGAGAGCCCTTTTGCTACTGGGGCTTCTCTCCATTTTTGCACAAATTGCCCTGGAGCTGCGAGTTGATGTGCCACTATTCTGCAGCAAGCGGGATACACTGAGAAGCGGTTTCCACTTGCTGTGGAACAGTGGCACGCCAAATCGCAGCTCCAGGGCAACTTGTGTGAAAACGGAGAGAAGCCCCAGTATCAAAAAGGCTCTCCGCCCCAGAACAAGCATAGTGCGAAATTGGTCAGAGTGTCGCACAGTGGCCAAATCCAGGTGCCATCAGGAGGTCCACCAAAAGGTCCATCTAAACCAGGGGTTGCCAAACTTGCTTATTGTAAGAGCCACATAGAATATATGTCAGATGTATGAGATACAGCTCATACAGCCAATTTGCCTCTAAGAGGAGAGAGCCACAAGACATGAACTTCAGAGCAGGAAGGAAGGAAAGAAAGCAAATAGATGGGAGAGGTGGAAAGAAAGCAACTTTAACTTTAAATTCATTCTCTAAGCCACCAGATGGCTTTGCTTGGAGAAGTAATTTAAAGAGACAAATGCTTTCTCTGAGCTGGCTGATGGCGTGGTGGGGGCTTCATCAGCCACACAATGTGTGTGAAAGAGCCACATGTGGCTCCCGAGCCACAATTTGGACATAAGAACATAAGAGAAGCCACGTTGGATCAGGCCAATGGCCCATCCAGTCCAACACTCTGTATCACACAGTGGCCAATACACACACACACACACTCACACACACACTGTGGCTAATAGCCACTGATGGACCTCTGCTCCATATTTTTATTCAATCCCCTCTTGAAGCTGGCTATGCTTGTAGCCACCACCACCTCCTGTGGCAGTGAATACCACATGATAAGAACATAAGAGAAGCCATGTTGGATCAGGACAAATTTGGCCACCCCTGATTTAAACATTTTCCTTGTGGAACCCACTGTGTTGATGTAAGCTTAGAAACGATGCTCACCTCTCCTTAAGCCATCCCTAGCAGTTTTCTCCTGGGCCAGATAGTCCATTTCAAACGCCATCTGACTTGGAAGAGGCGTTATCCTCATGGTTGTCAGGGGCGACAGCTTCACGGCTGGCTCTGCAGTGGGCACATTTTCAACCCCACCTTTGGGTACGGCTGCTTTGGGTCTTTTCTGGTCTAGCTCATCCTTTCCTAGGTTCCAAAGCATCACAAGAAGAATGATCAGTTTGCACCCACACATATTGCCTCGCTTGGGTGGGGGGGGGGGGTGGAATCTATCACTGCATAAGAGATGATCCACCCCTCTGTTCTGGGTTTGACCATGACACATTCAACCGGGGTTCGTTTTGCAGAAAAATAGGTGGTGGAGCTCATCCAGGGATCGTTATGCAGCTGCACCTCCTATTCAATGGGCAAGGTAGGTGGGGAGGAGGAGGGGGAACCCTCAGAAAGGTTCAGGAGCTGCGCTCCTGTGAGCTGCTGCTGAATCTGAGGCCTGCATTCAACATCAGGAGTTCTCATGCTTTAAAAAGGAGCATATTTCAAGCAGAACCAGCTTCAGGTCCGCAATAGGTACCAGCGACTTTTTGACCCACGATGTCCCCTCCCCACCTAAGGTTGCCAACCTCTAAGTGGCAACTGGAGTTCTTCAATTACAACTGATCTCCAGACTACAGAGATCAGTTCCCCTGGAGAAAACGGCTTCTTGGGAGCACTGGACCCTGCTGATGCCCCTTGCCGCCCCAACCCTCTCCAGGCTCCATTCCCAAAATCTTCAGGTACCTCCCAACCTGGGCCTTGGATCCCTACACTCAGAAAGCTATAGGGGCTGCAAAGTTCCCACTGGGGATGGGGGATGCTCTGGTTTGGCGGGACCCAACACCCCCCCCAGCAGGGAAGAGGCCGCTGGGGGGATCCCCGCCCCTCAAAGAGTCCCACTGCCTTGTAGCGTGTACAGCACCTGGAAGTGACGTATCACGTCGGGCATGTCATGTGGGGATGCTCCAGGAATTCATGCGAAACTCTATGGTTTCACACAGGGATATTCTAGCAATTTTAGCGGGGAAACTCTATGGTACCATAGAGTTTTCCCCAAAAAATTGCTAGAGTGTCCCCATGTGAAACCATAGTTTCCCACAATTTCCTAGACCATCTCTGCATGACATGTCTGGCATAATATGGCACTTCCGGGTTATGTCATCGCGCTCTGCACGCTGTGCAAACGTGGGAAAAGGTCCCCCACCAGCAGCTGCGGGGAACTTGGCAACCCTAGACAGCTACAGGTGATGCTGTTGGCAAAAACTTGCTGTTGCTGTTGCCAAAAGGTCAGGCTGATGAATAAGTTGTAAAAGTAGGCTTGTAGCCAGTGTATGTGTGGCGGGGTGCCCTGTATGAGATCTGCAACACTCCCACTCAGTCTTCCCTAATCTTCCCTTCCACTGAAATGGAAGATACTATTGGGACACCACCCCCGTGCCCACCTGCTGGCTACAGCCTTGGGTAACAGCTGCTTGCAACTGAAGCTGGAAAAGGGATCCTTGGCTAGCACCAAAAGGTCATAGGTTCGTATCCACCCGTGCAGTTCCAAACACTCAAGGGCTCAAGTTTTCAGTTCATTCCCCGCCCCCTCCTGGGACACTCAGAGATAATACAGAGGGGATTTGCAGCAGGCAAAGAGATATCACCCCTTCTTCCAAAAAAACTTAAGTGCTTTTAAGTCCTTGGAATGTGGGCTTTGATACAGACCACCGTGTGGAACCATTCTTGATCAGTGTAATTAGCACGGCCTTGATTAAATTAATTTGAGTTATGGAAAGTAAATTTTGCAAACAGGGCAGAAGAAACAAGATGACTTTAAACTGAATTTTAAAAAAATCAAATTAAAAAAATGAAATGAAACTGTATGATGAATGTCATTGGACTATCAAGTCTTAGCTTCAGTCCCAACAAGTAAACTACGATGTGTCTAAATCCCTAGTGCTCATATGGACTCCTGCACATACTTATCAGAGTTTCGCTGGTAGGAGAGATAATGGCTTCAGTCTCCAGGATGTATTCAGCAGCTGTGGTCCCCAGGAATGTCTCCGCCTTTTCTGGGGCGCTTGTCGGGTTCCTTCTGTTATTTCTAACTTGAGAGAAGTTTTTTAGCTCTTCAACTGCAATGGCCAAAAGATCAGTGGATTTCAGTCAGATACATTAGCTGTTCAACATTCTGAATAAATATTTGCACCTCTCACCAGACCACCCACACATTAATTTAAACCACACTCTTCCACCAAGAAGATCAGGGCAGCCCAAGTATCTCCTTATCTTCTTGTTACTGCCCAGAATCTCATTATCTCAGTGAAGGATCCCCTACTCCTTGCTCTGGTTGCTTCCATTGAAAAAGAAAGAAAAAAAACCCCAGTGCCACATGTGGCACTATCTCACTTCCAGCTTAAAAAAGAGAACTGACACAGGATAGTTCTAGGAACTGCTAAAAATTCTATGGTGTCACCATAGAGTTTCTGGTAATTCCTAGAGCTACCTATGTGATTTCAATTTTTTTTAACCAGGATTGTTGTGGTGTTGGAGGTGGTGTCATGCCTGCCCCCCATATCTCCACTTCCTTTCTTTCTTAATAAAAATCATTCCAGTTGAACATCTGTGTTGTTTATTTTGAGAGTTCTCTTGAGGGAACAAGCCCTGTAAACATTGGTGGAGAATCTCAGTTACCCCCACTCGCTTTTTCTCCTTTAAACTAACCCCCCCCCAAAAAAAAAATAATTAGGAGATCACCTATTTGGATAGCAATGCTCTAGGACTCCCTAAACTCTATGGTAAAACTATAGCTTTGTGCTGACGTGATGACATCACTTCCAAGGTCACACTTGAAGTAATGTCAGAAGGCCACCTATGTGCATGTCCCACCTCCTCTCAATTAGCAACCCTGGGCTGGCACCCCTGACTTCTTCCCATGTACCCAGATAGATCCAGGTGGAAAGATGTGTTGGTCCAAAGCAACAGAACAAAGTCCTGTTTGAGTCCAGGGGTACCTTGAAGACCAATGGTTGGTGAAGTCTATTTCAATTCATTTGAAGAAGTGTGCACACACATGAAACTTCTACTCAGAATTAAACTTTGGTTGGTCTTTTAATGGTACCAGTGGACTCAAACGTTGTTTTGTCCTCTTAAAAGTAACCAGCTTGGGTCTAGTTAATTCTACCTCCCAACTTCCTATCAGCTATATGTATCCTAATATTTAGTGCATTGTAAGCATCCTAATATAAATAAAGTGAGTTCAAGCCAGCTCTGAAACAACCAAGAACACGTTATTGCAGGAAGAAACAGTTACAGAGGAACACAGGCAAAACTGCAGCTATATACCATCTGGCGATGGTTAACCACTGCACACCTAGCAGGCAACAGTTACGCCTATTGGCTCACTCCAGAATCCTTCATTTGCATCTCTTTGTTATGAGTTGTTACATGCCTAGCTTCCTGATTGGCCAGTTCTTCCAGGCTTCAGGATCCTGGTTTGCAAGGAGTGCCTGTCTCAAGCTCAGGCAACGAGCAGTGAGATGCAATACGTAACACTGCATTACTTATTTCCTGTTATTGATTTACTTTATTTATAGTGAGCTGAGATTCAGACCAGATTGCACAATATAAAACACTTCTGAAGAAGTGAGCAGTGACCCAGGCAAACTCCTCCCCTGTCACCTGGAAACCCTAAAATAGAGACATAATGAAATGGTATCAACCAGGTGACGTGATTTACTTCCATGCCACAAGAAGCTTCAGCAGCCCATTGCCACACATGTAGCCTCTGTTAAAGAGACAGGGACTTTTTGTCTCTGGGTCTCTTGGCAACCCTGCCACAGACCTACACAGCAATTCCATAGCACAGGTTCCATAACTGAGCCCTAGGTGTGATTGAACCAAGATTTAGCCCCACGCTCTCAGCTTGTGCAGTACGGCTGCCAATCCCCAGGTGGGGGCAGGGGATCCCCTGGTTTGGAGGCCCTCCCCCCACTTCAGGGTCATCAGAAAGTGTGGGGGGAGAGGAAATGTCTGATGGGAACTCAATTATTCCCTGTGGAGACTGATTCCCATAGGGTATAATGGAAAATTGATCTGTGGGTATCTGAGGCTCTGAGGGGGTTGTTGTTTGAGATAGAGGCACCAAATTTTCAGCAAAGCATCCAGTGCCTCTCCCCCAAAATACCTTCTAAGTTTCAAAAAGATTGGACCAGGGGGTCCAATTCTATGAACCCCCAGTGAAGGTGCCCCTATTCTTCATTAGTTCCAATGGACGGAAGGCATTTAAAAGATGTGCAGTCCCTTTAAATGTGATGGCCAGAACTCCCTTTGGAGTTCAATGATGCTTGTCACAACCTTGCTCCCGGCTCCACCCTCAATGTTTCCTGGCTCCACCCCCAAAGTCCCCAGATATTTCTTGAATTGGACTTGGCGACCTTATTGGGCAGTGCCATTGAGAACGGAGGTGTTAAAGGCAAAAGGTGGAGGACACTTACTCACAAATCGCCTCTTGACAAAGAGAGCCTCTTGGGAGCCGTTGAGGACGTAGATCTGCAGCGTGTACTCCTTGGTGGGGCTCAGCCCCCCCACCGTGGCTTTGGCAGTCTTGGTTTTGAGCATGACCTCCTGTTCAGAATCTCCTGGTCGGAAGCGGAAAAGGGGAAACAATGAAGAGAACCCGGGAAATGTCTTGCTGGATCCAAGGCCTAGATGGGGTCAAGGCTAGCCCTAGACTTTCTGGCACCCTTGGCAAGGTTAACTTCTGGCGCACAGACCCCCTGCGCTGATAATATCACCGAGTTACGTGGGCAGCACCCAATTTGGCACCCCCGGAAGGACGGTTCCCTGGGCAATCGCCTAGTTTGCCTAGAGGAAGGGTTGGCCCAGGTGGGACCTGGGGATCCCGTGAAAATACAGCTAATCTCCAGACTACAGAGATCAGGTCCCTTGAAGAAAATGGCTGCTTTGGAGGGTGGACTGGGTAGGGTTGCCAATCCCCAGAAGGGGGGCAGGGGATCCCCTGGTTTAGAGGCCCTCCAGGGTCATCAGAAAGCGGGAGGGGGATGTCTGCTGGGCACTCAATTATTTCCTACGGAGACCGATTCCCTTAGTGTATAATGGTGAATTGATCTGTGGGTATCTGGGGCTCGAGGGGGGGCTGTTTTTTGAGGTAGAGGTATCAGATTTGCAGCATAGCAGCCAGTGCTTCTCCCCAAAGTGCCCTCCAAGTTTCAAAAGGATTGGACCAAGGGGTCCGATTCTAGGAGCCACCAAAAAAGGTGCCCCTATCCTTCATTATTCCAAATGGAGGGAAGGCATTTAAAAGGAGTGTGGTCCCTTTAAATGTGACAACCAGAACTCCCTTTGGAGTTCAACTGTGCTAGTCACGACCTTGCTCCTGGTTCCATCCCCAAAGTCTCCTGGCCCCACCTCCAAAGTCCCCAGATATTTCTTGAATTGGACTTGACAGCCCTAGGACTGTGGCACTGGACCCCTCACTGAGACCCCCGTACTTCCCAGGCTCCATCTCCAAATATCCAGATTTTGTACGGAACATTTTTCCAGAAAAAGGATTGCAACAGGATTGTTTTTCTGTAGTGGCTCTTCACGTCAGTGACGCAAATGCATACTGCCAGGGCTTTTTTGGCAGAAAAAGCCCAGCAGGAACTCATTTGCATATTAGGCCACACCCCCTGACACCACCATTGTTTTATGGAGGACATTTTGCAGGAAAATCCCAGCAGGAACTCATTTGCATATTAGGCAACACCCCCTGACACCACCATTGTTTTACAGAGAACATTTTGCGGGAAAATCCCAGCAGGAACTCATTTGCATATTAGGCAACACCCCGGGATGCCAAGCTAACCAGAACTGCATTCCTGCTCAAAAAAAGCCCTGTATATTGCTAACATGGGAGGGGAAGATGCAAACGAACTGAAGGCACAAGAAGCAGTGACAGCTAGGGTTGCCCCCCACCCTGTGTCAGAATGCCAGAGACATCCACAGGCTCAAAAAGACTGGGGACCACAGTTTACCCCAACCTGGAACCTCCGGAGCATTTACCTGCCATCGGCTTCACGCGAACTTTGTACCCGTTGGTGTTTCCTTCCGTCTCTTTCCACTTCATCTGCAGCCTGTCTTCTGACAGGACCGTCAGCTTCAACCGGTTTGATCCTGACGTAGGAAAACATTAGTATCTTTCAAACGCTGCTCAGGAAGGAGTACAGACTATACACTAGAGCAGGGGTGGCCAACGGTAGCGCTCCAGATGTTTTTTGCCTACAACTCCCATCAGTCCTAGCCATTGGCCATGCTGGCTGGGGCTGATGGGAGTTGTAGGCAAAAAAAACATCTGGAGAGCTACCGTTGGCCATCCCTGCACTAGAGGATATCGATTGTGCATATTTTTCTACCAAAAAAGCCCAGCAGGGACTTATTTGCATATTAGGCCACACCCCTAACATCACTATTGTTTCACACAAGATGTTATGTTACAAAAAGCCCAGTAGGAACTTATTTGCATAGTAGGCCACACCCCCTAGTGCCAAGCCAGCTGGAACAGCATTCCTGTGTGTTCCTGCTAAAAAAAAAAAAATACTCTGATGCACATGCTCCCCAAACGGAGCATGGAAAATTATAGAATGGCAGAGCAAGTCTTGAAGTTCTGTGGTGAAGTTGCCAATTCCCAGGTGGGGGCAGGGGATCCCCTGGTTTGGAGGCCCTCCCTCCACTTCAGGATGATCAGAAAGTGGGGAGGGGGGGATGTCTGCTGGACACTTTATTTTACCCTACGGATGCCGATTCCCATAGGGTATATTGGAGAATTGATCTGTGGTTCTGGGGGGGGGTGTTTTTTGAGGTAGAGGCACCAGATTTTCAGCATTGCATTCAGTGCTTCTCCTCAAAACACCCTCCAAGTTTCAAAAAGATCGGACCAGGGGGTCCAATTCTATGGGCCCCCAAGGAGGCGCCCCTATCCTTCATGATTTCTTAATGGAGGGAAGGCATTTAAATGGTGTGCATTCCCTTTAAATTGCCAGAACTCCCTTCAAAGTTCAAACATACTTGTCACACCCTTGATCCCAGCTCCACCCCCAAGTCCCCAGATGTATCTTGAGTTGGACCTGGCAACTCTATTCTATGGAGTCCTGAGCCCCAACTCAGCTAAGAATTATGTCCAAAACACAAGGTGCCCCATAAACTGGCCTTCCAGTTAGGGCTGCCAGCTCTGGGTAGGGAAACACCTGGAGATTTTGGGGGGTGGAGTTTGGGGGGGCTGCGTTTGGGATGGCAGTCTCCAGGTGGGACCTTGGGATCCCTTCCATTTACAGAGGGGTGAAACTCAGAAGCTCCTTTGCATCTTAGGCCACACATCCCTAATGTTGCCAATCCTCCAAAAGCACACAAGGCTCTTTTTTGTAAGCTCCTGGAGGACTGACTACATCAGGGGGTCTGGCCTAATATGCAAAAAAGCTCCTTCTAGAATTCCACCTCTGATGTCTTGCAGCTCATCTCCAGATTACAGAGATCATTTCCCCTAAAGAAAATGCATGCTTTGTAGGGGCGGACTCTATAGCATTGTACCCACTGACCTACCTGACCTTCCCAGGCTCCACCCCCATATCTCCAGGAGTTCCAGAGCTCACAACTTTATCCCCACCACCTCATGGCCAGGGGGCGACCTGGCAACCCTAGTTTGAGGAGAGGAAAGACCCCACCCTCGAAAACAACCATTTTATCCATGGGAACAGATCTGCTCAGGGCTGGATTAACAATTAGGCAAAGTAGGCACTGGCCTATGGGCTCCCACGCCTTTAGGGGCCCCAGGGTGGCTTCCCCCTCCCAGCCTGCACACGTAGCCAGCAACTGAGCCACTCTTTGCCCAGCTTGCCTGGTGCAGCCTGCTGCTGATGTCATAGCCAAGTTTGCCTCTCTCTGCCTCTCCCCTGCAATTTTGTCAGAGGGGCTTTTGGGAACACATGAAGCTGCCTTCTACTGAATCAGACCCTCGGTCCATCAAAGTCAGTATTGTCTGCTCAGGCTGGCAGCGGCTCTCCAGGGTCTCAGGCTGAGGTCCTTCACACAGGGCCAGATCTACATGTTTTTTGAGGGGGGGGGGGCAAAATTTAAAAATGGCGCCCCCGTATGGGCCATTTTATCTTAGGGTCCCATAGAATACAATGGACTCCATACCCAATTTGGCGCCGCCCCCTCCATCGGCGCCCGGGGCAAACACCTCTGCCCCCTCTGCCCCTCCCTAGATCCGGCCCTGCCTTCTCATTACCTACAACCTGATCCTTATTGGAGATGCCAGGGATAAAACCTAGACCCTTCTGCATGCCAAGCAGATGCTCTACCACTGAGCTACGGCCCCTCCTGTTGGCTGGGCCAAGTAACATTGCTTCAGCAGTGGATTAGGTCTTCTACCCACCCATTGGCCACCTCTGTTCCTTTCAAAGTGTACAAATCTGAGAAGGTGCCTGCAGGCTGCGGCAGGGGCCACAGGTGGTGGGGAGGGCACTCCAACTCTGAGATAATATGCAAGCCCCCCCCCCCCGAGATTTCGACTGCCCAGCGACCTCCACGGGGTTTAATCTGGCGCTGGATCTGCTTAGTCTGGAGATCAACTGTAATGCTGGGAGATTTCCAGGCCCCACCCTGGAGGTTGGCAACCCTGTTTCCCAGAGCCCGCCAGGCTTTCTAGAACACCCCTATCCATTAAAAGCTTCCGAGAGGTTTGGCAGCTCCCGAGACTCCGTTCTGCTGAGTGCGCAACTTCAGCTGGCAGCTCCAGGGTCACTTGTGTGAAAAATGCAAAGCCTGGGAAAGCATAAATAATAGCCCTCGACAGCCTGTAACTCAGCAAGCGTCCCAGGCTCTCCCTCCTACTTTTCTTTTTTTTAAGAAGGCAAGCTACTCAGTCAAGGCCTGCGGAGAAAGGGGGCGGCACGGTCTCTTCTTGTACCCGCTCCCGTCCCATTCAGTCGCTGCTCCTGTTCTGTAGCTACTTTTGGTTAAAGCTTGCTTTGGAAACGACAGCAGGTGTTCACAAGAACCATCAAGAACAACAGCAGGCGTTCACAGGACCATAAGGAAGGCCGAGCACAGAAGAAGAGATGCTTTCGAGCTGTGGTGCTGGAGAAGAATCTTGAGAGTCCCTTGGACTGCAAGATCAAATCAGTCAGTCCTAAGGGAAATCAACCCTGACTGTTCCCTGCCTGGAAGGTCTGATGCTGAAGCTGAAGCTCCAATACTTTGGCCACCAAATGAGAAGGGAGCACTCACTGGAGAAGATCCTGATGCTGGGAAAGACAGGAGGCAAAAGAAGAAGGGGACGGCAAAAGATGAGACGGCTGGACAGCGTTACTGATGTAACAAACAGGAATTTGAGCAGACTTTGGAGGATGGTGGAAGACAGGAGGGCCTGGCGTGACTTGACCCATGGGGTCACAAAGAGTTATATTCTCCTGAGGTCCCTCCCCTCCCCAAACACCAGCCTCCCCAGATTTTACACAGACACCCCAAATCTCCAGGTATTTCCCAACCCAGTGCTGGCAATCCAAGGGCAGAAAGGAACTTCATAATGCCAGAGAATACACTTTCCAAAGCAGCCATTTGCTCCAGGGGAACTGATCTCTGTACTCTGGAGATGAGTTGTAATTCTATGAGATCTCCAGGCCCCATCTGGAGGTTCAACATACAAAGGAACCACAGTGTGAAGGAAGGGCAAAACAAAAGAAAACTGTGTTACAATAAATTCTATAACAAATTAAACCTTACAAAATCAATTCCAATTTCTTGTCTCTTATAATATATATATATATTCTCTTCTTAAAGTCACAGACAAATTAAGAAGAAGAAGATATTGAATTTATATCCCATTCTATATTCTGAAACTCAGAGTCTCAGAGCGGTTACAATCTCCTTTTATCTTCAGCCCCTTACAACAGACATCCTGTGAGGCAGGTAGGGCTGAGAGAGCTCTCCCAGAAGCTGCCCTTTCAAGGACAACTCTGCCAGAGCTATGGCTAACCCAAGGCCATTCCAGCAGCTGCAAGTGGAGGAGTGGGGAATCAAACCCGGTTCTCCCAGATAAGAGGCCGCGCACTTAACCACTACCCCAAACTGCCTCTCTTTAAACTTTACAGAATCAATTCCAGTCTCTTGTCTCTTGTTATAAGTGTAAGTGTATATATTTTTTTCTTCTCAGTCACACTCCATATATTCTCAACATGAGATGTGTCATTCCGGTCACCCACCCGCTCATTGTTTAATATTGATTTGCAGCAACCACTGTCAATCTCAAACAATGCATGTGATGAAAACAGCAGTAGTTCATTTCCTTCACTCACGATGTGCGGCAACATGTGCCTCAGGTGCTAAAGCATGTTTCTATGGGGAAAATCTTCTTCTGGCCACAATCATTAATAGAAACCAGTGCTCCAGGCTACAGCTCACACGCAGCAATCTATTGCATTTTGATGGCATCTCCTCCCCCCACTTTCCCTGGCAAAGCCCCCAAATCTCCAGAGATTTCTCAAGGCAGAGATGGCAACCCTACCCCCAGAATGGTCTTCCAAAGGCTGCTACCAACGAACATGGAAGATCAGTTTAATCAACCTGGTTGGGGCAGAGATGCTCTGTATTCTTGGTACTTGGGGGGGAGCAACAGTGGGAGGGCTTCTAGTGTCCTGGCCCCACTGATGAACCTCCTACATAAGAACGTAAGAGAAGCCATGTTGGATCAGGTCAATGGCCCATCCAGTCCATCACTCTGTGACACATAGTGGCCAATATATGTGTGTGTGTGTGTATACATATATATACACACACAAATATACATACATACATATACACACACACAAACACACACACATATATATATATACTGTGGCTAATAGCCAGTGATGGACCTCTGCTTCATATTTTTATTCAATCCCCTTTAAAGCTGGCTATGCTTGTAGCCGCCACCACCTCCTGTGGCAGTGAATTCCACATATTAATCACCCTTTGGGTGAAGAAGTACTTCCTTTGACACCTGGTTTTTGGCCACCATGTGACACAGAGTGTTGGACTGGATGGGCCACTGGCCTGATCCAACATGGCTTCTCTTATGTTCTTATGTGACACAGAGTGTTGGACTGGATGGGCCATTGGCCTGATCCAACATGGCTTCTCTTATGTTCTTATGTGACACAGAGTGCTGGACTGGATGGGCGATTGGCCTGATCCAACATGGCTTCTCTTATGTTCTTACGTGACACAGAGTGTTGGACTGGATGGGCCATTGGCCTGATCTAACAGGGCTTCTCTTATGTTCTTATGTGACACAGAGTGTTGGACTGGATGGCCCATTGGCCTGATCCAACATGGCTTCTCTTATGTTAACAACCATTGATAGACCTTCATGCCTTTGTCTAATGCCGCTTTAAACTTAATACGTGGACATCAATATCTCCTCCTCCTCTTCTAATGGGCCGCTTAGCTTTTTGTCAACATAGGTCCTGCAGCCTCCCGCGTTAGGGATGGGTACGAAGCAGCTGACAAGCTAAAGTTCATCCTGAATTTTGGCCAGTTCGTGGTTCGTAAAGCAATGTTTGTGAACTGAAGAACCACCACAAACTTCCTGGAATTTTGATGGAGTTCATGGTGCTTCATGAAGAGCAGAAAGCAGAAAAACAGCTGAACAATGGGGAGCCAGTTCCCTGCCACCCAGCACCTGAAAGACAAAGTTTTGGGCAGGTTGTGAGCTTTCATGAGTCACTGCTCACCTCTTCCAAAAAAAGTGAGCAGTCACTCACAAAAGCTCTTTTCTACGGCTACAAGCAGACTCACACAGCTCTCCATCTCGATCCAACTCAAGTTGGGTCTGCCTCTTTCCTGCTGCCTTCAACTTTTCCTAGTATGGCTGTTTTTTTAACATACAGGTAATAGGGTTGCACTGCCCAAAATGGTTCACAAATTTACTTGGGTGAATGACTGAGACCGTGGTCTGTACTGCCGTGTACAGCTTTCGTATGTAGGATCCAGCTATGTAATTTCGGAGGCGTTAATGTAGTGTGCTAACACTTATGCTATGCTTCTGTTCATCTTTTCATGAAGTAACCAAAGCACGATAGCTGGAGTTTAGTCATTTCAACTTCTAGGGAGAGTTCAGGTTTGATATGATCTAGAATCCACTGACTTCATAGAATCATAGAGCTGGAAGGGACCTTCAGGTCGTTTCATCTGTCAGCTTAAATGGACACAAACTCTGTTCACGATGGCACCCATAACCCCATAATACAGCTTCAAGGCTTCTGAGAAGTAAGAACATAAGAGAAGCCATGTTGGATCAGGCCAATGGCCCATCCAGTCCAACACTCTGTATAACACAGTGGCCAAAATACACACACACACACTGTGGCTAATAGCCACTGATGGACCTCTGCTCCATATTTTTATCCAATTCCCTCTTGAAGCTGGCTATGATCTGGATTCATCTAGAATGGAGTGACCAAACTGTGGTTGGGAGCCAAATGTGGCTTTTTCACACATATTGTGTGGCTCTCAAAGCCCCCACTTCCCCATCAGAAGGCATTTGTCTCTTTAAATCACCTCTCCAAGCCAGCTGATGACTTGGTCTGTACTGCCAGCTGGTGGCTTGGAGGATGCATTTAAAGTTAAAGTTGTTTTCTTTCCACCTCTCTCCCTCCCCTCCCCACCTCCTTCCTTCCTTCCCTCCCTCCCGCTTGCCTGCTCTCAAACATCTGACATTCATGTCTTGCAGCTCTCAAACATCTGATGTTTATTCTTTGTGGCTCTTACTGTAAGCAAGTTTGGCCACCCCTGAGCAAGAACATATGAACATATGAAGCTGCCTTATACTGAATCAAACTCTCGGTCCATCAAAGTCAGTATTGTCTACTCAGACTGGCAGCAGCTCTCCAGGGTCTCAAGCTGAGGTTTTTCACACCTATTTGCCTGGACCCTTTTTAGTTGGAGATGCCGGGGATTGAACCTGGGACCTTCTGCTTTCCAAGCAGATGCTCTACCACTGAGCCACCATCCCTTCCCTAATAGATAGATAGATAGATAGATAGATAGATAGATAGATAGATAGATAGATAGATAGATAGACAGACAGACAGACAGACAGATGATAGATAGACAGACAGACAGACAGACAGACAAAGACATAGTGATGTTCCAGAATATTGTCGTAAAACGTCCTTTTTAGTCGAAGATGCCGGGGATTGAACCTGGGACCTTCTGCTTACCAAGCAGATGTTCTACCACTGAGCCACCGTCCCTCCCCGAACATAACCATCAACAGTTGAACAGGACATAACAACTGACCCAGCCCCACATCTGCATGCCTTAACCTTTCGGAGATATCTCTTGAGCTTCCTGCAAGGAAATCAATTTGGAGGGGGAGGGGGAAGACAAAGACAAGATTCACACACTGCCCAGACCAAAGCAGAAAGAAGGGCCTTCCTTTCTCAGAGGAAACTTCAGAGGGGCCTGTTGTTTTGCTTAGCTGGAGCAAACGCAGGGATGGCCAAGGGAACAGAAAGGGTATTCATGGCCCAATGAAAAAAGAAGCTGTCTTTTCCTCTGTTGGTCCAGCTCAGCTCTTGGCTGTCAGCTGAGGATCCCCAAAATAAAGATGCAAGAATGTCGGCAGCTGAATATGAAAATGAAGGAATTGTCCAGCATACCGTAATATCCAGGATGCAGGGAAACTGCCCTGGATTGAAAGGCCCATTGTTGGCCTGCCGTCCTCCTCTGTGAACTGTTCTCACCTTGTGTAGCAACCAGCAAAGGAGAATGAATAGCTCAAGCTAGGCTGATCTCGTCAGAGCTTGAAAACTAAGCAGGGTCGGCCCTCCTCAGTAATTGGAAAGGAGACCACTACGGAATAACAGGGCTGTGATGTGGAGGTGGGCAGTGATCCAGCCAGCCCAAGCAGGCCTTTTTTGCCTGGGGCTCTCCTGGACTGCCCACCCCCAGTCAAAAGGCCAGAAAGCCACCCATCACTCAGAATCACATAAGAAGTGGGGTAAGGATGGGCTTCTCCAGGGGTTAATGAGGGCTGCTGGGGGCGTGGCAAAGCCCCTGGTGGCTGGCTGGCTGCCGCTCTCCTAATCCAGGGATTGTTATGCAGCTGCACCTCCTATTCAATGAACAAGGTAGGTAGGTGGGGAGGAGGAGGGGGGCCATCAGAAAGATTCAGGAGCTTTATTCTTGTGAGCTCCTGCTGAATCTGAGGCCTGGTGGAAGAGAACAGAGTCTATGGGGGACTCCAGTTTCTCCACCTTTGATATTGTGTGATATTGGGACTCCAGTTTCTCCACCTTTGGATACATACCTATGTGCCACTGCATGTTGATGATAGGAGTAAAACATTTGAATTGGCATTGAAGATTCTCTTATTTGTCATTGAAAGATACTGACATAGTACGTCTTTTTTTAATACATAATTTTTAATTAATTTTTCAAAAATACACAGCAGAATTACAGCAACTATCTTCTTCAAAGTTATTTGCCACAGTGGTAATAAACATTTCTACAATAAAATACATAAAAACATAAACTAACTCACAAAGCACTACCATATCTTAACATTATCATTGTTTGCCATACATAGAAATGAAATGCATATCAATGTCATAGAAGGCAATGTCAGTCAAACGAAAAATTGAGATATTTTTTAGGGACAGAAGATTTAAATTCCATACTGGTGTTAATATATTCAAAAAAGGGGAACCATTTTTCTACAAAACTATTCTTTTTAGTAGGGGTTTCTGTTACATAGGTCTGTGTTGCTATTTTGTCCATGGCTGCAATTTCCCAAACCTTTGCCTGCCATTGCTGTATCGTGGGATATGACATTGTCTTCCATTGTTTGGCTATAAAAAATTTGGCCACCATTAGTGATATTACGTCTTTAAGAGGTTTCTGGAGCATGGAGCCTTCGGGTTTCTCTCCAGTTCCACTTTCCAACTGACTCTTGGTTGCTCCATACTCACCCAATGGGGGCAGGGTATTCCCCACCTCTGCCCCTGCGTGTCCTGGCACCCCTGCCAGCTTTAGACAAACCCTTCGATTTATCCTTAGCTCTGTAGCTTAGGCCTACATGACAGCATCTAACACCAGATTTGGGAGAAAGGCTTTTTCCTTACCTTGACCACACACCTGTAGTACGATGTGACTCGCCAGCATTATGCAGGGAATCCAGAAGAGTCCATGTGCCAACATGATGACCTGAAGAAAGAAGAGTTTGGTCAAGGTAAAGCCTCTGAGTCTTGGGCAGACTAAAAGCCTTTACCCACAATGCCTCGTTTCAGCAATGAGAGAGCCTGGCATTTAAGGCCTGCCTGGAACTTCTCCCATGTCAATGTGACTAATACTGGACAGTGAGCAGAACCGATGTTCGGGCTTTAGCCCTGGTGGATCAGACCAGTGGTCCATCTAGTCCAGCATCCTGTCTCACACAGGGGCCAACCAGTTCCTCTGGAGGTCCACCAACAGGGCAGAGAGGCTGAGACCTTCATGAGAACATCAGAAGAGCCCTGCTGGATCAGACCAGAGGTTCATCTAGTCCAGCATCCTACCTCACAACCAGTTCCTCTGGAGGGACAACAACAGGGCATAGAAGCTGAGGCCTTCATAAGAACATCAAAAGAGCCCCGCTGGATCAGAGCAGTGGTCCATCTAGTCCAGCATCCTGTCTCACACAATGGCCAACCAGTTCCTCTGGAGGTCCACTAACAGGGCAGAGAGGCTGAGGCCTTCATAAGAACATCAGAAGAGCCTGCTGGATCAGACCAGAGGTCCATCTAGTTCAGCATCCTACCTCACAACCAGTTCCTCTGGAGGGACAACAACAGGGCATAGAGGCTGAGGCCTTCATAAGAACATCAAAAGAGCCCCGCTGGATCAGAGCAGTGGTCCATCTAGTCCAGCATCCTGTCTCACACAATGGCCAACCAGTTCCTCTGGAGGTCCACCAACAGGGCAGAGAGGCTGAGGCCTTCATAAGAACATCAGAAGAACCCTGCTGGATCAGACCAATGAGGGTCCATCTAGTCCAGCATCCTGTCTCACACAGTGGCCAACCAGTTCCTCTGAAGGGCCAACAGCAGGGCACATAGGCTGAGGCCTTCATGAGAACATCAGAAGAGCCCTGCTGGATCAGACGAGAGGTCGATCTAGACCAGCATCCTGCCTCACAACCAGTTCTTCTGGAGGGACAACAAGAGGGCATAGAGGCTGAGGCCTTCATAAGAACATCAAAAGAGCCCCGCTGGATCAGACCAGAGGTCCATCTAGTCCAGCATCCTGCCTCACAACCAGTTCCTCTGGAGGGCCAACAACAGGGCATAGAGGCTGAGACCTTCATAAGAACATCAAAAGAGCCCCGCTGGATCAGACCAGAGGTCCATCTAGTCCAGCATCCTGCCTCACAACCAGTTCCTCTGGAGGGCCAACAACAGGGCATAGAGGCTGAGACCTTCATAAGAACATCAAAAGAGCCCCGCTGGATCAGACCAGAGGTCCATCTAGTCCAGCATCCTGCCTCACAACCATTTCCTCTGGAGGGACAACGATAGGGCATATAGGCTGAGGCCTTCATAAGAACATCAGAAGAACCCTGCTAGATCAAACTAGTGATCCATTTAGTCCAGCCTCCTGTTCCACACAGTGGCCAACCAGTTCCTCTGGAGGACCAACAACAGGGCAGAGAGGCTGAGACCTTCCTCTGATGTTGCCTCCTGACTGTGAAATTCAAATGTTAGACTGCCTCTGAATGCAGAGGTTCCCCTCAACCACCGTGGCTAGTAGCCATTGATAGACTTATCCTCCATTTATCTAACCCCCTTTGAAAACTTGTTTATTCCTGTGACTATCATAGAATCATAGGTTGTTTATTCCTGTGACTATCACTACATCTTTGGGCAGCAAATCCCACATTTTGATCATAATCTGTGTAAAGTAGAATTTCCTTTTGTCCATCCTGAGCTTACTGTCCATCAGCTTCATTGGATGCCCTCGAGTGAGAGTATTTGGGAAGAGGGAGAAAAAAAAATTATCTCTGCCGGTTCTGTCCACCCCATGCATACCTTTAGAAACCTCTCTCACATCTCCTCTTAATAATCTCTTTTCCACACTGAAAAGTCCTAAACTCTTCAGCCTTTCTCCTAGAGAAGGTGCTCCAACTACCTAATTATCTTGGTTGCCCTCCTCTGTGCTCTGTCCCAACCTACAGGTTGTGAAACACTGGCCTATAGGGTCATATGCATAACAGGGTCGATTCTCCCTCCTCCTGCCCTCTAGAGATTGTGCATATTCTTTCAGCACATATATTGGTTGTTTTGACTGCTGGTTTGTTTTGCCTTGTTAGTTGACCTGGACGCATACGTCATTGCCCTCCAAGACCCTGATGCCTACATTCCGATTGGCTGTTCTTTTAAAACCAGCCAATCAGGAGGCATTTCTCTCCGGAAATGCAAATGAAGGATCCTGGAGAGACCAATAGGGTGGATTGCTGCCCACATAAGGGAGTGTGTTTAACTCAGGTCAAATGGATATAAGGAGTGGGGTGGCCTGTTGGTGTTCAGTTCTGCTCTTGCTCATAGAATTATAGAATCATAGAGTTGGAAGGGACCTCTGATGTTGGCCACCTTCAGGGACCTCCAGGGTCATCTAGTCCAACTCCCTGCACAATGCAGAAAACTCACAAACACCTCCCCCTAAATTCACAGGATCTTCATTGCTGTCAGATGGTCATCTAGCCTCTGTCTAAAAACCTCCAAGGAAGGAGAGCCCACCACCTCTCGAGGAAGCCTGTTCCACTGAGGAATTGCTCTAACCATCAGGAAGTTCTTCCTAATGTTGAGCCAGAAACTCTTTTGATTTAATTTCAACCCATTGGTTCTGGTCCTACCTTCTGGGGTCACAGAAAACAATTCCACACCATCCTTTATATGGCAGCCCTTCAAGTACCTGAAGATGGTGATCAGATCACCTCTCAGCTGCCTCCTCTCCAGGCTAAACATGCCCAGCACCTTCAACCTTTCTTCATAGGATGGTCTCCAGACCCCTCACCATCTTCATTGCCCTCCTCTGGACCCATTCCAACTTGTCTATATCCTTCTTAAAAGGTGGTGCCCAAAAGTGAACTCAATAAATGTTCAATAAAACGCTCAATAAACATTCTTGCTTACCTCAAGCTGGCTGAACACACTATATAATAGCACCATACATGGGCATTGACACAAGCACGCACAACCCATCTTCTTGCAATTGACACTCAAATCAACCTTTTGGCCACGCTTTTTGACTACAGAGCCCGGAGCTTTCCATGTCTAGCAGAAAGCAAGGCAGTCCGTTTTTATCATAATCCTATTGCAAGAAAAGAAGAACTCTCTTTTTATCAGGAACAACTTCTCTGGCTAAAGAGATCAGTTAATTATAATTTCTTGCACAGAATACAATGCTCATCGGGACATCAAGTTCCCAGCGAAAAAAGTGTCTAACGCAAGACAGATAAAACAACTCCCCTCGGGCAATACTACACTCCCCACTGGTCACATGGACTTCAAGCGAGCTGGTGAGGAAGACACCAGGAACAAAGGAGAATCATTGGCACTTTGAATCTACAGTCTGAGAATAGGATCTCTGTAAGAAGCAATTAGCAGAATGCCTTGCGGATCAGAACCCAGCTTCAGCCAATTTTTTTGTGCCGCTTCTCTTTCTGTCAAGAAAAAGCTTGTGAGGATTATTATTCAGAGTCTAAATTGAAGAGGGGGGGAAGTGTGGTTGATACCCCACACTTCCTGGGCTCTTTAAAGCCCCCCTCCCATGATCAGCTGATTTATTTTGAATTGGAGCACACAGTATTCCCCTGATGCCCACCACACTCTTTTCCATGACTCATTAACCCTGGGACAGTGTACAGCAGGGGTGACCAAACTGCAGCTCGGAAGCCACATTTGGCTCTTTCACACATACTGTGTGGCTCTCGAAGCCCCCAGTACCCCATCAGCTGGCTTGGAGAAGGCATTCCTCTCTTTAAATCACTTCCCAAGCCAAGCCAGTCAGCAGCTTGGAGAATGCATTTAAAGTTGCTTTCTTTCCACCTCTCCCTTCCTCCTCACATCTATTTTTAATGTGTTAATTAGTTATGTTCAAATACCTGTAAAACTATTGTATTGATTATGTTGTTAGCCGCCCTGAGCCTGCTTCGGCGGGGAGGGCGGGATACAAATAAAATTGATTGATTGGTTGATATTTTCCTTCCTTCCTTCTTCCCTCCTTCCCTCCCACCCATCTTGTGGCTCTCAAACATCTGACGTTTATTCTGTGCAGCTCTTACGTTAAGCAAGTCTGGCCACCCCTGGTATACAGGGCCTCTGTCATCTGCCAATAAAGGCAATTTATAGGGTTGCCAGGTCTGTGTTGGAAAATACCTGGAGATTTTGGGGGCAGGGCCATCCCGCCCACTAGGCAGATTAGGCATTCGCCTAGGGCGCCAGCAGGACAGGGGTGCTGAATTCAGCCCTCCCCCTAGGCAAATGCCTCCTTTGCCTTGAGGGCTGTGCTCCGTGGCATCTCCTTCTCTCTCCTTTCCCCACCATTTCAATGCCCTGGAAGGGACGGTGGAGCGCCATGCTTCCTGGGCTTTTTAAAGCCCCCGCCTCACCCATCAGCTGATCAGCAGTGTTGCGCCAATCAGCTGATCGGCAGTGTTGCGCATGTGGACTCAAGAGAAGACTGAAATGGGTGTTCCTGCCAGGCTCATTGGAGCCAGATGAACAGAGCTTGGGGACTTGGGAACAATGGGCAGCAGGATCCAAACCACTGCTGCCCTGCACCAATCACAGGTCCCCTGCTGGTTCAAATGACCCAATAGCGTGCTTGCAAGGGAACCCTGAGCTGTATATAGTTGGCCCAGTTCTTCAGTCTTGAAGTGCAGCCTAGCTAATGCTGTATCTAATGAAGAGCGAATGTTTCGCTACCTCCTCACCTCTTCTATGCGTTGAGCCCACTATATTATAGGTGGGTAAAATGGCGCCAGAGGCTCGTGATCAAGATCAGTGCAGGGTTGAGGGGGCAGCAGCAGTGGGAAGGATGAGAGAGCCACTGAAAGAGCAGCTGCCACCGCTGCCTACCCGAGCTCCACTGCCTCCAGGCGCTGCCCCCGACATCTCCCAGCATTTGCCAAGGTAGTGCTGGCAATCTGAGTCATGTCCATCCTTAAGAATCCGTACTCCAGGACAGAGGGATACATTCTGCCGAGATGTTACAAGATGGCAACCATCTTCCCGCAATTCCCAGTCCTGAATTTAAACAAGAGCAGGGATGTGTAAGAGAAGAAGACATTGGACATTGGATTTATATCCTGCCCTCCACTCCGAACAGTCTCAGAGCGGTTCACAGTCTCCTTTCCCTTCCTCCCCAACAACAGACACCCTGTGAGGTGGGTGGGGCTGGAGAGGGCTCTCACAGCAGCTGCCCTTTCAAGGACAGAGAGCGGCCTACAATCTCCTTTCCCTTCCTCCCCCACAACAGACACCCTGTGAGGTGGGTGGGGCTGGAGAGGGCTCTCACAGCAGCTGCCCTTTCAAGGACAGAGAGTGGCCTACAATCTCCTTTCCCTTCCTCCCCCACAACAGACACCCTGTGAGGTGGGTGGGGCTGGAGAGGGCTCTCACAGCAGCTGCCCTTTCAAGGACAGAGAGCGGCCTACAATCTCCTTTCCCTTCCTCCCCCACAACAGACACCCTGTGAGGTGGGTGGGGCTGGAGAGGACTCTCACAGCAGCTGCCCTTTCAAGGACAACCCCTGCCAGAGCTATGGCTGACCCAAGGCCATTCCAGCAGGTGCAAGTGGAGGAGTGGGGAATCAAACCCGGTTCTCCCGGATAAGAGTCCGCACACTTCACCACTACACCAAACTGACTCTCTCACACCAAACTGGCAAGATGATAGGGTTGCCAAGTCCAACACAAGAAATACTTGGGAACTTTGGGGGTGGAGCCAGGAGCAAGGGTGTGACAAGCATGATTGAACTCAAAAGAGCGTTCTGGCCATCACATTTAAAGGGACCGTATGCCTTTTAAATGCCTTTCCTCCGTTGGAAATAATGGATAGGGGCACCTTCTTTGGGGGCTCATAGAATTGGACCCCCCTGGTCCAATCTTTTTGAAACTTGGAGGTGTTTTGAGGAGAGGCACCAGACACTATGCTGAAAATCTGGTGCCTTCACCTCAAAAAACAGCCCCCCCCCGAGCCCCCAATACCCATGGATTGATTCTCCATTATTCCCTATGAGACTCGGTCTCCATAGGATATGACAGAGTGCCCAGCAGACATTCCCTCTCCCATTTTCTGGTGACCCTGAAATCGGGTAAGGTCTCCAAACCGGGGGATCCGCTGCCCCCACCTGGGGATTGGCAACCCTAAAACCCTCCAGCTAAAATCCATCGGACCGATTTAATTCAAGGTATTTGAAGAAATAAGAATAGCTGTAATACAAGTCTTTATGTGGACAACATAATTCTAGTGAGGTAATAATAAGAAGAGCCCCGCGGCACAGAGCGGTAAGCTGCAGTACTGCGGTCCAAGCTCTGCTCACAACCTGAGTTTGATCCAGGCGGAAGTTGGGGTCAGGTAGCTGGCTCAAGGCTGACCCATCCTTCCATCTTTCTGAGGTCGGTAAAATGAGTACCCAGCTTGCTGGGGGTAAAGTGTAGAAAGCAATGGCAAACCACCCCATCGTAAAAAGTCTGTCATGATGTGACGTCAACCCAAGGGTTGGCAACAACTCAGTGCTTGCACAGGGGACTACCATTACTTTTTTAGTAATAATAATTGTGTGCTGCCAAGTGGCAAGCAGTTCATGGCAACCCCAGGGCAACGACATTTTCAAGGCAAGAGTTGAGCAGAGGTGGTTTACTTTGCCTTACTTTGCATAGCAACCCCTCTCTTCCTGACTGGTGGTCTTCCAACCAGGTACTGATCACGACTTGACCCTGCTTATCGCCCTTCAAGCTCAGAGAAGCTCAAGCTAAGCTGACCTACCCAGCACAAAAGGATAAAAAACACATATAACAGCATGAGCACGGTTGCCTATAAAACAGAGAAAAGTTCAGCTATCTGCCTTAAGTTGGCAGGGGGTTCGATCCCGCTAAATGTTGTCTGAATCAAGTAGAAAACAAAAAAGGGGGATAGTTACCTCAAAAACCAGTACCGTTTTCCCACACACCTTACGCCGCTCTCATGTTCCTCCTCCCAGCAGGGCTTCCTTCTGATTTCACACTATCTGCCCCGGGACAGCAAGTAACGTCAGCATTTTCGCGCAGCAAACAGAAACCTCTAAAACCCAGTTTCTGTTTACCGTGCGAAAACGCCAACGTTACTTGCGGCCCCGAGGCAGATAGCGTGAAATTGGAAGGAAGCCTCACTGAGAAGAGGAATGTAAGAGTGGCGGAAGGTGAGCGGGAAATCAGTGTTTTCTTCTCACAGCTGTAGCAACAAGAAGCTCAAGCTAAGCTGGTCTACTCAGCACAAAAGGATAAAAACACATATCACAGCATCAGAAAACAGGGGGGAAAGCAGCATAATATTGAACATGGCTGCCTATAAAACAGAGAAGAGTTCAGCTATCTGCCTTAATTTGGCAGGGGACACAATCCCACTAAACGCCAGTAGAATCGAGTAGAAAACAAAAAGGGGGGGAGGTATCTCAAAAACCTTGTTTTCTTCTCACAGCTGTAGCAACGACACTGAAATAATATATCTCAATGAACACCTTTAATTGCTGTCCTAAAGAATCTGAATCAGATTAGGTTACAATGTACAAAGTATGTATTTTAAAAGAGCTCCGTGGCACAGAGTGGTAAAACTGCTGTACTGCAGTCTGAGCTCTCTGCTCACAACCTGAACTCGATCCCGGCAGAAGCTCGGTTCAGGTAGCCGGCTCATGGTTGCCTCAGCCTTCCATCCTTCCGAGGTCGGTAAAATGAATACCCAGCTTACTGGGGGTAAATTGTAGATGACCGGGGAAGGCAGTGGCAAACCACCAAGTAAAAAGTCTGCCATGAAAATATTGTGAGGCGACGTCACCCCAGAGTCGGAAATGACTGGTGCTTGCACAGGGTACTACCTTTTTTAAAAATGTATTTTAAAAACATTCAAGACACATCCCTACTCCAGTTTTCAACCCCAAATCCTAGATTAAAGGAGAAGGAATGGAGAGGTATAAGGGGGGGGGGGGAGGACTCGTTCTTGCACCCCACAGCAATGCAGAGTGGATGGTAAATCAACCTGGTTAGTTTGAAAAAACCAGTCTCCAGATTACACTTGGGGATCCCTCAGAATCTCCAGGCTACAGAGATTGGTTCCCCTGGAGAAAATGGAAGCTTTGGTGGGTGGACTCTACTGCATTGTACCCCACTGAGGTTCCTGCCCTCCCCAGACTCCATCCCCAAATCTCCAAGAGTCTCCCAACCTGGAGTTGGCAATGTAATCCAGCCTCCACCAGCAGCTGGGGGGGCAGCAACCCTTCTCTGAGCTTCATTTCCAACCCACTGCACGCAGGTTTCTTTGAGAATATTCATCTCCAAGCATACTCACAAGAACTTTTAACAAAGGAAGGGTTAGAGGACATTGCTGGGAAGAAGGTCCCCTTCCATCCTAGAGTAATCATACTTTTTTTAAAAGACACAGTTTCCTCATCTCCGGTTTCTACTTGGAGGCCTCCCATTCATTGTCACATCATCCGAGTTTGAAGAAACTTGGAGGTTCAGAAAGAAACAAAATAATAGCTTTGAAAGTTACCTCAGGGATTGCTACACCAGCCATTTGAGGCAGCCTGGGATTTTTTGAAAGCCCCTTGGGGAGCTCGAGGGTGAGGAAATAACACCTTAAGCTTACACATTTCACAGTAGTTACATTTGTGAAAACCCAGCTAAGCGGCTGAGGTGTCCTCCCCTCCCACCCTCCGAATCCTGACCCTACATTGCAAAGCATCACAGAACTGCCAGGCAGCCTGAAAGAAGGCACATTTCAAATGGTCAGCAAATGCCACCAACCTTGTATCTTCGCAGGGTTCTCTCTGACGTTGGCTGGGGTGGTATGAAGAATCTGTGTACATGCTGGATGTCTCAGGAAAGAAGCCAGAGGCTTGTCTGCCGCCTTGGAGAAATTTTTTTCTGGGGGTTTTTTTGGAAGTTTTTTGCTCAGACGTCAGATGAGTGAGTGAGTGAGAGTGAGAGAGAGAGAACAAAGTCGTATTTCCCCACCACACACCCTGAAGAATATCTTCAGCACTTACAGCAGTTGACCTAAGAGTAGCGGTTCTCTGAAAAAGGAATTTCAAAGAAGGAGTGAGAAAGAGAGACTGCTGAATTCCAACTGATAAAAGAAGCTCTAGACAATGTGTCCTCCAGGACTGAATCGAGACCTAAGTTTCCCATCTCATTAGAAGAAAAAGAAGACCATAGATTTATACGCCACCCTTCTTTCTGAATCAGTCTCAGAGCAGCTCACAATCAACTTTACCTTCCTCCCCCACAACAGACACCCTGTGAGGTGGGTAGGGCTGAGAGAGCTCTCCCAGAAGCTGCCCTTTCAAGGACAACTCCTGCAATAGCTATGGCTGACCCAAGGCCATTCCAGCAGCTACAAGTGGAGGAGTGGGGAATCATACCCGGCTCTCCCAAATAAGAGTCTGCACACTACATCAAACTGGCTCTAGTCTATACCACTCTGATTTCTCCATGCCTACTACCCCCTCAGCGTAACACACCTAATCCAATTACACCTGCTTTTGTCATTCACTGGCTATTGTTGTTTCCCTGCTTTTGGCATTTGGCATCTGAAATTAGTCCACTCTTTGAGGTATAAGGACAGATGGACTCACGTTCTGGCTGTATCTAAAGAAGTGAGCAGTGACTCATGAAAGCTCCTTCCCTGCCACAAATGTTGTTAGTCTTTAAGGTGGTACTGAGTTCTTGCTCTTTTCTGCTTCAGCACTTTAAACAACTAGATGCGCATCCAGTAGCGTAAGTCGGACTTCATTCATTCACAGGAAATATATTTATTCCTTTGCAGAGTGACCCACAAATGGTGAGGTTGCCGTTCATGACATTGGCCCAGAGCAAAAGCCCAAAACAAAAGCCTCATCACACCTTTTATTAACACCAAACAATACAACCCCCAACAGTGCAAGCTTCCAGATTCTCCAGATCTCTTCTTCAGGTTGGTTGTTAACAGCGGAGGGGGAACATCCAGCCTGCTGAAGGATTCTGAAGAACTCAGAAACTTCACATTGTTTGTGGGTTTAAAATCAAAAGTAAGACTTCTGTTTTTGGACAAACAAAAATTATTTGACTGGTCTCATCCAGCATGGCTCTTGTTATGTTTTCCATGTTCTTAACTGGGTCCTATTTCAAGAAATATTGAGAAACACTGCTTTAAATATATGGTCAAGAGAAGTCTGGTGCCCTCAGAGACAGTGTGATGTAGTGGTTAAGCGTGCGGACTCTCATCTGGGAGAACCGGGCTTGATTCCCTACTCCTCCAGCTGTACCTGCTGATGTGACCCTGAGTCGGTCACAAGTTCTCGCAGAGCTGTTCCTCTCAAGAGCAGTTTCTGTCAGAGCTCTCTCAGCCCCACCTACCTCACAGGGTGTCTGTTGTGGAGAGGGGGAGGGAAAGGAGATTGTAAGCCACTCTGAGGACGTTTTCGCACTCACCTTAATCAGCAGCGACGACCCTCTTCACCGCGCAGGATCTGCGCGGATTTCGCACTAATTGCCGCGGAGCACCCAGAAGAGCCGGAAAGTCCCAGCGCTTTTGCGGTGCAAACGGAAACTGGTTTTTGGCGGTTTCCGTTTGCGCCACAAAAGCGCCAGGACTTTGCGGCTCTTCTGGGTGCTCCGCTGCAATTAGTGCGAAATCCGCGCAGATCCTGCGCGGTGAAGAGGGTCGTCGCTGCTGATTAAGGTGAGTGCGAAAACGACCTGAGACTCCTTTGGATAATGAAGGGTGGGATATAAATCAAATCTCTTCTTCTTCATCTCAGTTACCAATCTACAGGTGGGGCCTGAAGATCTCTCTGAATTACGACTTCTCTCCAGACGAGGGTGATCAATTCCTTTGGATAAAATGGCTACTCTGAAGGACGGACTCTGTTCCGTAATTGCTAGCAGCCAGATCCCTCCTCCAGTTCATAGCCCCCAAAGAGGGAGAAGCAGCCTCTGTATATCAGCCCAATGCCCTAAGTGCAGGGCACTGTGGACCAAAGTGGACCAAGATGGATGCCAGTCAGACAGCAGTCAGGGAAAGCACTTTCAAGGCATAAGAGAGGCAGTCTACTTTCTCCTCCTCACTCTGAAGAGGAAAGTTGGCTCAGAACAATGGTCACCCAGGCTGTATTTATTCTCTCAGAATAATCTCCTCAGCACCCAAGCCGGATTTCCCCTTCACCCATTAGCCTTGACTAAGCATAGGGTCGCCAAGTCCAGTTCACGAAATATCTGGGGACTTTGGGGGGCGGAGCAAGGAGACATTGGGGTGGAGCCAGGAGCAAGGTTGTGACAAGCATGACTGAACTCCGAAGAGAGTGCTGGACATCACATTTAAAGGGACCACACACCTTTTAAATGCCTTCCCTTTATTGGAAATAATGAAGGATAGGGGCACCTTCTTTTCGGGCTCATAGAATTGGACCCCCTGGTTCAATCTTTTTGAAACCAGGTGGGTGTTTTGAGGACATGCACCAGATGCTATGCTGGAAATTTGGTGCCTCTCCCTCAAAAAAATACCCACGGAACTACAGATACACATGGATCACCTCTCCATTATACTCTATGGGAATTGGTCTCCATAGGGAATAATGGAGTGCCCAGCAGATATTTCCCTCCCCCCACTTCCGCTTTCCGATGACCCTGAAGCAGGGGGAGGGCCTCCAAACCAGGGGATCCCCTGCCCCCATTTGGGGATTGAAAACAGGAAGATACCGTGATATAGTAACGAAAACACTCCTAACAATTTATATAACTTCATATCAAATATAAATGGGTGATATCCAACACACAATTCATGTAACCAAACTCACATTGGGTAAGCCATCTTCATGACACAAAACCAATACAACTAAGCACACATGAAACCTTGACGGAAAATTAATTTCAATAAAGTGCAAAGTGCAAAAAAAGTGCTTGCATATTAATACAATTTCATCAATCAATGTTGAAAGTTCATATTTTTAATCTTCTCCTCCTTTCTTTTTTTATCATAGAAGACTTCACCAACACCGTCTCTGACGGAGCCCGGTGCCTGCTGATGTCTCGCCACGCCGTTTCAAAATCTCTCAACATGAAAATACACAGAATACGCCATGTGAAGGTTTCCGGTTGTGCTTGCATGAGCTTCTGTATATTTTCATGTTGAGAGATTTTGAAGAACTTCAGACACCCTCTCTTTGACAAAGAGATTTTGAAACGGCGGCAACAGGCTCCATCAGAGGTGATCTTGGTGAAGTCTTCTGTGATTAAAAAAAGAAGAAAAGAGGAAGAATAAGAAGAATTGCAGATTTATACCCTGCCCTTCTCTCTAAATCAGAGAGGCTTACAAACTCTTATATCTTCTTCCCCCACAACAGACACCCTGTGAGGCAGGTGGGGCTGAGAGGGCTCTCCCAGCAGCTGCCCTTTCAAGGACAACTTCTGCCAGAGCTATGGCTAACCCAAGGCCATTCCAGCAGGTGCAAGGGGAGGAGTGGGGAATCAAACCTGGTTCTCCCAGATAAGAGTCCGCACACTTAACCACTACACCAAACTGGCTCTAGGAGAAGGTTTCAGTCAAGGTTTCATGAGTGCTTAGTTGTATTGGTTTCGTGCTATGATGACTTACCCGATATGAGTTTGGTTACATGAATTGTGTGTTGGATATCACCTATTTGTATTTGATATGAAGTTATATAAATTGTTAGGAGTGTTTTCGTTACTATATCACAGTATTTTCCTGTTTTCAACCTCCCCGTTATTCTCTCCTTTTTGGTTCCCATTTGGGGATTGGCAACCCTAATTAAGCACCAATTAATCAACTCTTAAATCTATTAACTTTCCCCACCGTGCTTGTAGGGCCATCAAACCTCTTCCGTCCCCTTGCTTACCTCCGGTAGAACAATCAGTTCCTTATCCTTTGTCTCAGGCTATGTTTTGCCCTAAAAACATGTCCCCTGTTGCCCTGGCAGTGTGTGTGTGTGTGTGTGTTCTTGGACCCTCCCAGACTCTTATCTGGGAGAACCAGGCTTGATTTCCCAGTCCCCCACATGCACCTGTTTGCGTGTCCTTGAGCCAACCACAAGTTCTCACAGAGCTGTTCCTCTCAAGAGCAGTTTCTGTCAGAGCTCTCTCAGACCCACCTACCACACTGGGTGACTGTTGTGGAGAGAGGAAGGGAAATGAGATTGGAAGCCCCTCTGAGACTCCTTTGGGTAGTCAAGGTTGGAGTATAAATCCAGTCTCTTCTTCGAAATCTATCAATGCCCCTTTAACAAGCATTTCTGTTAGCATTTATTCAGCAGTTGCTGAATAGCTTTGCCGAGTAAGAACACAGTGCACTTCCCCTCATTTTTTTCTCCCGCTCCAATTTGCATTCTGGATGGCAGGATATTGGATAAATGACTCTCGAGTAGGAAATTAATTGACTGAGTCTCTTTCAAACCTGTCAAAATGAACATTAGTACACAAAACAAAACAAAAATGATTTATTTCTGCTGGCTAAATAGTCCAGGAGAAGCAGCTTGGCAGTTAATTAAATCCATCCAGTTCCTGTTAAAATTAAAGCTCACACGTCTACCATGGGAATGACCTTCTGGTACAGACCCAGAATTTTTTCCCTCACGGCAAGAGTTTTTGCACACAGATGCAGGGGCCCTCAGCCTTTTTGAGCCTGCAGGCCTGCTTTCTTTCCACCTCTCCCTGCCCATCTATTAGCTTCTTTCCCTCCTTCCTTCTTTCCTTCGATGACTTGCAGTTCTCAAAGATCTGACATTCAGGCCTCGGATTCAGCAGGAGCTCACAGGAGCACAGCTCCTGAACCTTTCTGATGCCCCCCCCCCTTCTCCTCCTCACCTACCTACCTTGTCCACTGAACAGTAGGTGCAGCTGCATAACAATCCCTGGCTTAGGAGAGCATTCAGGCAGCCACCCACCAGGAGCTTTGCCATGCCCCCAGCAGACCTCATTAACCCCTGGAGAAGCCCACACCACCCTTTCTCCACTTCTTATGTGATTTTGAGTGATGGGTGGCTTGCTGGCCTTTTGATGGGGGGGAGCGGCAGCCCAGGAGAGCCCCAGGTGAACGAGGCCTGCTTGGGCTGGCTGGCTCTCTAGCCAGCCCAAGCAGGCTTCACTCATCCTGGGCTCTCCTTTCTTGCATCGGGTTGCTTTTGGGTGGGGGGAGGCAGCATATGCTAATGAGTTATGCTAATAAGCTCTGCCACCTGTTTTTCTACAAAATGACCCCTGCTGACATTCATGACTTACAGAGAGACAGTTTGGTGTAATGGTTAAATGCATGGACTCTTATCTGGGAGAACCGGGTTTGATTCCCCAGTCCTCCACTTGCAGCTTCTGGAATGGCCTTGGGTCAACCATAGCTCTCGCAGGAGTTGTCCTTGAAAGGGTAGTTTCTATCAGAGCTTCTCTCAGCTTCACCTCCCTCACAGGGTGTCTGTTGTGGGGGAGGAAGGTAAAGGAGATTGTGACCAAGCTGAGACTCTGAGATTGAGTGGAGGGCAGGGTATAAATCCAATATCTTCTTCTATCTTCTTCTCTCAGACATCTGACATTTATTGTATGTGGCTCTTACACTAAGCAGATTTAGTCACCTCTATTATAGAGATCAGTTCCCCTGGAGAAAATAGATGCTGTGGGGGGTGGACTCTGTGGCATTGTACCCCACTGAGGTCCCTGTTCTCTCCAGACTCCATCCCCAAATCTCCAGGCATTTCCCAATCTGGATCTAAAAATCCTTCCCCCTTTCCGCATCCCCAGCAGTGCCCAGTGAAGGCCTGGCAACCCTACCAAAGGTTTTATTCAAGGGTAGAATTCTAGCAAGAGCTCCTTTGCATATTAGGCCACACACCCAATATGATGTAGCCAATCAGTCAAGAGCTTACAAGGCTCTTTTTTGTAAGCTCTTGGAGGATTGGCTACACCAGGGGTATGTGGCCTAATATGCAAAGGAGCTCCTGCTAGAATTCCACCCCTGGTTATAGAACAAAATAGGAGTCGATTGCACCTTTAAGACCAACTTCGTTTTATTCGGAACGTAAGCTTTTGTGTGCTCTCTAAGCACACTTCATCAGACAAGGAATCTGGCACAGTGAGCAGAGCTATACATAGGTGGTGGGCAGTGGCCCAGAATGCAAAATGCTACAGATTTAAGAACCAAAGGCAGTGATTTAGAAGGTAAAATGGTACAAATATTTAACCTTCTAAATCACTGCCTACCAGATACTTTTACTTCATTGTAATTGGTTCCTAAATCTGTACCATTTTGCATTCTGGGCCACTGCCTACCAGCTATGTTTGGCTCTGCTCCCTGTGCCAGATTCCTTGTCTGATGAAGTGAGCTTAGAGAGCACAGGAAAGCTTACATTCTGAATAAAACTAAGTTGGTCTGAAAGGTGCAATCGACTCCTATTTTGTTCTACTACTTCAGCTCAACACAGCTGCCCACTTGGATCTACCCCTGGCTATGTTGAACATCCATGGGGTTCTCAGTCACTCTCTTGAAGGCATTGATGGATTGATCAGCTAGGATTACAGACTTGCCTTTAGTCACAATGGCCCCCAAGGCATTGGACAATTAAACAAAACACAAATCAGAACAATTTGCAATTAAAATAATTAAGATTGTCGATCCGTCACAGCCCCCGCAACACGGTCTGTCTGCCTTCAGTGCGCTTCAGCTGTGTTCTCACTCCTTCATAACAAAGCAAAAAGGGGGGGAAAGCCTCTCCTTGCCTCCTTCCAACAGTTCAACTAGGATTTTATTCAGTGGCATGTTTTGGTTTACCTTGACTTCCAGAAAGCTTTTGATAAAGTTCCTCATCAAAGGCTCCTTAGAAAGCTCGAGAGTCATGGAGGAAAAGGACAGGTCCTCTTGTGGATCAAAAACTGGCTAATAGGAAGCAGAGAGTGAGTATAAATGGGCAGTCGGAGTGGAGGATGGTAAGCAGTGGGGTGCCACAGGGCTCGGTACTGGGTCCCATGCTCTTTAACTTGTTCATAAATGATTTGGGAGTAAGCAGTGAAGTGACCAAGTTTGCAGATGACACTAAATTGTTCAGAGTGGTGAGAACCAGAGAGGATTGTGAGGCACTCCAAAGGGATCTCTTGAGGCTGGGTGAGTGGGCGTCAACGTGGCAGATGAGGTTTAATGTGGCCAAGTGCAAAGTAATGCACATTGGGGCCAAGAATCCCAGCTACAAATACAAGTTGATGGGGTGTGAACTGGCAGAGACTGACCAAGAGAGAGATCTTGGGGTCGTGGTAGATAACTCACTGAAAATGTCAAGACAGTGTGCGATTGCAATAAAAAAGGCCAACGCCATGCTGGGAATTATTAGGAAGGGAACTGAAAACAAATCAGCCAGTATCATAATGCCCCTGTATAAATCGATGGTGTGGTCTCATTTAGAGTACTGCGTACAATTCTGGTCACCACATCTCAAAAAGGATATTATAGCATTGGAAAAAGTCCAGAAAAGGGCAACTAGAATGATTAAAGGTTTGAAACACTTTCCCTATGAAGAAAGGTTAAAACGCTTGGGGCTCTTTAACTTAGAGAAACTTTGAGTGCGGGGTGACATGATAGAGGTTTACAAGATGATGCATGGGATGGAGAAAGGAGAGAAAGAAGTCCTTTTCTCCCTTTCTCACAATACAAGAACTCGTGGGCATTCAATGAAATTGTTGAGCAGTCAGGTTAAAATGGATAAAAAGAAGTACTTCTTCACCCAAAGGGTGATTAACACAAGGAATTCACTGCCACAGGAGGTGGTGGCGGCTACAAGCATAGCCAGCTTCAAGAGGGGATTGGATAAAAATATGGAACAGAGGTCCATCAGTGGCTATTAGCCACAGTGTGTGTGTGTATGTGTGTGTGTATATATATACACAGAGTGTTGGACTGGATGGGCCATTGGCCTGATCCAACATGGCTTCTCTTATGTTCTTAATTCCAACTGCAGAGCCAAGAGAGAGCTGATGTCATGACGTGGCCGATGATGGTTCGGGCCCATGTAATCCTTTGGTATTACATCTGTCTTCATCTTCCATGTGGGTCAAAAGTGGTGTGTCTGGAACTCATGCTCTCTCACAGCTGGTGAGAAAGGCCTCCCATCTAGGAGTGCCAGCCTCCAGGCGGGACCTGAGCATCCCTGGAATTACAACTCATCTACAGACTAGTACAGGGATCAGTTCTCCTGGAGGAAATGGAGGCTTTGGAGGGTGGATTCAATGCACTGGAAGAAGACAAAGGAGAAGGAGGAGAGGGAGAAGAAATTGGATTTATACATCGCCCTTCACTCTGAGTCTCAGAGCGGCTTACAATCTCCTTTCCCTTCCTCCCCACAGCAGACACCCTGTGTGATAGGAGGGGCTGAGAGAGCTCTTCCAGAAGCTGCCCTTTCAAGGACAGCTCTGTGAGAGCTATGGCCACAAGGGGACAGAACCGGCCCATCCAGGATTCTTATCCGTCCCCCGAGCAACTCGTTACCTATACTGACAGAGGTTGTCTTGAAGAAGATATTGGATTTATATCCCGCCCTCCACTCCGAACCTCAGAGCGTCTCACAATCTCCTTGACCTTCCTCCCCCGCGACAGACACCCTGTGAGGTAAGAGGGGCTGAGAGGGCTCTCCCAGAAGCTGCCCTTTCAAGGACAGCTCTGTGAGAGCTATGGCTGACCCAAGGCCATTCCAGCAGCTGCAAGTAGAGGAGCAGGGAATCAAACCCAGTTCTCCCAGATAAGAGTCTGTGCGCTTAACCACTACACCAAACTGGCTCTCACTGAGGTCCCCTGGCCTCCCCAGACTCCAACTCCGGAACTCCTCTAACCTGCAGTTGGCAACCATCCCCTCCCCATTCCCCCCCCCCACAAGCCTACTCCTTTCCTCCCATGCTCCCCCCCCTTCCCTGAACATCTGCTCAGGAACAGGAGATGATGCCTAATCGTTAGCCAGCCGAAGCCCTTCTGGTATGCATTTTTAAACAAGCGCTTCTTTCAAGTTGCTGAAAAGCCCCTTTAATGAAAACCGAGCAGGACCCGAACTCTGAGCAGCGGGGAAGGGTCACCGTCCCGGAGCTTATGAGGCACACTGGAATTATCTATTCATATGTGCAGCAAACAGTCACAGTTTCAAAAAAATAAAAGAGCCGCAGAAGGAGCTGTTCACAGTAAGGCATTGAGGAGCGGAATGAGACGGATGAAGAAAGGCACAGTCTAGCAACCAGCTACCAGGGGGGGGGGGGTTTGTTAAAGGGCAGATCTGACAGGATAAAAGCCTATGCCTTCCCATCAGTGGGAAACCTGGATCCGGCGGTGACCGCATGAAACCACACTCTCCGATTTGGCACTTTAAGAACAGAGAGTTCATGAGAGAAGGAAAGGAAAGGTCCCCTGTGCAAGCACCAGTCGTTTCCGACTCTGGGGTGATGTTGCTTTCATAACGTTTTCACGGCGGACTTTTTACGGGGTGGTTTGCCATTGCCTTCCCCAGTCATCGACACTTTCCCCCCAGCAAGCTGAGGACTCATTTTACTGACCTGGGAAGGATGGAAGGCTGAGTCAACCTCGAGCTGGCTACCTAAACCCAGCTACCTCCAGGGATCAAACTTAGGTTGTGAGCAGAGCTTAGGACTGCAGTATTGCAGCTTTACCACTCTGCGCCACGGGGCTCTTCCATGAGAGAATGGGGAAGCACAAAACCATCAGAGAAAGAAACAGAAATTAAACTAGGGAAGGACAACGTTGTACTTTGCAGTGGAGGTTCCCCAGCCTTGTTGAGCCAGAAGGCACCTTTGGAATCCTGACACGGAGTGGTTGGCGCACCTCTAAAATGGCTGCTCCAGGAGGCGGCGCCAAACACAAAATGGCTTCTGCAGGAGGTGGGGCCAGTCGCTCATAGGAAGCCCACATGAAGGGGAGAAGGTCATTTTAAAAATACATTGGGGGGAAAGGAGTGAGAAAATAAAACCAATGCTGGGGCAGTAGACAACTAAAAGAATGCTATTTTCATGGGCACTGCCAGTTGCTAATCTACATCCCATTTGGCATGGCTTTTTTGTGGCAGGAATTCCTTTGCATATTAGGCCACACCCCCACGATGTAGCCAATCCTCCAAGAGCTTACAGGGGTCTTTTTACAGGGCCTACTGTAAGCTCCGGGAGGATTGGCTACATCAGAGGGTGTGGCCTAATATGCAAAGGAGTTCCTGCCACACACAAAAAGCCGTGCCTTTCAGGCAAGATCCCCACATCATCCCACTCATTTTCTTTTAAAAACCAGGGAAAGTGGTGGCAGGCACTATACAAGCACCACATCGCAATGCCAGAACGGTGGGATGCTTGGACTTGAATCAGGGAGATGAGGGGATTGGATAAACATCTGGAGCAGAGGTCCATCAGTGGCTATTAGCCACAGTATATTGTTGGAACTCTCTGGGGCAGTGATGCTCTGTATTCTTGGTGCTGGGGACACAGTGGGAGGGCGTCTAGTGTCCTGGCCTCACTGGTGGACCTCCTGATTGCACCTGGATTTTTTTGGTCACTGTGTGACAGAGTGTTGGACTGGATGGGCCATTGGCCTGATCCAACATAGGTTCTCTTACGTTCTTATGTACTTTCGCCCTCAACCTAGCCTACCTTTCAAGGTTCTTAAGACAAAATGGGAAGATCCATTTTTGGTGGGAGACAAGGGCCATTCAGAGAGAAGGGCGGGGTATAAATCTGCAGTCTTCTTCTTCTTCTTGAACTCGAACCACTACACCACACTGTCAAGAGCCAGTGTGGAACAAAAAACAGAGAATGGAAGTACAAGCACGGAAGAACAGTGAAGCCAAATCCTTCTATAATCAGAAAGGAGAGCTCACATTCCAAAAAAGTGAACCCCTTTAGATAATTCTCCTAGGATATGGAGCAACAGAACTGCTCCAAAAAGTCTGCGTGGAAAGCAGAATGAATGCATGCAAAGAAGGGAGGGATTTTCTATTGATCCATTGGGCTAACAGCAAGCTGTAAAGAAAGCATAATATTTGGTCACAGGAAGGCAGACAAAATGGACTCTTCCACATTCCTATTTTTGCCACTTTTATGTCCTTATAGCTTCTTTCCCCTCCCTTTTCTGCACATATTTGGCTCCCTCTCGTGGTCTTTTTGATATTACATTGATGCACGTCCAAAACCTGCAGTTTAAATCTGCAGGCAGCAATGCTGGATAGACGACAATGTGATATCAAATCGACCACTAGAGGGAGCAAAACAAATGCAGAACTGTTGCCTCCCCAAAGCAACACTAACAGACATGTGGTGAAAATGAGAATGCAGAACTGGGGAGGGATGGTGGCTCAGTGGTAGAGCATCTGCTTGGTAAGCAGAGAGTCCCAGGTTCAATCCCAGGCATCTCCAACTAAAAAGGTCCAGGCAAATAGGCATGAAAAACTTTAGCTTGAGACCCTGGAGAGCCGCTGCCAGTCTGAGTAGACAATACCGACTTTGATGGACCGAGGGTCTGATTCAGTATAAGGCATCTTCGTATGTTCAGAAGAAACCAATGACCCTGAATTCTCTTCTGATTTCTGGGAAGAATGTAATGCTTTTCTCTGGCAATTTTTGTGGAAAGTGTTATGGGTAATATTCTCATGAACATGCCCTTAAGATTTATTCTTGATAAGTACTCTTAAAAAAAAAAAAAAGGAATCTGTGTTCCTCTTTTAACTCCACATCTCCATAGGGAAACATACTCCTGGTGTTTCCATCTTCAGAAAAAATCCATCTCTAAAATCAGTGGAATTGACTCCTAATTAATCAAAAAGCTCCCAAGGGAAAACAAAACCCCTTGCTTCTTTCTGTCTTCAGAAGAAGTAGTTTTCAAAGCGGATCCTCCACAGTTAATGAAACAGTTGTCTAATCTAAGAAAAATAAAGGCGAGTTCAGGGAAGCGGGGAAATATGCATGTGCGGTTTCCCCCTGTTCATTCAACGGGTTCCATTATTTCCATCACAAGAGTCCGTGGTCCAGTCATGATGAGGCTGCTGATGGTCTGGTAGTCCAAATGTAAAACATAGATCCCATTCACAGAGTACACAAACTGGCATACCTACAAGGAGGAAAAGGAGGAGAAATTACTTCTTGAGTTCCACTAAATGTTACCTGAAGGCAGAGCTCTTGGGGTAGAAAAAGCCCAGCAGGAACTCATTTGCATTTTAGGCCACACACCCCTGATGTCACCATTGTTTCACACAGGGCTCTTTTGGTAGGAAAAGCCCAGCAGGAACTCATTTGCATATTAGGCCACACACCCCTGATGTCACCATTGTTTCACACAGGGCTCTTTTGGTAGGAAAAGCCCAGCAGGAACTCATTTGCATGTTAGACCACACCCCCTGGTGTCATCATTGTTTCACACAGCGCTTTTGGGGTAGGAAAAGCCCAGCAGGGATTCATTTGCATATTAGGCCTCACCCCCTGACATCAAGCCAGCCGGAACTGCGTTCCTGCTCAAAGAAAGCCTTGCCTGAAGGGATATCTAAAGTGAAACATAGGGGAGAATGTCAAAAAGGGTTGCCAGCCTCCAGGCGGCGGCTGGAGATTTCTTGAGATTACGACTGCATTCCAGATGACAGAGATCAATTCAGTTCCCCTGGAGAAAATGGCTGCTTTGGAGGGTGGACTCTACAGAATTACAGAGGTCTCCCCCTCCCCCAAATCCTGCAGATATTTCCCACCCCTAGACTGTTTGGCTGAGGACAGCAACAGGATTCTGGCTGGAACCCCCTCCCCTCCTCCTCCCCTCCCCTCCGTCCCCTTCCAGCTATAGAATCATAGAAGATGAAGATGATACTGGATTTATATCCCGCCCTCCACTCCGAAGAGTCTCAGAGCGGCTCACAATCTCCTTTCCCTTCCTCCCCCACAACAGACACCCTGTGAGGTAGATGAAGATATTGGATTTATATCCCGCCCTCCACTCCGAAGAGTCTCAGAGCGGCTCACAATCTCCTTTACCTTCCTCCCCCACAACAGACACCCTGTGAGGTAAATGAAGATATTGGATTTATATCCCGCCCTCCACTCCGAAGAGTCTCAGAGCGGCTCACAATCTCCTTTACCTTCCTCCCCCACAACAGACACCCTGTGAGGTAGATGAAGATATTGGATTTATATCCCACCCTCCACTCCGAAGAGTCTCAGAGCGGCTCACAATCTCCTTTCCCTTCCTCCCCCACAACAGACACCCTGTGAGGTAAATGAAGATATTGGATTTATATCCCGCCCTCCACTCCGAAGAGTCTCAGAGCGGCTCACAATCTCCTTTACCTTCCTCCCCCACAACAGACACCCTGTGAGGTAGATGAAGATATTGGATTTATATCCCGCCCTCCACTCCGAAGAGTCTCAGAGCGGCTCACAATCTCCTTTCCCTTCCTCCCCCACAACAGACACCCTGTGAGGTAGATGAAGATATTGGATTTATATCCCGCCCTCCACTCCGAAGAGTCTCAGAGCGGCTCACAATCTCCTTTCCCTTCCTCCCCCCACAACAGACACCCTGTGAGGTAGATGAAGATATTGGATTTATATCCCGCCCTCCACTCCGAAGAGTCTCAGAGCGGCTCACAATCTCCTTTACCTTCCTCCCCCACAACAGACACCCTGTGAGGTAGATGAAGATATTGGATTTATATCCCGCCCTCCACTCCGAAGAGTCTCAGAGCGGCTCACAATCTCCTTTCCCTTCCTCCCCCACAACAGACACCCTGTGAGGTAGATGAAGATATTGGATTTATATCCCGCCCTCCACTCCGAAGAGTCTCAGAGCGGCTCACAATCTCCTTTGTCTTCCTCCCCCACAACAGACACCCTGTGAGGTAGATGAAGATATTGGATTTATATCCCGCCCTCCACTCCGAAGAGTCTCAGAGCGGCTCACAATCTCCTTTCCCTTCCTCCCCCACAACAGACACCCTGTGAGGTAGATGAAGATATTGGATTTATATCCCGCCCTCCACTCCGAAGAGTCTCAGAGCGGCTCACAATCTCCTTTACCTTCCTCCCCCACAACAGACACCCTGTGAGGTAGATGAAGATATTGGATTTATATCCCGCCCTCCACTCCGAAGAGTCTCAGAGCGGCTCACAATCTCCTTTACCTTCCTCCCCCACAACAGACACCCAGTGAGGTGGGTGGGGCTGGAGAGGGCTCTCACAGCAGCTGCCCTTTCAAGGACAACCTCTGCCAGAGCTATAGCTGACCCAAGGCCATGCCAGCAGGTGCAAGTGGAGGAGTGGGGAATCAAACCCGGTTCTCCCAGATAAGAGTCCGCACACTTAACCACTACACCAAACTGGAGTTGGAAGGGAACTTCAGGGTCATCGAGTCCTACCCCCTGTACGATGCAGGGAAATCACAAGTTCACAGAATCAGCATTGCTGTCAGATGGCCATCTAGTCTCTGTTTAAAAACCTCCAAGGAAGGGGAGCCCACCACCTTCCGAGGAAGCCTGTTCCACTGATGAAACTCACAAATACCTCCCCCTAAATTCACAGGATCTTCATTGTTGTCAGATGGCCATCTAGCCTCTATTTAAAAACCTCCAAGGAAGGAGAGCCCACCACCTCCCGAGGAAGCCTGTTCCACGGAGGAATGCTTTAACTGTCAGGAAGTTCTTCCGAATGTTTAGCCGAAAACTCTTTTGATTTAATTTCAACCAGTTGGTTCTCTGTTTCCAGCTATGTTTCTCCTATTTATAGGAAGCAGTGACTCAGTTGAGAATCTGATAACACCATCTGCGAATTGTTTTTATTGAGGGTATCTAATTGTTGGAATTGTTTTCATCTAATGTTAATGTTTAACTTGTTTAACTGTGGAATTGTTTTTATCTTGATGTAATTTATGACTGCTTTACATCGCTCAGAGCCCTGAATATTCCGGGGTGGAGCTATTCGCAAACCAAAATGATAAAATTATTACATATGGATTAGGTTAGAGGCATTTTTTTTCATTTAAAATTTTTATTGAGAACACCAACATAATAAAATATAATACATATGAAGCTGCCTTCTACTGAATCAGACCCCTGGTCCATCAAAGTCAGTATTGTCTACTCAGACTGGCAGCGGCTCTCCTGGGTCTCAAGCTGAGGTTTTTCACACCAACTTGCCTGGACCCTTTTTTGGAGACGCCGGGGATTGAACCTGGGACCTTCCGCTTCCCAAGCAGATGCTCTACCACTGAGCCACCGTCCCTCCCCAATACGGCATAACATATGATTGATTGATTGATTGATTTTATTCCATTTTTAGCCCACCCTTCCTGTAGAACAGGCTCGGGGCGGGTTACATCATAAAAACAGTCAACAGGAAAAACAGTAAAAGACCAATTTAAAAAATATATATAAAATCTAAGATTTCAAAGACTAAGATGAAGGAAGGGTCAACAGCATGGCCAACCTTGTCCTGACTTCATCTATAGGCTTAGAAGGCAGGTTTAAGCCTTTATGTACTTTGCCCTATGCAAGAATGCTGAGGGCCTCGGAATGTGCTGCCCTTTCACCTCCTTCCTGGAATACACATCGGGGGTAACAAGCTAAGGTAAACATCGGTCTCATTATTCTGCACGTGTACAGAGGAATGTAGAAGGATAAAGCAATGCAGCCACTGTCTCAGAAGGACAGACAGACTGGACAGACTGGCGCGATGAACATCAACCCTGAGTTGTGTGACATTCCTACACTAAGATGCCAGAATTCTGCCTCACAGATGTGACCCGTTGTCCAGGTCTAGCAGATCTTGTAGCTCTGGGATGGAGTGAGGGGGGAAGGCCGGTAACAAGTGACGCCCACTGCCTCAGCTGAAAGCCTGGCGAAAGAGCTCTGTTTTGCAGGCCCTGCAGAATCGAAGCAGATCCCGCAGATCCCTGCAGAATTGGAGCAGATCTTTAGAATTACCTGATTATAAATAATCAAGTAATTCTAAAGCAAGAAAAACAGCTCTACAAAGGCAAACAAGTACGAGAGGATATTGGGGAGGGACGGTGGGCTCAGTGGTAGAGCATCTGCTTGGGGAGCAGAAGGTCCCAGGTTCAATCCCTGGCATCTCCAAAAAAGGGTCCAGGCAAATAGGTGTGAAAAACCTCAGCTTGAGACCCTGGAGAGCCGCTGCCAGTCTGAGAAGACAATACTGACTTTGATGGACCAAAGTTCTGATTCAGTATAAGGCAGCTTCATATGTTCATATGTTCATGATATACTACATGAAATTTAAGTGTTTAAAGACTTACTATACGCTCAGTCTAAAGTAGATCATTGACGTATATAATGGATTAGATCAGGGGTCCTCAACCTACGGTCCGTGGGCCAGATGTGGCCCGCTGAGGACGTTTATGCGGCCCGCCGGGTTATGGCAAAATCAGACCGGAAGTGACGTTCGACCTAAACTTGCGTTAGCAACGCACACTTCCGGCACTGGGCTGAGGCGGCGGAGACAGAGTGTGAGGTGATACCGAGGTGAGGTGAGTTCCCAGGCCAGGGTGTGTGGTGTGGGGAAGGGAGAGAGATGCAGAAGATGGAGAACTGACGGCCTGCGGCCTTGTACAGTAACGGCAGTCCGGCCCTCCAACAGTCTGAGGGACAGTGAACTGGCCCCCTATTTAAAAAGGTTGAGGACCCCTGGATTAGATGGTAAAAACTCATTATCCATTCAATACGAAATAACAGGAAACCAAGGTTAGAGGCATTTCACCCGAATCACTTTCATACTTGGAAAGCCAGTGTAGTGTAGGAGATAAATTGTTGGACTAGGATCCTGGGAGACTTTTACCATGGAAGTTCGCTGGGGGGACTTTGGGCCTGCCACAAATTCTCAGCCTAATCTACCTTGCAGGGGGGTTGTTGTTGTTGTTGTGAGGAAATGGAGAAAGGACGAATGATATCCCAAGCCACTTGTGGAGGAAGAAGGATATAAATAAATAAATGCATACTTCCCTTGGAAACACCATCCAATTTCACCTACGAGGAAACTAGAGGCCAAAGCTTTTTTGGTAGCAGGAACTCCTTTGCATATTAGGCCACACCCCCTGATGTAGCCAATCCTCCTGGAGCTCACAGTAGGCCCCGTACAAAGAGCCCTGTAAGCTCTTGTCGGATTGGCTATATCAGGGGTGTGTGGCCTAATATGCAAAGGAGTTCCTGGTAAAAGAAAAAAACCCTATTAGAGGCAAACTTGGAAGCCTTTACCTATAGCAGTTTCTTTCGGGGAGTTACAAAAATTTTATAGTTAGAAATATCTCAAGAGGGCCATGCATCTCAAGCAAAGGGGGATCAGCTCTTGAAGTCACCAGGAAAGTTCCCAGCATGCCGCTGCCAGACATAGCCTCCCTCCCACCACCTGTATGGCTACCAACCTCCAGGTGGGGCCTGGAGATCTCCTGAGATTACAACTCACCTCCAGACTGCAGAAAGCAATTCCTCTGGAGAAAAATGCTTCCACTTGAGTTTGGACTGTACAGCATTATTCTCCACTGAAGTACCTTCTTCTCCACACACCTGAGGTTCCACCCCCAAATCTACAGGAATTTCTTAACCCAGATTTGGCACCTCAACTCACTGGCCATATTCTGGCTGCTGGCACCTACCTGCTCCTCTCATGGCTTGAGAGCTGATGTGGTGTAGTGGCTAAGAGCATCTGAAGAACCAGGTTCAATTCCCCCCTTCTCCACATGCAGCCGGCTGGGTAACCTTGGACCAGTGACAGTTCTCAGGTCAGGCTCACCTTTCATGGCAGCCGCTTTGTGATTGTTCCCACCATCCTGGATAGAATTTCAAAAGTGACCACAGACCCAAAAAGGTTGGAGACCACTGAAGTAGTGCTGGCCACAGGAATAAAGAGCTTTAAAAAGAGATTAGATGTATTCGTGAAGGACAAGTCTATCGATGGCTACTAGTCATCATGGTTGAGGAGAACCTCCACATTCAGAGGCAGTAATCTTCTGAATCCCAGAGCCAGAATGCAACATCAGGGGAATGCCTCAGCCTCTATGTCCTGTTGCTGACCCTCCAAAGGAACTGGTTGGCTGCTGCGGGAGACAGGATGCTGGACTAGATGGACCACTGCTCTGATCCAGCAGGTCTCTTCTGATGTTCTCTTGAAGGACTTGGCCTCTGTGGCCTGTTGTTGGCCCTCCAGAGGAACTGGTTGGCCACTGTGGGAGACAGGATGCTGGACTAGATGGACCACTGGTCTGATCCAGCAGGGCTCTTCTGATGTTCTTATGAAGGCCTTGGCCTCTAAGCCCTGTTGTTGGCCCTCCAGAGGAACTGGTTGGCCACTGTGGGAGACAGGATGCTGGACCACATGGACCATTGGTTTGATCCAGCAGGGCTCTTCTGATGTTCTCTTGAAGGCCTCATCCTCTGTACTCTGCTGTTGGCCCTCCAGAGGAACTGGTTGGCCACTGTGGGAGACAGGATGCTGGACTAGATGGACCACTGGTCTGATCCAGCAGGGCTCTTCTGATGTTCTCTTGAAGGCCTCATCCTCTGTGCCCTGTTGTTGGCCCTCTAGAGGAACTGGCTGGCCACTGTGGGAGACAGGATGCTGGACTAGATGGACCACTGGTCTGATCCAGCAGGGCTCTTCTGATGTTCTCTTGAAGGCCTCATCCTCTGTGCCCTGTTGTTGGCCCTCCAGAGGAACTGGTTGGCCACTGTGGGAGACAGGATGCTGGACTAGATGGACCACTGGTCTGATCCAGCAGGTCTCTTCTGATGTTCTCTTGAAGGCCTCATCCTCTGTGCCCTGTTGTTGGCCCTCCAGAGGAACTGGTTGGCCACTGTGGGAGACAGGATGCTGGACTAGATGGACCACTGGTCTGATCCAGCAGGGCTCTTCTGATGTCCTCTTGAAGGCCTCATCCTCTGTGCCCTGTTGTTGGCCCTCCAGAGGAACTGGTTGGCCACTGTGGGAGACAGGATGCTGGACTAGATGGACCACTGGTCTGATCCAGCAGGGCTCTTCTGATGTTCTCTTGAAGGCCTCATCCTCTGTGCCCTGTTGTTGGCTCTCCAGAAGAACTGGTTGGCCATTGTGTGGGACAGGATTATAGACCACATGGACCACTGGTCTTATTCAACAGGGCTCTTCTGATGTTCTTATGAAGGCCTTAGCCTTTGTGTCCTTTTGCTGGATCTTCAGAGGAACTAGTTGGCCTCTGTGTGAGACCGGATGATGATGATGGAGGAGGAGGAGGAAATTGAATTTATACCCTACCCCTCACTACTCAGAGGGGCTTATACTCTCCTTTCCCTCCCCTTCCCTACAACAGACACCCTGTGTAGTAGGTGGGGCTAAGAGAGCTCTGATAGAAACTGCTCTTGAGAGGAATAGCCCTGTGAGAACTTGTGACAGATTGAAAGCCACATCAGCAGGTGCATGTGAAGGAGTGGGGAATCAAGCCCGATTCTCCCAGATAAGAGTCTGAACATTTAACCACTATAGCAAACTGACTAGATGGACCACTGGTCTGATCCAGCAGAGCTCTTCTGGTGTTCTCACCCATGAGGATCTGTTTAGATTCGGCTTTTCTTTTTCATCCAGTCCTGCCGCTTGCAGTTTTTCCCAGTTCCTTTTCCCCAAGCCCTCAAACCACATTCAGGCTGCATGCTAAATTAGTGGGCATAGAGGGGAAATCAGTTACGAACGCACTGGCCCTGCTTATTGGTGAGACCCAGTTTGGTGTAGTGGTTAAGTGTGCGGACTCTTATCTGGGAGAACCAGGTTTGATTCCCCACTCCTCCACTTGCACCTGCTAGCATGGCCTAGGGTCAGCCATAGCTCTGGCAGAGGTTGTCCTTGAAAGGGCAGCTGCTGTGAGAGCCCTCTCCAGCCCCACCCACCTCACAGGGTGTCTGTTGTGGGGGAGGAAGGTCAAGGAGATTGTGAGCCGCTCTGAGACTCTTCGGAGTGGAGGGCAGGATAGAAATCCAATATCTTTCTTTCTTATCTTTCATAAGAGCGTTCCAGACAGAGAGCCACTGTGCTGTGTTTTTGCCTGGGCTATTTCAGCTTCCTTGCCTGCCCCGGATCTCAGTGACATCAGAGGTTAATTTGGTACACGGAGTCATCACGGTGGCAGTCTCAGAACTATATGACCGATTTCACGCTATGCTTGTTCCAGGGTGGAGAGCCCTTTTGCTACCGGGGCTTCTCTCTATTTTCGCACAAGTTGCCCCGGAGCTGCGAGTTAGCTTGTGAGTTGGCTATTCCGCAGCAAGTGGAAACTGCTTGTCAGAGGATCTCGATTGCTGCGGGATAGCGGGGCACCAACTCACAGCTCCGGGGCAACTTGTGCGAAAACGGAGAGAAGCCCCGGTAGCAAAAGAGTTCTCCACCCCGGAACAAGCATAGTGTGAAATCAATCAATGTCTCTCACGTTTGGCCTGGAGCTGCCAACCTCCAGGTGGTGTTTGGAGAACACCTGGGATCACAGCTAGGCTTGCCAACCTCCAGGTGGGAACTGGAGGTCTCCTGCTATTACAGTTGATCCCCAGACAACCAAGATCAGTTCCCCTGGAGGAAAAGGTTGCTTTGGAGGGTAAAGACGATGGCACTGTGCCCTGCTGAAGTTCCTTCTCCTCCCGAAACCCCAGCTTCCTCAGGTTCCATGCCCAAAATCTCCAGGAATCTCCCAAACCAGAGCCAGCAACCCAGAGTTCAGGTCCCCCACAGGCAAAGTATTTTTTAACTAGGGTTTGTAGAATCTTTCGGGATCAAGTGCCGTGTTCTACTGGAGAAAGTTTTCCTTCCAGACGTTTCGTTCTCAGCTGCGGAGAACATCCTCATTCCAAGCATTACAAACCATTAGTGTGTGAGATCAATTGGTGCCTCCATAAACCAGCATTCAAACAGAGTTGCAAAGGAAGTTCCACATTACTATATTGCTAACTCCGTATTTATCAAATTTACATTTTAAGTTTCCTGAAGAGTAAATGAAAACCTATTGATCCTTAGTCTAATGCCAGTGTTTAAAATACTGATAAGGGATAGAATAAACACATTTATGCAATACATAAATCTTACAGGGATTTCCAGGGCCTTTTTTGTAGAAAAAGGCCAGCAGGAACTCATTTGCATATTAGGCCACACATCCTGATGTCACCATTGTTTCACACAGGGCTTTTCATGTAGAAAAAGGCCAGCAGGAACTCATTTACATATTAGGCCACACACCCTGATGTCACCATTGTTTCACACAGGGCTTTTCGTGTAGAAAAAAGCCAGTGGGAACTCATTTGCATATTAGGCCACATACCCTGACATCACCATTGTTTCACACAGGGCTTTTCATGTAGGAAAAGGCCAGCAGGAACTCATTTGCATATTAGGCCACACACCCTGACGTCACCATTGTTTCACACAGGGCTTTTCATGTAGAAAAAGGCCAGCAGGAACTCATTTGCATGAGTTCTACACCCCTTGGTGCCAAGCCAGTTGCAGCTGCATTCCTGTGTGTTCCTGCTAAAAAAAAGCCCTGGGTATTCCCTAGCCAGGAGTTGGCAACTCCAGAGTATAGAAGACATCTGAGAACAAACAAACCAGACAAGAATGAGATGAGGGAAATCATAGAATCATATAGTTGGAAGGGACCTCCAGTGTTGTCCAGTCCAACCCCCTGCACAATGCAGGAACTTCACAAACCCCTCCCCCCACACACAGCCCCAGTGGCACCTGCTCCACACCCAGAAGATGGCAGATAAATCAGACAAGAATGAGATGGGAAAAATCATAGAGCTGGAAGGGACGTCCAGGGTCATCTAGTCAGCATAGCATCTGGTACCTCTCCTCAAAATACCCCTCAAGTTTCAAAAGGATTGGACCAGGGGGTTCAATTCTATGAGCCCCCAAAAGAAGGTGCCCCTACCCTTCAGCATTTCCAATGGAGGGAAGGCATTTAAAAGGCGTGCGGTCCCTTTAAACATGACGGTCAGAACTGCCTTTGAAGTTCAGTTATGCTTGTCACACCGTTGCTTCTGGCTCCACCCCAATGTCTCCCGGCTCCACCCCCAAAGGCTCCCGGCTCCACCCCTAAAGCCCCCAGATATTTCATGAATTGGACTTGGCAACCCTACCTCCATCTTCTTTCTGTCAAAATCCTTAAAAGAACTTCTTAAAGCCGCTAGTTATTGCAATCATTTCCGAAAGCGACGCTAACGTCACATCTGTAGGAAGCACGCCTTTCTTCCGCTCGTTCCCCAAACTCCTGAGCAGCAAAGCCATCCGTCCCCCACCACCACCCTTCATTCCTAAAGAACTGATTGTCAGCTGGAAAGAGCGAAAACGGCTTAGTTTCAGTTCAGCGGTTTCAGGTGGCTGTCGCTCACCTTTCACGCTCGAGGAGACATCAAGAGGATTTGCTGGTTGAACTAAGCCACATGACTGCCAGCGCCCGGGGTCCTGCAGGTGCTACGAGTAAGCTGCACGACACTTCCAGCATCCCAATTCTGGCAGCTTTCCGACTGCCCAAAACGCACACCCCTTCCAAAATAGGTTAACAATCACAGCTCCATCCAGATAAATTGCTGGAGGGCAGAGAGAAGGTCTGAACTTCCTGAGAGCTCTGCCGGAACACGGCTCAATTAACGTCTTGGGCCCGAGCTGTTTTACCGGCTCCTCTCGCTGCCCCACCTGTTACAAAATATTCCTGTCACTTCCTGTTAGGATTGCTGGCGGGAAGAAGGGGGACAGGTGCAAAAGTGGGGGAGAAGGACAGAGAGCCAGGCAAGGTGCTGCTGGAGCATTGTAGCGGCGTACCTATTCTCAGGGGTCGTTTTGCAGAAAAATAGGTGGTGGCGCTCATTAGCATAAATTAGCATAGGCTGCCGCCACCCACCCACCCCCACCAGCCAAAAGCAACCCAATGCAAGAAAGGAGAGCCTTGGGCGAGCGAGGCCTGCTTGAACTGGCTAGAGATCCAGCCAGCCCAAGCAGGCCTCGCTCACCTGGGGCTCTCCTTGACTGCACCCCCCAGTCAAAAGGCCAGCAAGCCACCCTCCACCCAAAATCACATAAGAAGTGGAGAAAGGGTGAGGTGGGCTTCTCCAGGGGTTGATGAGGGCTGCTGGGGGCGTGGCAAAGCCCCTGGTGGCTGGTTGGCTACCCACTCTCCTAATCCAGGGATTGTTATGCAACTGCACCTACTATTCAATGGACAAGGTAGGTGGTTGGGGAGGAGGAGGGGGACCATCAGAAAGGTTCAGGAGCTGTGCTCCTGCTGAATTCAAGGCCTGCCTATTCTAATCTTTATTTACCTCATTTATTCCCTACCTTTCTATCCAGTTCCTAAACTCTGCTCACAACCTGAGTTCGATCCCAGCGAAAGCTGGTTCAGGTAGCCAACTCAAGGTTGACTCAGCCTTCCATCCTTCCGAGGTTGGTAAAATGAGTCCCCAGCTTGCTGGGGGGAAAGTGTAGAGGACTGAGGAAGGCAATGGCAAACCACCCTGTAAAAAGTCTGCAGTGAAAACGTGGTGAAAGCAAGGTCACCCCAGAGTCGGAAACGACTGGTGCTTGCACAGGGGACCTTTCCTTTTTCCTTCTATCCAGTGGGGACACAAGAATTCCAATCCTGCCTCTTCCTCCTACCCAGGGTTGCCAGATCTCTGTTAGAAAATACTGGAGACTTTGGGGGTGGATCTGGGAGAGGGCGGGGTTTGGGGAGGGGAGGGGCCTCAGCATGGTGCAATGCCCTAGAGTCCACCCTTCAAAGCAACCATTTTCACTGATCTCTGATCTCTGCCGGCTGGAGATCAGTTGTAAAAGTGGGAGATCTCCAGGCCCCACCTGGAGGCTGGCAACCCTACTCGTACCTGGGATTGTCCTTTTTAGGGATGAGTTAGACGTAAGAACATAAGAGAAGCCATGTTGGATCAGACCAATGGCCCATCCAGTCCAACACTCTGTGTCACACAGTGGCCAATATACATACACACACACACGCATATATACACACTGTGGCTAATAGCCATTGATGGACCTCTGCTCCATATTTTTAGCCAATCCCCTCTTAAAGCTGGCTATGCTTGTAGCCACCACCACCTCCTGTGGCAGTGAATTCCACATGTTAATCGCCCTTTGGAAAGAAGAAGAATAAGAAGATATTGGATTTATATCCTGCCCTCCACTCCGAAGAGTCTCACAGCGGCTCACAATCTCCTTTCTTTTCCTCCCCCACAACAGACACCCTGTGAGGTAGATGAAGATATTGGATTTATATCCCGCCCTCCACTCCGAAGAGTCTCACAGCAGCTCACAATCTCCTTTCCCTTCCTCCCCCACAACAGACACCCAGTGAGGTAGATGAATATATTGAATTTATATCCCGCCCTCCACTCCGAAGAGTCTCACAGCAGCTCACAATCTCCTTTACCTTCCTCCCCCACAACAGACACCCTGTGAGGTAGATGAAGATATTGGATTTATATCCCACCCTCCACTCCGAAGAGTCTCAGAGCGGCTCACAATCTCCTTTACCTTCCTCCCCCACAACAGATACCCTGTGAGGTGGGTGGGGATGGAGAGGGCTCTCACAGCAGCTGCCCTTTCAAGGACAACCTCTGCCAGAGCTATGGCTGACCCAAGGCCATGCCAGCAGGTGCAAGTGGAGGAGTGGGGAATCAAACCTGGTTTTCCCAGTTAAGAGTCCGCACACTTAATCACTACACCAAACTGGCTCTCCAGAAGTGGGGTGGCCAAACTTAATGTAAGAGCCACATAGAATAAGTTTCAGATGTTGGCAGGAGGGAAGGAGGAAGGAAGGAAGGAAGGAAAATAGGTGGGGGAAGGAGGAGGGAGTGAGTGGTTGAAAGAAAGCAACTTTAAATGCATTTTCCAAGCCACTGGCTGGCTTGGCTTGGAGAAGTGATTTCAAGAGAGAAATACCTTCTCCAAACCCACTGTCTGGATGATGGGGGCTTCGAGAGCCACACAGCATGTGCGAAAGAGCCACTTGTGGCTCCTGAGCCACAGTTTGGCCACCCCTGCATAAGAACATAAGAAGAGCCCTGCTGGATCAGACCACTGGTTCATCTAGCCCAACTATGGGAATTGGTCTCCATAGGGAATATTGCCCAGCAGACATTTCTGCCCCCGCCCCCTGCTTGCTGATGACCCGGAAGCAGAGGGAGGGCCTACAAACTGGAGGATCCCCTGCCCCCTCCAGCGGATTGGCAACCCTATTCTTCAACACTCTAACCACTGCATCACACGGTCTCCATAGTTATACTCAGGGCTTTTTTTGTAGTGGGAATTCCTTTGCATATTAGGCCACACCTCCCTAATGTAGCCAATCCTCCTGAAGCTTCCAGTAGGCCCTGTACGAAGAGCCCTATAAGCTACAAAAAAAGCACCCTGATTATACCGCACTGTATTCCGGCTCAGGTGGGTTCATTTGGGGGCAACAGGTGTACAGGCTGAACTTCTGCCTTGGGGTAGAGCAAAAGTTACACTAGATGCATTTTGAGTTCTGGTTATATCTGGCCAATGGTGTCATCTGTCTATGCAAAGGAATCTTCATTGATGGAGCTCAAATTAAGTCCGATACCTTCATGCCAGCCGCAGCAGCTGGCCCACCTGGATCCACAGCCTGGATGTGGCACGGCTGACCTCCACGGACCACAAATCCCCAACCGACCGCATCTCCCACGATCTGAAAGTGAAAGAAGGGAAGAGAATGCAAGAATTTTATTACCACTGTCATGATCCTAGCGAGGCCTACGGGCTCCAGGGAAGCTCATGTAGGAGCAGCTACAGGGCCTACATTTCCCAGAATCCCTTCCGTCCCTCTGATTGGGTGAAGCGGTTTTGGAGGGAAAGCTGGCCCAGAAGGGGTGCGCCCTGGGAGGAAAGTATAAAAAGGCCCAGCTATAGACAGGATTATTCTCTCTGGGAAAGGCTGCAGTCTGGAGAGTGGGCAGCCAGAGGGTTCCCTCACCAATGAGGGGGTGAGCCAGTTTGGTATTAGAAGATGAGAACATCTAGTTAGATGCATCAGGGTTTTTATTTCTTTGTCCCAACCTTTACAGCCGCCCTGAGCCTGCCTAGGCGGGGAGGGCGGGATATAAATAAAATTTATTATTAAATTTATTATTATCACTGTTTTTCTATATTCACTGTTGTACTAAAAGCTTTACAAACCACTTATTGTTTTTGAGCACTTATAATAAACCTGTGGTTATTGTTGAAATGCCTGGGTTCTCACATCGCTTTGCTCATGGTTAAAAGGTACTTCTGATAGGGAACATGCAAGGGGTGGGTGGGCGCTCTGGGTAGGGTTGCCAATCCCCAGGTGGGCAAACCGGAAACTGCAGTGGACTGGTTAGCAAGCACTATAAATAAACCACTGCGTTTTTATGTTGCAAATAAATGCTGAAGCAATTGCTTTCATAATGATGCAATTATACTATTATCACAAACCAAAATTCATTAAATGTCCAAATCAAAAAGTTATTTTCACCACCCTTGTAAGGTAGTACTTTCAAAATCAAAAAGTTATTTCACACCACCCTTGTAAGGTAGTACTTTCAAAATCAAAAAGTTATTTCACACCACTCTTGTAAGGTAATACTTTACAGTCCACTGTCTCAGTTCTCCTTTGCTTGAAAGACGTAGACGGTACCACGCTTGTATATGATGCCGACTATGCGTAGCAGACCGATGTCTGGCAGGTGCGGTGGCTACACAGGTCCTAGGTTCAGTTCTGTGTTTCGTTCACCATCCTAGGTTCAGTTCTGTGTTTCGTTCACCGTCCTAGGTTCAGTTCTGTGTTTCGTTCACCTTCCCCTGGCCGCTTTTCTTTTCGCTTTGGAACCAGTGCTAAAGGCAATTGCTTTGTTCCAAAGCGAAAAAAAACACAGCCAGGGGAAGGTGAAGGAAACACAGAACTGAACCTAGGACCTGTGTAGCCGCTGCACCTGCCAGACTTCGGTCTGCTACGCATAGGAGGCATCATATACAAGCGTGGTGCCGTCTACGTCTTTCAAGCAAAGGAGAACTGAGACAGGGGACTGTAAAGTACCGCCTTACAAGAGTGGTGTGAAATAACGTTCTGATTTTGAAAGTACTACCTTACAAGAGTGGGGTGAAACAACTTTTCGATTTTTCTATGGACATTTAATGAATTTTGGTTTGTGATAATAATATAATTGCATCGTTATGAAAGAAATTGCTTCAGCATTTATTTGCAACATAAAAACGCAGCGGTTTATTTATAGTGTTTGCTAATCCCCAGGTGGAAGCAGGGGATCCCCCAGTTTAAAGGCCTCTCCCCCTGCTTCAGGGTCATCAGAAAGTGTGGCGGGGAGGGAAATGTCTGCTGGGCACTCCATTCTTCCCTATAGAGGCTGATTCCCATAGGGCAGGGGTGGCCGACGATAGCTCTCCAGATGTTTTTTGCCTACAACTCCCATCATCCCCAGCTGTTGGCCATGCTGGCTGGGGATGATGGGAGTTGTAGGCAAAAAACATCTGGAGAACTACCATTGGCCACCCCTGCCATAGGGTCTAATGGAGAAGTGATCTGCTGGTATCTGGGGGGCTATTTTTTGAGGTAGAAGCACCAAATTTTCAGCATAGCATCTGGTGACTCTCCTCAAAACACTCTCCAAGTTTCAAAAAGATGGGACCAGGGGGTCCAATTCTAGGAGCCCCAAAAGAAGGTGCCCCTATCCTTCCCATGGAGGGAAGGCATTTAAAAGAAGAAGAAAAAGATGATGATGGTGATATTGGATTTATATCTCACCCTATACTCTGAATCTCAGAGTCTCAAAGCGGTCACAATCTCCTTTACCTTCCCCACATACACACACACAAAAGACACTCTGTATGGTAGGTGGGGCTAAGAGAGCTCTTATACCAGCTGTCCCTTCAAGGACAACTCCTGCAAAAGCTCTGGCTGACCCAAGGCCATTCCAGCAGGTGCAAGTGGAAGAGTGGGGAATCAAACCCGGTTCTTCCAGATAAGAGTCCGCGCACTTAACCACTATACCAAACTGTCCCCTAAAAAGATGTGCGGTCCCTTTAAATGTGATGGCCAGAACTCCCTTGTGCTTGTCACAACCTTGTTCCTGACTCCACCCCCAATGTTTTTGACTCCACCCCTGAAGTCCCCAGATATTTCTTGGACTTGGGAACCCTAGCTCTGGGCCCTCCCAGACTAACCTTACCAGAGTGATGGTAGCCAGTAGAGGCCCCCCTGATCCACTGTTGGGTAATAATCACTTTGCAGAACTGTTCCATTAGCCCATAACAGAGCCACAAGTCCTTTCACAAAGCCAAAATCCCAACTAATCGGCTGTTTGGTAACAAAGATGGAGAAGAGGAGTGTCACCGGGGGGGCACCCAATATGGGTGTGAGCCTACAGTCACCAGCCAAAAGAGTTTAGAAGTAGCACTAATGGAATATCGTGAGAACTGGGTTGCTTACCGTGAGTGTTTTCTTGATATATGGTGCCCCAGGGCTCAGGAGCTCCTCATTTGTGACAGGCCTCTTTAACACTTTTAAAGGGGAGGGAGAAAGGAATGGTCATTGTTTCTCGTCAGAAAATCGAGGATGCAAAAGAGTAACATAGTAGTGCAAATGGAGAAATGAATGAGGAATGTTGACCAGATAGACAGACAATGTTTTTCATTGAAGCCATTTTTGGAAAGACCAAATACATCCGAGTTTTTTAAACTGAAGAATAGTTAAATATATCAGCTGGGCCACCTTGGCCTCTACAATATTAAAAAAAAGTTTGACTGCAATTTCATGCTGAAAGTTGTGCCCAGGTGGCTTCAAAAATCTATGCATTGTGGACTGTGCCAATAGGTTTGAGATTTAAGTGGAGAACAAATTATTTAAACATAGGATGGCCTTTCACTTTGCGGGGGGGAATCATAATGGGCTCTTCAGCATTCTCATTGTTGTCTTTTGTGTGTCTCTATTGCTGGATTGTTGTTTTTTCCACATGGTTCTGCTGACTCTAATGCTCGATTTGATACTACATCACAGCATGTCCAGCATAAAAACCTGTAGTAAGATATGCCAGACATACAGCGATGTAATATTAAATCCACCACTAGAGGGAGCAAAACATATGTAGAACAGAAAGAACACCAAAGTGATAGGGACACACAAATGACAAAAATAAGAATGCAGAAGAACCCAATATGTGGTGTTTCTTCTTCTCTATGGAGTCATGAGGACTTGGGACTTGCTTTTAGCATAAAGGCTGAGATTCCAGAAATCCTTTTACTTGATGTCATAGATTTGTGGGTACACTTTAGGTTCTTTAGCACCACTGCGACTCCACATGATTCCTAGTTGGCCCTGATTATACTTCCAACTTCACTGAAAATAAAAGATAAGGAGAAAAAGGAATCCTCACCAGATTTGGGGTTGCATTCAACAGTGGGAGAAAGCCCCAAACTAGGGGAGAGACTGAAATATGAACTGGATCCTCCGGCGAGCGAGCTAACGCTACTCCTTCGAACGGCTGAGACTGTCTTGATTTCTTTATTGGGTTGGACTAAAAGAGACAAACAAGTATTGAGCAGAAACAAGCAATCAAGCCAGACTCCCCCCAATTTTAGCTCCTTTGGGAGAAATTTTAGTTTTGGGAATCTGTATTTTCCCATCTCTGAAACCTGGGTTTCACTTGTTGGATGGTTTACGAGTGCGAGGGTATAAAACCCCTCCTGTATTCTGTTAGTCTTCCCTTCATACATTAATATATTGAAACTATGCTGCAAGCATAGACAGCTTCAAGAGGGGATTGGATAAGCATATGGAGCAGAGGTCCATCAGTGGCTATTAGACACAATGTATTGTTGGATCTCTCTGTCTGTGGCGAGTGATGCTCCGTATTCTTGGTGCTTTTAGTGCTTTTAGTGTCCTGGCCCCATTGGTGGACCTCCTGATGGCATCTGGTTTTTTGGCCACTGTGTGACACAGAGTGATGGACTGGATGGGCCATTGGCCTGATCCAACATGGCTTCTCATATGTTCTTATATTCCACCACTACCCCAAGCTGCTTTCTTCCAATCCAGGTTCTAGTTGATATTCCTAGATGACATTCTATGTTCTAGTTGAAATATAGATCTGGAATCTGCACTTGATGGGGGTGGGGAACATTTGGAAGGATGGGAAAGTCATGCATGAAATTCATTAGTAACTGAGAAGCTATATATTCATTTTGATCTATGTGAATATCGCCCTGACCTGGATGGCTCAGGCTAGCCTGATCTCATTAGATCTTGGAAGCTAAGTAAGCTCAACCTGGGATAACATTTGGATGAGAGACCACCAAGGAAGTCCAGGGTCACGGTGCAGAGGCACAGAATGGCAAACCATCTCTGTTAGTCTCCTACCTTTGACAACATTTACACACACAAGTGTATCCCAAGGCGTTTTATAATGTTTATAATGTTGCTGACTCAATACCAATATGTGGGACTCACGGCCACTGAATACAGTGTCAGCCACCAGTAGTGGAAAGTGCCATAAAATTGCACCTGATTTATGGTGACCTTGTAGGGTTTTCAAGACCTGAGAATTTCAAAGGCGGTTTGCCATCTCTTGCCTCTGCATAGCAACCCTGGGCCAGTTTGGTGTAGTGGTTAAGTGTGCGGACTCTTATCTGGGAGAACCAGGTTTGATTCCCCGCTTCTCCACTTGCACCTGCTGGAATGGGCTTGGGTCAGCCATAGCTCACGCGGGAGTTGTCCTTAAAAGGGCAGCTGCTGTGAGAGCCCTCTCCAGCCCCACCCACCTCACAAGGTGCCTGTTGTGGGGGAGGAAGGGAAAGGAGATTGTAGGCCGCTCTCTGTCCTTGAAAGGGCAGCTGCTGTGAGAGCCCTCTCAGCCCCACCCACCTCACAGGGTGTCTGTTGTGGGGGAGGAAGAGAAAGGAGATTGTACAGTAAGCCGCTCTGAGTCCCTGATTCAGAGAAGGGCGGGGTATAAATCTGCAGTCTTCTTCTTTGAGGTTTCCCATCCAGGTACTAACCAGGACCAACCCTGCTTAACTTCCGAGAACTGTATGTCAGGCCATGCTTCATTGAAGTTAATGATGCTCTATGACTATGCTTATTTTATGTCTACTAATATTATTACTGAATAAAATATCATGCTACTAATACTGTGCCCTGCAAGAGAAGGAGGAGGGGTGGGAATGAAGGTGCCAAAACTCCAAAGGCCAGTAGAGGCCTTTGAAGTGCAGAGAGCCAAGCTCGCCTCCCCGGCGCCTTCCTAGCGGAGCAAGGACACCACCAGGGGGGAGAGTGCATCCATCACCGGTACAAGATAAGCAGGCGTGTGAAAGTATTGCTTGTAGGGACAACTGTAGTTTTATTATGAGAAGTAGTTTAAAGCCCTAGTCTTTGATGTGTATTCATAAATACCAGTGGCTCAAGCTATCTGTTATCAGTTTCAATGAACTCATGTAGAGAGTAACATTGTTGTACTCAATAAATGAAACTTAGTTTTGAACAAAGACAAGTCGAATCATTTTGAAACTTCAATGAACCCTTTGCTGACACTGATAAGATAAGATTAGCTTGGGCCATCCAGGTCTGGGCTGGCCACTGTTAGTTTAAAAAGGGAGTTAGAAAAATTCATAAAAGTCCATCAATGGCTACTAGCCATGATGAGTCAATGGAACCTCCATGTCCAGGAGCAGTGATATCCTGACAGCAAGTGGGGGAGGCTATGGCCTCTATGCCCTGTTTTCAGGCATTCCGGGGGCAATGGGTTGGCATCTGCACAAAATAGGACGGAGAACTCGAGGGACTGTTAGTCTGAATTCTCTTATATTCGTAGCTGAAGTATCTCAGTATACATAAAACTATATTAAAACAACTTGCCTCATCCAGGGCCAGGGCTTTTTTGGCCCTGGCCCCTGCCTGGAGGAATCAGCTCCCTTTGGAAATCCGGGCCCAACCTGAGCTACGGCCATTTTGTAGGGACTGTACGATGGAGCTATTCCGCCGGGCTTTTGGTTGAGGCAGCGAGCGTCCTATTCCAGCTACTATTCCATCAGTTGGCCTCCCTTGTTGCGACATCACGCTTATTATGGTGCTATCTTATTTATTATTACCACCATCATTTTATTTTTGAGCCGAAAATCATGTGTTCTGTAAAATGTGTCCTTCCTGCCTGTGATGCACTTTATTTATTGTCCTATTCTTTCGGTTTTGTCCCACTTTAATGCGTTGTTTTAGTTCTAAATGGCAGGTTTTTATTGTTGGTTTGTGCTGTGATCCGCCCTGACCCCGTTTAAGGGAAAGGGCAGAATATAAACCAAAGAAATAAATAAAACGAGAGTTGCATAATAATACACTTCCATAAACAATTAGCTCATCAGCAGCAATTAAGAACACATTAAAATGGGGAAGCAGCACGATCAGTTATGGAAAGAGCAGCAAAGTAGGTGGAGAGAACTCATCTCCATAAGACAGAGCCTTATTTAAACCAAATGCAAGCCAAAGGAATTAATATTTAAACGTTTAGCTGCAGCAGTAAGAGATAATCCCCCCCCCTCTTCCAGGCCAGCCTCAAGAGGTACAAGGGCCCCTCCCCCAAGTGCCCCCTATTCTTCTTCTCCAAAGTTACCTGACAGGAAGCTCGAACTATTCTGCTCTGGGTTCAGCTTGCGGAGGCAGAAGGGGCTGTCGGGACTGTCTGAAAGAGTGCGGGGCGAGTTCTCGTTCAAGAGCTCCGTAAGACGCCTTCTCCGGCGGAAGTTGATGCGGAACTGATAAAGGAGGTTTCCATCGTAGAAGTGATGCCGGTTGGAGACTGAGGAGGGAACAGATGGCAAGAAGCAGATGTAGGCTGTAGTCCTCTTTTTAAATTTTGTAATACAACTCATGTTATTTCTCCATCTTACGTTCCTACAGTATCTTACATTCCTATTACAGATCCATCAATTACCTCCCTCCCTCCACCTTCCGTCCTCCCACCCCTCCCAAACTGACCATTATAGAACCCATTTATATTTGCAACCACATGCACACCCTTTGGAGCCTGAGCCTTATTTCATTATTGGCCCCTCCTGTTTTCACCTATCCTATTTATTTATACCACCTTTCCTTAATTTCTTCAATCTTGTCCTCTCCTTGCTTTCCTTGTTTTAGTATCGATAATATATCTGACTGAATTCATTCGTATAAATAACTGTTCCATTTATCCAAAGTCCATTTTGTAGCATCTTTCCAACCAAATGCTATGACAGCCTGGGCTGCCAAAATCATAGCCTTAAATATCTCTTGGAAAGGCTTATCCACTTTAGGGTACCCAATATTCCCATAAATAATACCTTTCCCGAAAGTTTCACTTTAACTTTACACACTTCGTGCACCTTTCCCAAAATCTTCTGCCAAATTCAGACACTTTTGAACACTCCCACCATAAATGCACATAATGTCCCTTTTCCTTTTTTGCAATGCCAACAATTGGATCTCAACCCCTTAATCATATATGCTAATGGAGCCAGTGTTCTATACCGTTTCCAAATCAATTTCATTTCTAATTCTCTAAATTTTTCCAATTTTATATCATTAATATTTCTCATTATTTATCTCCTGTTCCGAGAGCTCCACAACTTTCTCCCACTTTTACTGTACTTGACTTATCATATAATCTTTACTTCCCCTCATAATATTATATATCGTTCTTGTTAAACCTTTTCTGTCATCTTTCCTACTTCTATACAGTTCTTCCATCTGGGTATCATCCTTAAATATTGCAGAATATTTCTGTTGTCTCAACATACTATATAAACCATTAACACCTAACCAATATTGACCCCCTACTATTCTTAATAAATCTTGCATTGGCATTAAAGTACCCTGGGTATCATACATATCTTTCACTTTCCTTATATCATTTTCCTTCAGTGTCTCCCAAAAGGTTCTCTCAATTTGTTTTGACTCCCTACTTAATGATTCTAATGGTCCCCATTTTGAAATTGTAGGCATCCACATTGCCTTCTTTTTTCCCCATATTTTTAGTCCCACTTGTCTTGGTCCTATTGAATTTTTATGTCCCTTTTTATTTCTTGCGTAAATATGCCAAATCTACCTTCTCCTTTATTTAGACTATCTTCCCATCTTACCCATTTATCTCTGTTATTTCCATCCAGTTCCATCAACATTTTTATTTGGAATGCTTCATAATAATGCTTCAACTGTGGTACACCGCAACCTAGTTCTTCTTTTGAAGTGTATATCACATTCTTTGAGACTGGCTTGTTTCTTTCCAAAAACCCAGTTTCTAAGTACCTTATCCCATATATCCCTTATCAATTGTTTCTTGGGCACCCACTCTGGGAGTACCTGAAACAGATACATCAACTTCGGTATTATAAACATTTTAATTGCTTTTATTTTTCCTAATATACTCATATACTTGTCCTTCCATTGAATTAAAGTTTCTTCTATTTTCCCCCAAACTATTTTATAATTTAATGTCATTAACTTCTTAACATTCCTTGTTATAATTACCCTTAAATATTTCAACTTTTTAACTCCTAATTTCATGCCTGTTAACCTTGCTATTTCTTTTTGTTCCCTTATATCTACTTTACTGAACATTATTTCACAATTCTCAATGTTTATTCCCAGTCCTGAACATTCTTTAAAATCTTCCAGAATGATTATTAATTCTTTCATAGCCTCTAGGGGGTTCTCTAAAACCAATAATATATCATCTGCAAATAAATTCAGCTTAATTTCCTCCTTCCCCACCGTACATCCCTTAAAAAATGGGAAGTCACCAGGGTTAGATGGGTTTACAGCAGAATTTTATAAATTGGTGGGAAATTTCATAGCCCCAGAATTACAAAGGCTGTTTAATAAAATTTTGAATGAAGGGAAAGCCTCTGACTCCTGGAGGAAGACAGAGATTATTACAATCCAAAAACAACAAAGGGATCCAGAAGATCCGAATTCTTATATAGACCAATAAGTTTGGCAAACCAAGATTATAAAATTTTTGCAAAGGTCCTAGCAAACAGATTAAAGAAGGTATTACCAAAGTTAACATAGGGTTAACCTATTACGTTAGAACAGACTGGAGAAGACCAATACGGATTCGTAAAAGAGAGCATCTTCAGTTAAAAGGACCAGAAAGTAGGTGATGTAAAAGACCTCAGTCTGAGACCATGGAGATGGGCTGTGGCTCAGTGGTAGAACATCTGCTTGGCATGCAGAAGGCCCCTGGTTCAATCCCTGGCATATCCAGTTAAAAGACAGAGGCAGTAAGCTGCTGAATACCTGTGTTACGAAGCAACATCAGGAGATGGCTCTGCTTGTTGGCTCTCAATGTGTCTTATGTGAATCCGACATTTGGCCCATCAAAGTCATTATTGTCCACTCAGACTGGCAGTGGGTTTCCAGGGTCTCAAACCGCGGTCTTTCATGTTACATAATGCCTAGTCCTTTTAACTGAAGATGCTGGAGATTGAACCTAGCACCTTTTGCATCCCAAGCAGATGTTCTATCACTGAGCCACAGCCCACCTCCATGGCTCTCCAGGGTTTCAGGCTGAGGTCTATCACATCACCTACTGCCTGGTCCTTTCAATCGAAGATACCTTGGATTGAACCTGGGACCTTCTGCATTCCAAGCAGATGCCACTCTGCTCCCCTACTGCTACGTAGTCTAGACTGCAAGAAATGGGAGATACCTAGCAAGCTTCACAGCAAAGCAGGGATTTGTAATCAAATCTCTCAGATCCTAGGCTGACCCTCCAACTGGCATAGCACATGGCCAGCATTGTTCCTTTCCTATCCTGTCAACAGCTAATAACTTCCATGTCTACTCCTTTACAAGGTTCCCTTTCACATACCATGCTGGATAATCCCGTCTTCAAGCAAAGTCTGGCAGAGCTCGACTGCCTCTTTGCGGCTCGCTGTCTCTCCTTCCTGGATCAGCCAGTCAATCATTTCACAGCCGAGGAAGGTTCTTTGATACTTCACTGAGTTCTCCTCTCTTACTTGCAGGATTGAATCCTCCACGCTGATCAGCCTGATGTCGAGAAAGTACAATAATGAGAAAAATCACCGAAATAAAACAATACTTTAAACGATAAACAAGTTTATCTTAATTGGATTTATGTGAACACCTCACACTGTAAGAAAACACCAAGTACGGCTTTTAAAACGTCCGTGACAAATAGCTTCTGCAGTCCTGGGGTATTCTGAAACAAACTGTCTCTTTAAAAAGAAAAGGTTTTAGATGATGCCAGACATGTAATGAAGGAAGAAGAAATGTCCAATGTTCTGCTGATGGACACTGAAAATTCCAAACCAGTAGAAATAGACAGCAATTCCGTAGGAAAAGATCACAGGAGAAGATGAGAGAACTTGCCAGACCTAGGCCTTTATGGCAGTTTTGCAACCTTTGTCTGCTCTCTCTCTCATGTACACAATTCCTTACACGGAGCCACAGTGTACAATATTTTTACATAGGTTCAACGCATACTTCTTATCATTCTGTTCTACAGGGATTTTGGAGGTTTTTGCCATTTTCTGAGAACAGAGCAGGGGTCACTGGGGATGTATGTGTGTGGGGTGCAGGTATTTGTAAAGTTCCTGCATTGTGCAGGGGGTTGGACTAGATGACCTTGGAGGTCCTTTCCAACTCTATGATTCCTTGGCCATCTCCCATCCAAATACCAACCAGGGCCAACTCTGCTTGGCTTCCATGATCTCTCAAGATAGGGGTAACTTATGTTAGAACAGATTGGTGATATATCTTGCTCAATCCTCCAAGATGACAAACACCATAAAGAAAGCCAGATAGATAGGTTCATATCTGTCTCCTTCCTGTCTGGTTCTGCTTTCATTCATCCTCTCTAACCCAGTGGTCCCCAACCTTTTTGGCACCAGGGACTGGTTTTATGGAAGACAATTTTTCCAGACTGGCGAGGGGGGGATGGTTTGGGGATGATACAATTGTGCTCTTTATTTTGGTGCAGTGATTAAGTGTGCAGACTGGGAGAACTGGGTTTGATTCCCCACTCCTCCACTTGCAGCTGCTGGAATGGCCTTGGGTCAACCTTAGCTCTTGGAGAGCTGTCCTTGAAAGGGCAGCTTCTGGGAGAGCTCTCTCAGCCCCACCCACCTCACAGGGTGTCTGTTGTGGGGGAGGAAGATAAAGGAGATTGTAAGCCACACTGAGATTTGGAGTGGAGGGCAGGATATAAATCCAATGTCGTCGTCTTCTTAATATTATTACATTGTAATATATAATGAAATAATTATACAACTCACAACCGGGTTGCTAACAGGCCATGGACTGGAACCGGTCCACAGCCCAGGCGTTGAGGACCCCTGCTCTAATCAATAGAATGTAATCTCAGGGAACTTCCTTCCTCCTTGTTCTCCTTCCCTTCCTTCCTCTTCTTCCCTGCACGCATCAGGAGGAACAGCATGGTGTCTCTCCTCCTCATCTGAACAAAGCAGATGGCCTACTACAGTCCAAAGCCATCCAGTTAGCTAGAACAGTTTAGACACTCTTTCTCTCACTACAGTTATATGTTATGTTTTCTTCTAATAAATCCACCATTATTGGTTTCTTAACTTAAAGCAAGGCTCTCCGTGCAGTTTGTGAGAGAATGTGGTAACCCATTAGACTAGGCCATGCTGCTGTGCTGAAGCTCAGAAGGAGCACTCTGCTAAGTGAAGGTGAAGGACGACTGCTTGATCAATCCAGCCACCCTAAACCAGACCCAACAGCCTGTACTATCCAGCTCCGGGTAGAGGGCAGAGTAGCTTTCCCCATATGCAACTTGAAAATGGCTGTAGCCACAAGAGGGCGCATCAAGCCTACGAACAACAGCAACGTTTCATTTCTGCAGGATGACAAACTGCCGTCTAGCCTGAGCTGTTTTTTTTTTTCCTGCTGTGAGCATTCTAGGGTTGCCAATCTCCAGGTGGGGGCAGGAAATCCCATTTTTTGGAGGTCCTCCCCCCGTTTCAGGGTCATCAGAAAGCAAGGGGAGGGAAATGTCTGCTGGGCACTCCATTATTCCCTATGGAGACCGATTCCCACAGGGTAAAATGGAGAATTGATCTGTGGGGCTCTGGGGCTCTGAAGGGGCTGCTTATTGAGGTGGGGGGACCAAATTTTCAGCATAGCATCTGGCACCTATCCTCAAAACACCTCCCAAGTTTCAAAAAATTTGAACCAGGGGGTCCAATTCTATGAACCCCCAAGGAAAGTGCCCCTATCTTTTATTATTTTCAAAAGGAGGGAAGGAATTTAAAGGCATGTGGTCCCTTTAAATGTGATGGCCAGAGCTCCCTTTGGAGTTCAATTGTGCTTGTCACACCCTTGTTCCTAGCTCCATCCCCAATGTCTCCTGGCTCCACCTCCAAAGTCCCCAGATATTTCTTGAGCCAGACCTGGCAACCCTAGTTTCTAAAGGTCCAAACTTCAAGTGATGGAAAAGTCAATTTGTAGTTTGAAGCATTTGCAATTTGACGCATTTGTAGTTTTTTTAAAAATTGCTATGAGTTCCTGTAATGATTTGAATTTATATGTGTGTGTTCCTAGACTGGATGGACAACTGGTCTGATCCAGCAGGGTTCTTCTGATGTTCTTATGAAAGCCTCAGCTTCTATGCCCTCTTGTTGGTCCTCCAGAGGAACGGATTGTTCACTGTGTGAGACAGGTTGCTGGACTAGATGGACCACTGGTCTGATCCAGCAGGGCTCTTCAGATGTTCTTATAAAGGCCTCAGCCTCTCTGCCCTGTTGTTCACCTTCGAGAGGAACTGGTTGGCCACTCTGTGAGACAGAAGGCTGGACTAGATGGACCCTCACTGGTCTGATCCATCAGGGCTCTTCTGAGGTTCTTATGAAAGCCTCAGGCTCTCTGCCCTGTTGTTGGCCTTCCAGCGGAACTGCTTGGCCCCTGTGTGAAACAGGATGCTGGCCTAGATGGACCACTGGTCTGATCCAGCAGGGCTCTTCTGATGTTCTTATGAAGACCTTGGTCTCTATGTTCTGTTGTTTGTCCTCTAGAGGAACTGCTTGGTCCCTGTGTGAGACAGGATACTGGACTAGATGGATCACTGGTCTGATCCAGCAGGGCTCTTCTTATCTTCTTATGAAGGCCTTGGCCTCTATGCCCTGTTGTTGGCCCTTCAGGGGAACTACTTGGTCCCTGTGTGAGACAGGATGCTGGACTAGATGGACCACTGTTCTGATCCAGCAGGGATCTTCTGATGTTCGTACACAGGTGCTCTAGCACTGAGCCACAGTTCTGATATCGACACAAAGGAAAGGTCCACTGAAGTCAGAAGCTCTTCCATAGGTACTATATGTTCCTTCCACTAGAGAACCACACCAACAGAACAGAGATGTAGCATAAGAACTAGTGCTGAAAAATGTATTAATGGCAGTGGGGGGAGGACTTCAGCAGCAGGAACCTGGTGACAAAATGAGGACAAATGAACTGTAACTCAGTGTTAGAGCATCTGCCTGGCATGCAGAAAGTCCCAGGTTCAATCCCAGGCATTGCCAGTCAAAAGCAGGTCTCATTTTGGGCAGGACCCCGTAGGAGCAGAGCTCCAGAACCTGCAAATTTCATTGTGCTCTTACTTTTTTACGCCTTTCCCCCAAAAATACTTGCTTCTGGGCTCCGTTGTTCAAACCCTCTGTGAAAATTTGGCTGAACTCTAAGATGTGATAAACTTTCTAATATTTTCCCACACCAAAAGTGGGGGAAGAACCAAACCATATAAAGCAGACAGATGGAAGTCTTCATCATGCCACTGTGGCCACATAGGAGAGAGTAATTTAAAAAGTAGGATGGGAGAGGGGATTGGATAAGCACAGGGCTTTTTTGGTAGAAAAAGCCCAGCAAGAACTCATTTGGATATTAGGCCACACTCCCTGACACCAAGCCAGCCGGAACTGCATTCCTGTGCGTTCCTGCCCCCCCCCCCCCAAAAAAAAAAAAAAAAGCACTGGATAAGCATATTGAGCAGAGGTTCATCAGTGGCTATTAGCCACAGCTTTTGGTTGGAACTCTCTGTCTGGGGCAGTGATGCTCTGTATTCTTGGTGCTTGAGGGGGGGGCGGGGGCAACAGTGGGAGGGCTTCTAGTGTCCTGGCCCCACTGGTGGACCTCCTCATGGCATTTGGGGTTTTTTGGCCACTGTGTGACACAGAGTGTTGGACTGGATGGGCCACTGGTCTGATCCAACATGGCTTCTCTTACGTTCTTATGTGACACAGAGTGTTGGACTGGATGAACCATTGGCCTGATCCAACATGGCTTCTCTTATGTGACACAGAGTGTTGGACTGGAGGGGCCATTGGCCTGATCCAACAGGGCTTCTCTTATGTTCTTATGGAGGTTTTATGATGACCATTCTAATCCAAGAAGCATTTTAAGGTAGATGCTGAACTGATATAATTTAGTCCACCTTCCACTGATGTCAGGGGTGTGTGGCAGATGCAAATGAGTTGTGCTAATGAGCTCCGGCACCTCTTCTTCTACCAAATGACCCCTGGTTAAAAGTATTAGGGTGATGCAAAAGGCCTCTGGTTGAGACTCTGGAGAGCGGCTGCCAGTCTGAGTAGGCAATACTGACTTTGATGGACTGAGGGCCTGATTCAGTATCAGGCAGCTTCACGTGCATTTGGATTTGTTTCTTGCGAGGAAGAAACCAAATTGAAATATTCGAGCTCAGCCGAAGGGCTTTCCGAAACTCAAAGGCTTCCCTAACAAAAAACGTCAAAGCTGCAAAGCATTGGCAGCTTCGTGAGGAACCAGTGGAGATCATTTGCAGACAAGGCAGCCAGCCCGCGGTCTTGCCAAGACTTTTTGCGAGCCCTCAGGCAGAAAGACTCACGTACTTCTCATAGAGGCTCTGTCCGCGCAGGAACACCTTCACGTCCTTGTTGAGGGGGAAGGTCCCATCGTCCTTGCGGAAGCGATAGAGCAGTTTGGCATCCTTGTAGTCGAAATGTTCATCGCAGACTGAAAAAAAGGAGTTTCCAGAGCGGGGATCAGCATTTTTCAACTCAGAAGCACAAACTGCGGTTATGGGTAGAGGTTGGCAGACACACACACACCCACTTACAGCTCCACCATCCAGCTATTGATCAGCTGGCCAGCTGGGGAACTTCCTCCAAAAAGACAAAGGCTCTGCTGAGGTGCAATGACATGCCTATGTCACTGTCCATGCAACCCGGAAGTGATATCATCATGTCAGGGACATTGGGGTGATGCTCTGGTTTCTGGGCAAAAACTCTATGGTTGAAGCCAAAATTACCATAGAGTTTTTGCCCGAATACCAGTGTCACCCTGTCATCTTCGATCTGATGACATCACCTCCAGGTCATATAATGATAGAATCACAGAGCTGGAAGGGACCTCCAAGGTCATCTAGTCCAACCCCCTGCGCAATGAAAGAACTTTGCAATGCTTCCCCCCCCCCCCCACATGCACACACATCCCCAGTCACATGGGCAGTTATGTACGCACATCGTACTCCGGCTCCTGGTAAGTCCCCTCCCAATCCCCTGCCAGTTGCCAGGAGAGACCAACAACCTTAGGCTTGGGCCCTGTGGATCCTTTCCACTAGTAATGGCATTTTTGGTGTAGTGGTTAAGTGTGCAGACTCTTATCTGGGAGAACCGGGTTTGATTCCCCACTCCTCCACTTGCAGCTGCTGGAATGGCTTTGGGTCAGCCATAGCTCTCGCAGGAGTTGTCCTTGAAAGGGCAGCTTCTGGGAGAGCTCTCTCAGCCCCACCCACCTCACAGGGTGTCTGTTATGATGGAAGGAAATAAAGGGGATTGTAAGCCACTCTGAGATTCTGAGTACAGGGTGGATAAATCCTGTATCTGGATACAGTACTGAGTACTGAGTACAGTACTGGATAAATCCAGTATCTTCTTTATTCTTCTGGTGCAAAGAACTTTCCCTTGATGCTGCCTCAGGGAAGACCCATTGAACTAGAAGAAAGCTGCATGCAAGCAGAATGGATCCACAGGATCCAACTCTTTATATTCTGCTTCAAGATGCAAACAAAGGAATCTTTTATGGCAGGGGTGCCCAACCTTTTTTAGCCTCTGTGTGCCTTTGGAATTCTGACACACAGTGGTGGAAAGGGAAAGGAAAGGTCCCCTGTGCAAGTACCAGTCGTTTCCGACTCTGGGGTGACGTTGCTTTCACAATGTTTTCACAGCAGACTTTTTACGGGGTGGTTTGCCATTGCCTTCCCCAGTCCTCTACACTTTCCCCCCAGCAAGCTGGGTACTCATTTGATCAACCTTGGAAGGATGGAAGGTTGAGTCAACCTCGAGCCTGCTACCTGAAAACCCAGCTTCCACGGGGATTGAACTCAGGTTGTGAGCAAAGCTGAGGACTGCAGTACTGCAGCTTTCGCACTGCACCATGGGCTCCTTACAGTGGTGGACACAGCCACAAAACAGCTGTCGCAGAACAGGAGGCAGTACCAACGACAAAATGGCTATAACCGAAGGCGGGGTCAACTGCACAGAGGAAACCTAAGTGCAGGGAGGAAAATTATACCTTAAATTTTTAAAATCTGAATCTGCCCAGCCATTCAGATCTCTGGCAACAGTCAGAAGCCCTGCCTGACGCCAACCCAACCATTCGCTTAATAAAAAAAAAAATAGAAGGACCTAGAAAGTTGTCAGCTGGTGCCATGATGCTCATGGCCACCATGTTGGAGATCTCTGACTCAGCAAATGGTCATCTGTAAGGGAAGACGTCCCACCAAAACAGTTAGCCCATTTCCCCACCAAACAGGAGTATTGTGATTGAAGTTTCTCTTCATGGCATAAAGCAATACATCCACAATAGCTGCTTTTTCTTCCCAGTAGTGGATTTGAGTCTTCAATTATACCTAGAATTATAGAATCACAGAATCATAGAGTTGGAAGGGACCTCCAGGGTCATCTAGTCCAACCCCCTGCACACTGCAGGAAATTCACAAACACTGGCCCCTAAATTCACAGGATCCTCATTGCTGTCAGATGGCCTCTGTTTAAAAACCTCCAAGGAAGGAGACCCCACCACCTCCTGAGGAAGCCTGTCTCCAACTTCTATGTAATTGAGGCAGGTTTTGTCCTGTTCTTATCGTGGGAAATACTTAACCTTTTTTCACTGAATGTAGTTTTACGAGATAAAGGACTGTGCATTTGACTTTCCATTTGTCATCGCCTCACCTATTTGCGTGAGCTCTTTCTCAGGGCACATATGCCCTTATCAATAAGGGGGGGGGGGACAATTCAGATCAAATACATTCCATCAGACTACGACAGTTCCTGACCTAGGGAAAGGCTCCCAGAAGCGAGTTACTTCACCCGGTGAGTCAAAAGGACACAATTATCTTTCCATCTGGGGGGGGAGGGAGAAAGCCTGTATGGACCAGACAAAGGAAAATCAGACACAGCAAAAAATGTGCCCAACACTACGCAATTTAGAGAGGATTATCATACTCCGATGACGTCTTGGATAAACAGTCACGGGTTTGTTTCCTGCCAGTTGTCTTTTAATTAAAAGTCCCAGGATTCTTTTTGAAATGACCCTCCCAGCTGTGTGTGTGTGTGTGTGTGAGGGGAACCTCAGATTTATGTGCGAATGATTAACCCAGAACTAATTGCAGCCGTGCTGGAAGCGCCACAGTAGAGTTTGATTTGCATTCCAGGTAGAGCGTTCTTTCCCCAGGCGACAGATGGCAGAGGACAGAATGTTCACCTTGCCGGACAGTACCAGCTAGAGTTGTCAAGTCCCCCCTCAGCCTCCGGCGGGGGGGCCTTGTTTCGTGCGGGTGAAGTACACATGGCGCGATGATGTCACCAGCGAGTGACGTCATCACGCCGGCCACTCTAGGTGTTTCCGGGGAAACTCTATGGTTTTCCCGGATGTTCTAGCATTTTGGGAGGGAAAACTCTATGGTACCTATTGTTTAAATCAGAGGTGTCGAGCTCGTTTGTTATGAGGGCTGTATCTGACATAAATGAGACCTTGTCGGGCTGGGCCATGTGTGTACCTACTTAAGATTAGGTAGCAGAAATATACACTTTATAAAGGACACAGACAAACACAATTGAATATTTTTTAAAAAAAAATACTTAAACATGCTTAAAACATTAGCACTCATTGGTCTAAAAGGTGCTTTCTTTGTATCTCTCCATGGAACCCAAGAAACTGGGCAAAGGAAACTGTCTCTTTCCTTCCTTCCCCAGGGTTCCAGGAGGGGGAGGAGCCTCAGCCAACAGAAGGAAGAGAGAGTTGGCTCAGTAGTTCTGCTGTGTGCTTGGCAAAGCAAGCTATCCCTCCCCCACCTTCCTCCCCAAGGGAAGAACCTCAGCCAATTGAGAAAATAGAGGCTTTGCTCTGTAGCTCCTGTGCAATTGAGCAAGCTTGGCAAAGCAAGTTGTAATACAGAAGGAAGCAAGAGAGAGGGAGAAGGAAGTACATTACAGTCAGCTGCTTGAGGGCCTGATAGGAGCCCTCCAGGGACCCTGGTTTAAATGTTTTAAACAACCCTTGCAAGATATTGGAAGTCAGGAAAAATATCCACCTACATGAGAATGGACCATGAAACGTAAAGAAACCTTTTCTGATAATCCAATTGACATTCTTAAGAAGAGGGAAGGGCATTTCTCAACTGAATAGAGTTTGGCAGAGCTTTTTCCTGCAGCAGGAACTCTTTTGCATATTAGGCCACACACCCCTGATGTAGTCAATCCTCCTGGAGTTTACAGTAGGCCCTGTACTAAGAGCCCTGTAAGCTCTTGGAGGATTGGCTGCATCAGGGGTGTGTGGCCTAATATGCAAAGGAGTTCCTGCTACAAAAAAAGATCTGGAGTTTGGCCTCTCCTTACAGCAGTTGCTCAATTGATGTAATTAAGCAAGTATAAAGATTTTAAGTCCGAATGCTATTTCAAATATTTTTGTTAATTTATATTTCTGTTAATTATTTTGCAATCTTGATTAAGTTAAAGTTCCATTAAAATAAGTTCATTAAATAATTAATAATAAATAATTGATGCCGCATGATGAACGCACATATCTGTTTCACCATATCTACATGCTTCAGTCCACTGTGGAGGAAACCCCATGAACTGCCTGCTATCTCCACATTTCAGGTGTTCAAATGTGGACACGTATGTGCCACGTAGAGAGGGAAATTCTCCACACTCCCCCCTCAAGATAAATTCCAAGTTCTTCCTCCTCCTCTTCCCCAAATCCCCTGGTAAGCGTGTGGTTTTAAAAAAAAAAATCTTCCAATCCATTCCTCAGATTATGTCTGAAAAGCACCCTGCAAAACCTCTGTATATTTTGACAGGCTCGGCCAGTGATGGAACCAGACACAGACACAGGCCTTGTACGGCTCTTCATGAGGAAAAGTTGCCTGAAAGGGTCTCTGCCAGGGAAACCTGAAAGCCAGGCATTCAGACTCGCCCAGCGCGAGATTCACCACAACACCTCACGTGACCATCTCTTCTCAATGGCAGGCTTCATTGGGGCTGCCTCGTTCACACAACCCAAACACTGATGGCCGGTTGGCAGGGCTGGGGAGGTCCTTCCCTCAAGAATGTGACACTGTTCTTGAACAAAACCCAGCCCTCAAGAAGCGTTGTGATTTTGTTCTTTCATTTTATCCCAGGCTTCCCTCAAAGAGCTCTTTCTGAAAAGAAAGAAAAAAAAGCCATCTTCAAAAGCTAACTTTCCCAGGAAACTACTGACAGAATCTCCTTAGGCCCCTAAACACTAGCTTCAAGTCTGGTAGCTCCTTAGAGACCAATGTGATTTTTGGGGTCTAGTCCCTAAATCATGTTGGTCTCTGAGGTGCTAGCCAGGGCTTTTTTTGTAGCAGGAACTCCTTTGCATATGAGGCCACACACCCCTGATGTAGCCAATCCTCCAGGAGCTTATAGGGCTCTTCGTACAGGGCCTACTGTAAGCTCCAGGAGGATTGGCTACATCAGGGGGTGTGGCCTAATGTGAAGATTAGTACCTGCTAGAAAAAGAGCCCTGCCAGGGGACATAGATTAGTTTGCCTGGAGAAAATGGCTGCTTTGGAAGGTGGACTCTCCCTTCCTCAAACTCCAACCTCCTCAAGCTTCACCCCCCCCCCCAAAAAAAAAAATCTCCAGGAATTTCCCAACCTGGATTTAGCAACCCAAAGTGGAATCCAGAACTACGAAACTCACAGACCATGATGGATAATATAATGATCCATCAGCTTCTGCATCAGACGGATGCCCGTTTCTCGATCCGGGGCTTCTTTGTGGTCAATCAACCAATCGGTGAGCTCCTTGGCCACAAAGCAGTTGGGATAGGTGCGTAGGTGGTAACGCCTGTCCTTAATCAGTTTGCCGTCATGGAGTCGAAGCCTACAAGAGAAATGGACATGGATGAGAGGGGGTGTTTTAAAAAGCTTTCACACCAAATTTGGGCGGTGAAATCTTTTTGCCTGCCATAAACTCCATTGGAAACCTGTGGGATTGGTCTTTGTCATTATGCCTCTCTAGGGCTCATTTACTTCATTAATCATCAGCGGCTGAGTGCGGCTTTCCATCAAGGTCAAGGGCTTTGAACAAACTAAAAACATGATGAACTGCTTTGTGAAGGCTGTTCGAAAGGCGTCCATCACTGCGAAATGTGTTTTCCTGTCTTCTACACTCTTCTCAAGGTTTATTCAGGGCCGGTCCTATCGAGGGGGTCAACAGAGTGTGAAGGGCAGGAAATTTATCAGGCTGCCACCCTCCACGTGGGGCCTGCAGATCTTCTGGAATTAGAACTGATCTCCAGGTGACAGAGATCCATTCCTTTCTGGGAAAAAATGGATGCTTCAGAAGATGGACTCTGTGGCATTATCCCCCACTGAGGTCCCTCCCCCATCCCAAACCCCCCTCCTCAGGCCCCATCCCCAAATCTCCAGGAATTTCCCAAGGCAACCCAATTGCTAAATAATATCCTTTGCTGTGAGAGGACACTTAATTTTTTTTTTTACCTCAGAACTATATTGAGATGGCCCCACATCTGTCCTCTTACCTGTTGAAGGAACCATCAGAATGCTGCAGCCAAGCTACTAATGCGGCTTCCGCAGCAGGAGCACATTCAGACTGTGCTGAGAGCGCTGCACCGGCTGCCTGTTGCGTACTGAATCCTTTTCAAGGTCCTGGTATTAACTTTCAAAGCCCTATATGGCCTAGGACTACCTATCTGCGGCACTGCCTTGCCCCACATGTTCCCCAGAAAGCACTTCGATCAAGCTCTCAAAATCTTTTGGCCGTCCTTGGGCTAAAAGAGGCTAGGCTTAATTCCACTAGAGCAAGAGCCTTCTCAGTTGCAGCCCCAATACTCTTGAACACCCTCCCAGAAGCCATCAGAGCCCTGCGGGTCTTAACACAGTTCCACAGGGCCTGCAAGACTGAACTGTTTCGGATGGCATATTACAACATCTAGCGCAGGGGTGGGGAACAGTGGCTCTCCAGATGTTTTTTTTTGCCTGCAACTCCCATCAGCCCCAGCCAGCATGGCCAATGGCTGGGGCTGATGGGAGTTGTAGGCAAAAAACATCTGGAGAGTCATTGTTCCCCACCCCTGCAGGAGAGGGCTGCCGCCACATCTGGATCTATTGCTCTTCAGTACTAAGTGCCTAGGCTTGAGAAAGGAAAATTTTATATGATAATAATAATAATAATAATAATAATAATAATAATAATAATAATAATAATAATAATAATAATAAACTTTATTTTTATATCCCGCCCTCCCCCGCCAAGGCCTGATCCGCCTGAATAGATGAAGTCACACCATTGCAATGTTAGTTGATCGTTTTACTGTTTTAATATTGCTTATTGTTTATTGTGTATTTTATGTTGCTAGCTGCCTTGAGTCTGCATAGAATGGGCGGGATATAAATATAACATTATTTATTTATTTATTTATTTATTGCACTTGTATCCCGCCCTCCCCACACTGGCTCAGAGAGGCTAACAGCAGACACAATTCGATGACAGATTCACTTTGTATTTTTGTACAATCTCTCAAGCTAAGCAGGATCAGCCCTGCCTGGTTAGTATTTGGACGAGAGTGTCCACCAAGGAAGTGGCAAAAGCACCTCTGAACATTTCTTGCCTCCAGACAACCATCATCCCGACAACCAAAATCAGTTCCCGCCTAGAGAAAATGGCTGCTTTGGAGGGTAGAAATCAAAGGAAGACTCACGGTATATGTTGCAACACGATAAGACCTATAGAACTGTGGCTGTGCTGTCGTCTCCTAAGACACCTTAGTTGTGGAACGTCAATCACAATCATGGGAGTAGATGCTCTCTATATTAATTAAATTAATCATGTCCACACATCAAAGTACAACGTGTATTTTGGAAACCAAGATGTGACCCTGAAAACAGTACCTTCCACGTCATACATTAGTTGGTGTCTGTTCTTCACTGCACGTACATGTTGTTTGCGTACAATATGTCCTGATAGAACAAAGTAGGAGTCCACTAGCACCTTTAAGACCAACAAAGTTTTATTCAGAACGTAAGCTTTCATGTGCATGCAGACTTCTTCAGAAAATGGTGGTTACTGGAGTCAGTTTCTTAGAATCTTAGGGTAGGAGGAGTGAAGGAGACGGTGGTCCAATGGGATTGCCAGTCCTTAGTTGTGGGCGGGGGATCTCCTGGTTTGGAGACCCTCTGGCCGTTTCTGGGTCATCAGAAAGTGGAAGAGGGGGGGATGTCTGCTGGGCACTCCGTTATACCCAATGGAGACTGATTCTCGTATGGTATAATGAAGAATTGGTCCATGGGCATCTGGGGCTCTTGGGAGCTGTTTTTTTGAGGTAGAGGCACCAACACTGCAGCATAGCATCTGTTGCCTCTTCTCAAAATACTCTCCAAGTTTCAAAAAGATTGGACCAGGGAGTCCAACCCTACTGGCCCCAAAACTAGGTTCCCCATCCTTCATTATTCCAAATGGAGGGAAGGCATTTAAAAGGCCACCGCCCACCTCACCTACTCCTATGCGCTTGGCCACGACAACAGTGTTCTTCAGGGGGAAAAGAAATTCCCCCTCCATGTAACACTAGAAGGAATCCCTGTAGCTGAAAGGCCCGAGAAAGCGGCATCTCTCTCCGAATCTGGCACCAGGCCCAGAACAGTACGGGCAACAAATGTTCCTTTGTCAAGGTCGAGAGGAGGACAGAACAGATCTCGTTCAAAAGGAAAAAGTCTCGGCACATTAAACAAAAAACCACGCAAGATACCTGATGCCAGCCAAATAGCCTCTGGGTTTCTTGCAAATATTGTTTTTGTTTAAACAAAGAAGGAGCACCGTCCCAGCGGAGCACCTTGTTGCTACTAGAGTGACCTTGGTGCACAAGATATGACCGATAATGTCCCAGGTTGCGCCTTCGGTCTCTAGGCCTTGCACCCAAGTCTTAATGGTTGGTGCCTGTGTGAACGTTGTCATTCCGGCTTATAAATTTCTTCTGTGCCTGGTACGGCTGCAATCTGGTGCAACAGGAGTAGGACTTTCCGGCTGGCGAAGAGGTAACCGTCTCCAAGCTTTTGCGTAGCTAACAACGAAAGGTGTTTCTTTAATGCGCGCCTGTTAGGGTTGCCAAGTCCAATTCAAAAAATATCTGGGAACTTTGGGGGTGGAGCCAGGAGATGTTGGGGGTGGAGCCAGGAGTAGGGTTGCCAAGTCCAATTAAAGAAAAATCTGGGGACTTTGGGGGCGGAGCCAGGAGACTTTGGGGGTGGAGCCAGGAGACATTGGGGGTGGAGCCAGGAGACATTGGGGGTGGAGCCAGGAACAAGGATGTGACAAGCATAATTGAACTCCAAGGGAGTTCTGGCCATCACATTTAAAGGGACAGCATGCCTTTTTAAATGCCTTTCTTCCATAGGAAATAATTAAGGATGGGGGCACCATCTTTTGGGGCTCATAGAATTGGACCCTCTGGTCCAATCGTTTTGAAACTTGGGGGGCATTTTGGGGAGAGACACTAGATGCTATACTAAAAATCTGGTGCCTCTACCTCAAAAAATAGCCCCCCCAGAGCCCCCAATACCCACGGATCAATTCCCTATTATTCCCTATGGGAATCGTTCTCCATAGGGAATAATAGAGTGCCTAGTAGACATTTCCCTCCCCCCGCCACGCTTTCTAAAGGGGGGGGAGGGCCCCCATACCAGGGAATCCCCCCTCCCTGCCCCCCTCCCTCTCTCACACACACAAATACTTACTTGGTCTTCTTCCAGCAGAACTTTGCTTACTGTGAAAACGAAATCAATGCTGCACAGGAAAAGAAAGGGAGGGGCCGTTCTCCATGGAAACTGTTACTGACCCTTTCCCATGAAGCCCTTCCTGTTTCCTGTGCAGCCTTAAAGGGGCACACATTTTAAAAACGGATCAGAAGCTCTACAACAACATGATGCCTACAGGTATGTTCTCTCTTCCCTCCCCCGCCTCCCCTCCCGCTTCCAGAGAGAAGAGAGAGCGGGGGAGGAGGCTGCAAATTCAGGGGTCCCCCACCAGGGCGGGGGGGTTGGGAAGCCTAGAGCACACTATTTTATGCAGTAGCTCACAACTTTAATGCCAGTAGCTCACGAAGTAGAATTGTTGCTTGCAAGACTCTGCGGCTTAAAGAGAACATTGATCATAACTTATTTTTTCATTACTCACTCAGAGAAGTTTTGTGATCCTTTCGGTAAAGTACATTCCAGAGGACTTGAAGTGTCGACATTTTTATACTAGGAGGAGGGGGGGTATTTCAGGACAAGCTGCCGGCACCCTGTGATTGCCTTTTGCGGCTGCACGCAGTGAATTTGTGCAAGTCTAACCACCGACAGCTAAGAAACGGAGCAGGTTGCTGCAGCCTGTAATTTTGCAGGGGGCAGAAGCCGGGAGTGGGCCAGGTGGGGCTGAAAGGAGCTCATGTAAAACCATTTTTTATGAGATTTAGCTTTGGCGGAGACGGCAGCAAGGGGGAAAAGGGCTTTGGAAAGTAGCCTTCTCTGGCGTTATGTTCAGGAGCAAATATTGAGATATTCTACCTTTTCAGAGGAAGAGCTGATCCTGATATTTATTTATATAGAGTCCCATGGCCAGGAATTTTTTTCCAGGGGGGGTGCCAGGGCACTAATTAAATTAAAATTACATTACATTTAAATTAAAGGAGCAGGGAGGGGGAGGCAGAAGACGTAGGGTTGCCAGCCTCCAGGTGGGGCCTGGAGATCTCCCGCTTTTACAACTGATCTCCAGCTGGCAGAGATCAGCTCCCCTGCAGGAAATGCAAAACTATAGGATCATAGCGTACAGCTGTGTAAATAAAAAACTGCTAAGAGACACCATAAATTTTAAACAAGAAGACAGTGTAATGTAGAGGTCAGCGGTGTTCTGACCACGCTTGCACATAGAACTTCAAACAAGAGCATATAGCAAAAAGACATTCACAGTTCAAAAACAGTCTTTCCGATCACAAAGGAGTAACAATATTCCAGTATTTAGTTCATAGAACTAAAGGAAGCCCTTCCAAAGACGTCTGTTCTAGATATCAAGACGTTTCATCCGTCTTTCTTCAGTTTAAAGGCTTATTTATCACTGGAACCCAATCTTTACAATACATTCATAGAAGACCAACAAGGTTCAGAACACATCTGTTAGATTTCCAGGTGCTACATGTTTATTTGAAGTTCTAAGTGCAAGCTTTGTCAGAGCACCACTGACCTTTACATTACGCTGTCTAGCTGTTTAAATTCCATGCCGCTTTGAAATCAACACTGAGTTAAACGGCTTAACTTGTTTAAATTTTAATCTGTTTTGAATTGTTTGATTCTGTTTTATTGTTGGTTTGATTGTTTTATTGTTTTGGAACCCACCCTAAGCCCATTATGGGATAGGGCGGGGAAAGAAAGAAAGAAAGAAAGAAAGAAAGAAAGAAAGAAAGAAAGAAAGAAAGAAAGAAAGAAAGAAAGAAAGAAAGAAAGAAAGAAAGAAAGAAAGAAAGAAAGAAAGAAGGAAAGAAGGAAAGAAGGAAAGAAGGAAAGAAGGAAAGAAGGAAAGAAAGAAAGAAAGAAAGAAAGAAAGAAAGAAAGAAAGAAAGAAAGAAAGAAAGAAAGAAAGAAAGAAAGAAAGAAAGAAAGAAAACATTTATGGTGTCTCTCAGCGGTTTTTTATTTACACCCCTGCAGAAAATGGCTGCTTGGAACGGTGGACCCTCCTGAGGCCCCTCCCCTCCCCAAACTCCACCCTCTCCTGGCTCCACCCCCAAAGTCTCTAGGTATTTGCCATCCCAGACCTGGCAACCCTAGTGTGCTCTGGGGGGTTATCCTTCCTGAGTTAAGACAAAAATGTCTGAGCTGGAGGCAGGGGTGTAGACTTTTTAATTTCCCTGGGGGGTGGGGGGGCGGCTGGGGCCCAGCCAGAGGTCTTTGATCCAGTGACATCATAGAGAAGACCCAGTGACATCACAGGGAGGGGCCTCCATTACCACTACCTATGAATTTATAGAGACGCTCTCTCCCCATAAATTTAGGGAGCACCCCCCCCCAACAATGCCCATGGACTGGGCCAATACAGGAAAAGGTGGGAGTTGGCCAGCGGTTATAGTGGTATCTCAGAGGTCTCTTGCTGTGTCCTGTTTTTGAAATTCACTTTTAGAATAGTCACTTTAAGATCTACAAATATACATATCATCTGCATAGGACAAACCAATGGTCACAAAATCGACAGTAAAAGGCAATGCAGAAAAGCTTTAAGGGAACATTTTATAGGTTTCCCTGGACGTTCACTTGCAGGTGTCTTGTTTCTGCCTCATTAATAAAGTACGATTGTACTGAAATTGACAAAATTATGGCATCACAGATACCTTTGTTGGATAAATTCATGGGTCTCTGACCCAGGGCAGAACACAAAACAGTTTCTGGGTGCTAGGGTTGCCAAGTCCAATTCAAGAAATATCTGGGGACTTTGGGGGTGGAGCCAGGAGACATTGGGGGCGGAGCCAGGAGCAAGGGTGTGACAAGCAGAAGTGAACTTCAAGGGAGCCCTGGCCATAACACTTAAAGGGACCACACACCTTTTTAAATGCCTTCCTTCCATAGGAAATAATGAAGGAGGCTCATAGAATTGGACCCCTTGGTCGAATCTTTTTGAAACTTGGTCGAATCTTTTTGGTCGAATCTTTTTGAAACTTGGGGGGTATTTTGGGGAGAGGTACTGGATGCTATGCTGCAAATCTGGCACTTCTACCTCAAAAAACAGCCCCTCAAGAGCCCCAGATACCCGCAGATCAATTCTCCATTATTTCATATGAGAATAAGTCTCCATAGGGAATAATAGAGTTCCCTCCCCTCCCGCCGTTTCTCTCTCTCACTCACACACACGCTTAACTGTTTCTGGTGCAAGTGGGCAGCCGTGTTGGTCTGAAGCAGAACAAAGCAGAAGTCTCTGGTGCCTCGACAACGAGGTCTGGAAAGTACAGGGTCTACGCTGCTCTTTTACACACACACTCATCCGAAAGGAAAGCAAAACAAACGCAGGGGCTGCACTCTGATGAGGTCTGCTGTTTCTAACCCTTCCCCATGAAGTACTTCCTGCTCCAATTTAAAGGCACACACACATTTTAAAACCGGACCTGTTTGCAGGTCCTGTCCAAGATCTAGAGGTACATGGTGGCTGTGGGGGGGGGAGGAGCTTCCCCCGTCAGCCAGCTGGCTGGGACGGGGGGGGGGGGGGGGGAAGCCTGTAAAACCAGGGAATCCCCCGCTGGGACCTGGGGATTGGCAAGCCTACAGGTGCTCAATTTCTGAGCAATGTACAAAGTTCAGAGTTAGTGGCAATGTTCTTCTCACTTCAAACTCATATCCTACAAAGTGAGTACAAGTACATTTTGGCAATTTAGAACAGTGCCCATGGCCCATGGCCCCATACCACCTAGGATTTTATATACCTTGGCCTCTTAGAACACTGCTTAGAAATTCCACCTTAAAAAACAGATATTCAGAACAAATCATTACTGAAAAGCACATGATTCAATTTATGGGAAATGACTGCATTCCTGTGCATGTATTTCCGCTCTTCAGGTTCAACTTGCAAAACACATCGGGCTTCAACAAATGATCTTCAGACAGCTGAATTTTACAGCTTTAACTTTTAATTAAGGTAAGGTAAGGTAAAATTTTATTTATATCCCGCCCTCCCCGCCTAGGCAGGCTCAGGGCGGCTAACAACATCTTATACATATACAGTAGTAAATATAAAACTTTAAATTTAACAATAAAACTCAAACATAACATCATAAAAACCCATTAATGTCTTTAAAAATTCATAATTTAATTCCATCTGGCAGCAATGGTGGCATTCTGACGCTAATTTCTGCCGATGTGATTAGTATTGACATAGGTCCTTGGAAGGACCATATTGGCGGATCCTTAATCAACAACAGCAGTCGATGTATGCTTGTTTAAAGAGAACAGTCTTGCAGGCTCTGCGGAACTGATCGAGGTTCCGCAGGGCCCACACCTCCTCAGGAAACTGATTCCATAGGGCGGGGGCCGCTATTGAAAAGGCCCGTACTCGGGTGCTCTGAAGCTTGATTAACAACGCAAACTGTTTCTTTAGAAATTACTTTTAGAAATTACACTACAATCAAATATTCTCCCAATCCCGTTACCCCTTCTGCTCCCACAAGCATCCTCTCCTGCCATTTCCCACCTCCCCACCCCAGCAGTTGCCATGTGCGGCATGATTTGTGACAAACCTTAAAGATTGTTTCATCTAAGAACAACACAGCTGTTAAGCTGCAGCTATTCCGAAACCCCTGTACTTAACTGACACTGAATGTGTTTCTTCTAATAGATGCTCTTTGAATGAACTCATTAGCTATAACATTAAGATCAATTTCCTGAGAAATATGCTTATGTCCATGAAGAGCCAAGCGATTGAGCCTATCCTGTCCCATGCTTGACCGTAGCTACCTAGGTAGGGTTGCCAAGTCCAGTTCAGGAAGTATCTGGGGACTTTGGGGGTGAAGCCAGGAGACTTTGGAGTGGAGCCAGAAGACATTGTGATGCAGCCAGAAGCAAGGTTGAGACAGGCACAACTGAGCTCCAAAGGGAGTTCTGGCCATCACATTTAAAGGGACTGCACACCTTTTCAGTGCCTCCCTTCCATTGGAAATGATGAAGGATAGGCGCATCTTTTTGGGCTCATAGAACTGGACTCCACAGTCCAAACTTTTTGAAACCTTGGGGGTTGTTTTGAGGCGAGGCACTGGATGCTATCCTGAAAATGTGGTGCCTCTACCTAAAAAAGCAGTCCCTCCAGAGCTCCAGACACCCACAGATCAATTAACCATTATACCCTATGGGAATCAATCAGTGTCCAGCAGACATTTCCCTACCGCCCCCCGCTGTTTTCTGATGACCCTGAAGCAGGGGGAGGGCCTCCAAACTGGGGGATCCCCGGCCCCCAATTGGGATTAGGCAAACTGGAAACTGCAGTGTACTGATTAGCAAACACTAGAAAGAAACCGCTGCGTTTTTATGTTGCAAATAAATGCTTAAGCAATTTCTTTCATAATGATGCAATTATATTATTCTCATCACAAACCAAAATTCATTCAATGTCCATAGAAAAATAAAAAAAGTTACTTCACGCCACTCTTGTAAGGTAGTACTTTCAAAATCAGAATGTTATTTCACCTCACTCTTGTAAGGTAGTACTTTACAGTCCACTGTCTCAGTTCTCCTTTGCTTGAAAGACGTAGACGGTCCCACACTTGTATACGATGCCTCCTATGCGTAGCAGACTGAAGTCTGACAGGTGTGGCGGCTACACAGGTCCTAGGTTCAGTTCTGTGTTTCATTCACCTTCCACTGGCTGCTTTCTTTTAGCTTTGGAACCCCTGCTAAAGGCAATTCCTCACAGATTACGATACAATGTTACTTTGCAGCTTCCACGAATGGGGGAGGGGGGCAAAGCAGTTTGCATCATTCTCCTCTCCCCCCTGTGTGATCTGAACAACAACCCTGAAAGGCAGGTTAGGCTGGAAGTCTATGCCTGGTCCAAAATCACCCAGTCAACTGCCTTTCCCTTGCTGTCTTCCCACCCACCCAAGTGAAGGCATTCCCTCCCCCTCCCCACCACAAGGGGAGCTGATCTCTGCCATCGATTTGGAGAGCAGTTGTGATTCTGAGTGATCTCCAGCCCTCACCTTGAGATTGGCAACACTGTTTCCCCAGGAGGAAAGGCCTTTCCCTCAGAGGCCTATGGTGATCCCTTGGGAACTTCCCAGTGACTTGGAAAGGTACCACTAAAGGCCTCTAGGCACGTGCCCCCGCCTGTTGCCGATCTCCAGGTGAGGCCTGGAGATCTCTTAGAATTACACTGCTATCTAAAGAGATGGCACAGATCAGCTCCCCTTGAGGTTGGGTGGGAAGGGGGACATACAAGTTAGGGCTTCAGAGTGCGATCTGCCAGACCCAGGTTCTTACTCCTACTACAGATAGTAACGCAGACAGTCAACAAATGTGAGAACTGAGTTGGAGCCCAGTAGCACCTTTAACACCAACAAAGTGGTGTATATAGCCCCTTCAGGGGGGAGGTGTTTGTGAGTTTCCTGCATTGTGCAGGGGGTTGGACTAGATGACCCTAGAGGTCCCTTCCGACTCTATCATTCTATGATTCACAGTGCCTTTTCTACAAAAACTGTTGTATATGTGGATAGGATTGTATCTAGTTTATGGAGTTCTTGCCTGGCTCATTGGAGGCTGTAGGACTGAGCTTGGGGACTCGGAAACAATAGGCAGTAGGATCCAAATCCCTGCTGCCCTGCTCCAATCATGAGCCCCTGGCTGGTTTGAATGGCCCAACCGCAGGAACTTTGTGTGCATAAATAGTTGGCCCAGTTTCCAGTCTTTTTCACTCAGCCTTTACTATGCTGAAACCAAGAGAGCTCATGTTTCACTACCACCTCGCCTCATCAATGCGTGGACCCCACTATATTATAGAAACCATGTCAGGGGGTGTGGCCTAATAGGCAAATGAGTTCCTGCTGGGCTTTTTCTACAAAAAAGCCCTGAGAAGAGCCCTGCTGGATCAGACCAGTGGTCCATCTAGCTCAGCATCCTGTCTCATACAGTGGCTAAGCAGTGCAGTTCCTCTGGAGGGCCAACAACAGGGCACAGAGGCTGCGGCCTTCCCCAGACATTGCTTCCAAGCTCCGGGATTCAGGATCATAGAATCGCAACGATGGAAGGGGCCATCCAGGCCATCTACTCCAACCCCCTGCTCAGTGCAGGATCAGCCTAGAGCATCCTTGACAAGCGTTTGTCCAGCTGTTGTTTAAAGACTGCCAGGGAGGGGGAGCCAAAGCTCTCGTAGGCGTTGTCCTTGAAAGGACAGCGGCTGTGAGAGCCCTCTCAGCCCCACCCACCTCACAGGGTGTCTGTTGTGGGGGAGGAAGGTAAAGACAACTGTGACCGCTCTGAGACTCAGATTCAGAGTACAGGGGGGATATAAATCCAATATCATCATCATCTCCTCTGATTCCACTATTGAACAGCTCTTACTGTAAAAAAGCTTTTCCTAACATCTATCTGGTACTTTCCCACCCTTAATTGAAACCCATTCTTGCCGGTCCGCTCCTCTGCTGCCAACAGGAAGAGCTCCCTGCCCTCCTCTAAGTGACAGCCCTTCAAAGACTTCAAGAGAGCAATCGTATCCCACCTCAGTCTCCTCTTCTCCTGACTGAACGTTCCCATAGGAATTCCTCCTAGGGCCCCTGATCTCCAGGCCCCTGATCATCCCTGTCACTCTCCTCTGCACCCCACATCCTTCTTGAAGTGAAGTCTCCGGAACTGCACACAATACTGCCTGACCAATGCAGTGTACAGTGGGACTATGACATCTTGTGAGCCGGATGTTCTGCCTCTGTTGATACACACCAAGATCACATTAGCCTCTTTTGCTGCTGCATCACATTGTTGTTGTTATTCAGTCGCACAGTCGAGTCCGACTCTTTGCGACTCCATGGACAAAGTAATGCCAGGCCCTCCTGTCTTCCACCATCCTCCGAAGTCTGCTCAAATTCGTGTTTATTACATCAGTAATGCTGTCCAGCCATCTCATCTTTTGCCACCCCCTTCTTCTTTTGCCTTCTGTCTTTCCCAGCATCAGGGTCTTCTCCAGGGAGCGCTCCCTTCTCATTGGGTGGCCAAAGTATTTGAGCTTCAGCTTCAGCGTCTGACCTTCCAGTGAACAGTCTGGGTTGATTTCCCTTAGGACCGACTGATTTGATCTTCTTGCAGTCCAAGGGACGCTCAAGAGTCTTCTCCAGCACCACATCTCAAAAGCATCTATTCTTCTGCGCTCGGCCTTCCTTATGGTCCAGCTCTCATAGCCATACATTGGCTGCTCATATTTAAATTATGGTTCACCCGTACCCCAAGATCTTGTTCTCACACACTGCTAACCAGAAGTGTATCCCTCATCCAGTATGCAGGTTCCACGTTTTTGTTACCCAGATGTCAAAGTTGGCACATCCTTGGTTCAATTGTATTTTGTTCACATCTGCCCAGTTTTCCAGATCTCATTGAATTCTATCTCTGTCTTCTGGTGTCGTCGCTGTTTCAACCAACTTGGCGTCATCTGCAAATTTAATGAGTAGCCCCTCACACCCTCATACACATCATTTATTACGAATATTGAAAAGTACTGGGTCCAGAACTGAGCCCTGTGGCACCCCACTGGACACTTCCCTCCATTGAGATGAAATGCCCTTGACAACTGTTCTTTGAATGCACTTCTCCAATCAGTTCCCTATCCACATTGAGAGAGCCGGTTTGGTGTAGTGGTTAAGTGTGCGGACTCTTATCTGGGAGAACTGGGTTTGATTCCCCACGCCTCCACTTGCACCTGCTGGAATGGCCTTGGGTCAGCCACAGCTCTGGCAGAGGTTGTCCTTGAAAGGGCAGCTGCTGTGAGAGCCCTCTCAGCCCCACCCACTTCACAGGGTGTCTGGTGTGGGGGAGGAAGGAAAAGGAGATTGTGAGTCGCTCTGAGATTCGGAGTGGAGGGCGGGATATAAATCCAATATCATCGTCATCGTCACCTAACTATTCTAGAGTTCAGTCCATAATCCTCAGGTTTACTCCTCAGAACATCATGGGAATCCCTGTTAAGAGTGACTGAGAGGAACCTCAGCATTCAGGGGCATTAATAAAGATCTGTCTTTACTGGATTTCAGTAAAGACAGATCTTTATTAATGCCCCTGAATGCTGAGGTTCCTCTCAGTCACCGTGGCTAGTAGCCATTGATAGACAACCCCCATGAATCTATCTAATCTCTTTTTTAAAACAGTTCATTCTTGTGGCCATCACCACTTCCTCTGGCAGTGAATTCCACATTTTAATCATTCTCTGTAATGTAGCATTTTATTATTATTATTATTAAATAAAATAATAATATTAGGGTTTGTAGAATCTTTCGGGCTCAAGTGCCGTGTTCTACTGGTAGAACACCAGTAGAACACGGCACTTGAGCCCGAAAGATTCTACAAACCCTAATGATGTTACCAGCCGGGAAAACTGGAAATCTTTGATAAAATAATAATAGTAATAATAATAATTCTGCTTTGCTGACAAGGAACATATAACCTAAGACGTTCCCGCTATTAAGCGTGAAAATTAGAGAAAGCTAGGAACTTCGGACTGACATGACTGAATAATTTTTGACATTACTGGACCTAGGAATTTGCACACACTATACAAGACTGGTCCCAAGAAGAAGGATTTGAGATCCAAAATGGCTTGCAAAGCGGACCATTTTCTTAAACTTGGTCCTTTGGACCTTTTTCTTAAACTTTGCACCGAATGTAATATAGTGGTTTTGAGCCACATAAGGACAGTAGGAGCAGTAGGAGGTTTTAACTTTGTGCACGACTGAGACGCTGTGTACTGCTGATACTCTCTTTGTATTTTGACATTTATTATTCATAACAAGTCAGAATTGTGTTTTTACACGGAGAGTTTTTTTCTTTGTTGTGGCTTAGTTTCTCCTCCATGGTCCCGTCTATACTGTGACCTAATCTTAAACAGGCATACACATGGCCCGATACGGCCCAGCCCAATAAGGTCTCATTTATGTCAGATCTGGCCCTCATAACAAATGAGTTTGACAGCCTTACACTACATTGTCCTACCTCACACTTCTGCAGATGAGATTTAGCTGTCCTCCTGTCTGCGCTGTGAAACAGCAGCTCAGAATATTTGGGGGGTTTTGTATTGATAGGGGATATGGACTGTTTATCTCGTTACATGTACTGGCCCATCTCCCACTATATTTTAATGTACCCTTTTTTTCTAACGGCAAGCTAGAATGTATTTCTCTTGTAGAACAGTGTATCAGAATATTTTGGTTTTTTGTATTGACATACTCAAATAGGGACCAAATAGGCACCAAAGAAGAGGTACAAGGACTCCTTGAAGAAATCCCTTGGCACCTGTCGCATCAACCATCACCAGTGGTCTGACCTAGCCTCAGATCGCAAAGCATGGAGGCACACCATCCACCAGGCTGTCTCTGCCTTTGAGAACGCACGCATAGCCGGTCTTGAGGACAAAAGGAGATTGAGGAAGAATCGCACTGCTACAGCACCAACCCCAAATCAGACTTTTCCCTGCAGCCACTGTGGCCGGACCTGCCTGTCCCGCATTGGTCTTGTCAGCCACCAGCGAGCCTGCAGCAGACGTGGACTACTGCACCTTTCTTAAATCTTCGTTTGCGAAGTCAAGCCGAGAGAGACTCAAATAGGGATATTGGCTGTTTATTTTATTACATATACCCATCTTCCACTATATTCTAATGTATTCTTTTCTTCTAATGGCAAACTATAACGTTGCTATAACTTCTTGAGATACTAATGCCCTCCATTTAAGCCCACAACTAAGAAGCCAGAATGACACCCAGATTTGTGGCACTTCAGACCTATGACATGTCTGCTTTTCATCACCCTCCACTGCTGTTACAGCCCAGTTAACTATACTAAACAAACAAACACAGACCCCCCCCCCCCAATTTGGGGTTCTTTTAATCTGCTAAAAACATTCCCGTGACTCTACATACCAACTCACTGCCCGCTTTCTCTATATTTAAAGACAGCTTGCCATTCCATTTTGTCTGCTGAAGTCTGCTTACGAGCACAAGACCCCCTTCCTCTGCAGAGGTTTCTTTGGTGTCCTCCCTTCCACCTACTGACCCTGCTTAGCTTCCAAGACCTGATGAGATCAGGCTCTACCGTACCTTTCCCTGGATCGCTGTCGGCGTTTCCAATTTAAAGCAAAATAAGGTAAATTGGAACCAGGGTTCCCTCTAAGCTGAGTTAGCATGAGCTGGTCCACACTTTTAGCCTCCAGCTTGCACTTTTTTTTTGTCTTCGCTCAGGAAGGATGACCCCAGAGCACAATAACTGATGCAACAGCTCACAACTTTTAATGCCAGCGGCTCACAATTTTAATGCCGGTAGCTCACAAAGTAGAATTTTTGCTCACAAGACTCTGCAGCTTAGAGGGGGGCGGGGGCATCAGTTGGAATGGATTTCACTCTTCCGTTCCAAGAGGCAGAAATGCAGGGACTGGGAAATTCGCATCCAGTGTACTATTAAACCTGCCCTTGCGGAGAGGCAGGGGGTCACCACCCACCAGCCCCTGGCAGCCAGTGTCCAAACATACCTCAGTTGCTCTCCCGCAATCATGACTTCGGCTCTGTGATGCCTCTCGTTGGCTTTTTGCTTCTGGGCGATGCTGAGGCTTTCCATCCCAGCCTCCGGAGAGGGAAGGAGAAAGGACTGTTCTGCCTCACCGTCTTCTTGGCAGCTCTGGGCAGCTCCCCCCGTCCTTCTTTGCCTTTCCCTTTACAGTGCGGCTTCCTGCCAGGGGCATCTTTGTTAGCACTCAGTCTGAAGAGCCAGCTCGGGCAGCAGCCTGCAGTCTGACCAGCAGAAGAGCGAGTGGGAGCAGAGGGAGGGCCCTGGGCCAAGAGGTGGGGGGGGGGGGAAGGCCTGCCTATTTGCTTGGGCCAAAAAGGCTGCTCCACCTTAGCTGGAAGCAGGTCGGCTCAGGCCTTTGAGGCGTAGGCTTCCTCCCCGAGGAGGAGCGATCAGGCTTCCAGTTCACAATCAGATCTTGGGGCTTGCGCTTGTTTGGGGGAAAACGTGGGGCTGAGAAGGAAAGCGGTCTTCTGTCTGAGGGAGGGGAATGGGGAAAAGTCTTTCTGGGAGGACGTGGTGCGTCTGTTTGGAAACAAATGAGAACCCACACCTTCAAAAGGCCTCATTGTTGGTGGTTGCTTAGGGTGATAAAATAAATGGCACCCTCCCAAACACACACACACAGGTATTTCTCTTTCCTGCAGGAATTCTACCTTGCCATGCCCTTGACTGCTTCAAAGTAGGGACCCTGGAGTGGCCAGCTTCCCTGGGAAGTATTGGGCATCATCCCTTAGACCAGGGGTGGCCAAACTTGCTTGACGCAAGAGCCACGTAGAATAAACGACAGATGTTTGAGAGCGGCAAAGGAGGGAGGGAGGATAAAAGGAAGGGAGTGAGAGAGAGAGGGTGGATAAAAGGAAGGAAGGGAGGAAGGAATGGAGGAAGGAAGGGAGGGAGGATAAAAGGGAGGAAGGAAGGGAGGGAAAATAAAAGGGAGAGAGGAAGGGAGCGTGGATAAAAGGAAGGGAGGGAGGATAAAATGAAGGGAGGGAGGGAGGATAAAAGGAAGGGAGGGAGAGAGGATAAAATGAAGGGAGGGAGGATAAAAGGAAGGGAGGGAGGATAAAAGGAAGGAAGGAAAGAAGGAAGGAAGGGAAGGAGGGAGGGAGGGAGGATAAGAGGAAGGAAGGGAAGGAGGAAGGGAAGGAGGGAGGGAGGATAAAAGGAAGGAAGGAAGGAAAATAGATGGGGAGAGGGAGGGAGGAACTCAGGCAAATAAATGGGGGGGAGAGAGAGAGGTGGAAAGAAAGCAAGTTTAACGTGAAATGCATTCTCCAAGCTGCAGGCTGGCTTAGCTTGGAGCAGTGTTTTACAGAGAGGAATGCCTCCCCCAAGCCAGCTGATTGGGGGGGGGGGGCTTCAAGAGCCACACAATATGTGTGAAAGAGCCACGTGTGCTTCCCAAGCCCCAGTTTGGCCACCTCTGCCAAATCACCATGGTGTATTCCAGGATGAGCGAGCTTGAAGAAGATAAAGATGTTACAGAGAGCATTAATACTGAATTGTAACATGAGGCTGGTAACCCTGAAGGAAATAGGAATACTTCTGAGGATGCTGCTTTTTTTTTGACGAAATGAGCCCATATCTGGGTGCTCATTGGGTGGACCTTTCTTGCAATACTGCAACGTACAAAAAGATATCATTGATATCTGCCTCCGTTCCTGAGGACTGGAAGGTAGCAAATGTCACCCCCATCTTTAAAATGGGTTCCAGAGGAGATCCGGGAAATTACAGGCCAGTCAGTCTGACTTCAATACCGGGAAAGTTGGTAGAAAGCATTCTCTCTCTCGGCTTGACTTCGCGAACGAAGATTTAAGAAGGGTGCAATAGTCCACGTCTGCTGCAGGCTCGCTGGTGGCTGACAAGACCAATGCGGGACAGGCAAGTCCGGCCACAGTGGCTGCAGGGAAAAGTCTGATTTAGGGTTGGTGCTGTAGCAGTGCGATTCTTCCTCAATCTCCTTTTGTCCTCAAGACCGGCTATGCGTGCGTTCTCAAAGGAAGAGACAGCCTGGTGGATGGTGTGTCTCCATGCTTTGCGATCTGAGGCTAGGTCAGACCACTGGTGATGGTTGATGCGACAGGTACCAAGGGGTTTCTTCAAGGAGTCCTTGTACCTCTTCTTTGGTGCCCCTCTATTTCGATGGCCGGTGGAAAGTTCGCCATACAGGGCAATCTTGGGAAGGCGGTGGTTTTCCTGTTATCAGAGTACTCGATATGCAGTCGTCATGGATTGCTCTGACTTGGGGCAGCCCCAAATAGCCTGATCTCAGAAGCGAAGCAGGGTCAGCCCTGTTTAGTATTTGGATGGGAGTTTGCCACGGAATGCCAGGGTCATGCAGTGGAGGCCGGCAGTGCTAACACACCTCTCAGTGTCTCTTGCCTTGAAAACCTCAAAGGGTTTCTGTAAGTCGGCTGTAACTTGATGCTTCCCTCCCCCTCTCTCCTCCCCCCCAAAAAAAACAAAATAGCACATCAAAGGTACAAATCTGCATATTCCAACAAGAAAAACGTGGGTGTGGACAATCGCTTAAATCCAAGGCACTTTTTTGGTAGCAGGCCAGGAACTCCTTTGCCTTTTAGGCCACACACCCCTGATGCAGCCAATCCTCCTGGAGCTTACAGGGCTCTTCGTACAGGGCCTACTGTAACCTCCAAGAGGACTGGCTACATCAGGGGTGCGTGGGCTAACAGGCAAAGGAGGTCCTGCTACAAAAAAAAAATGCCCTGCTTAAATCCATTTTGATTGCATTGTTGTGCCATTAAGAAATCAGACAGAGCCCTGTTGGATCTGACTAGAGGTCGATCTAATCCGACTTCCTGCATCCCAGAGCAACCAGAAGAGCCCACAGGCAGTGTGTGAAAGCTTCCCCAGCTACTGGTATTCAAAGGCAGGGGTCATTTTGTAGAAAAATAGGCAGTGGCGCTCATTAGCATAACTCATTAGCATATGCCACCCCACCACCAGCCTTGAGCAAGCAAGGCTAGAGATCCAGCCAGGCCAAGCAGGCCTCACTCGCCTGGGGCTCTCCTTGGCCGCCCCCCCCCCCACCCAGTCAAAAGGCCAGCAAGCCCCTCGCCACCCAAAATCACATAAGAAGTGGAGAAAGGGTGGTGTGGGCTTCTCCAGGGGTTAATGAGGGCTGCTAGGGCTGTGGCAGAGCCCCTGGTGGCTGGCTGGCTGCCTGATCTCCTAATCCAGGGATAGTTATGCAGCTGCACCTGCTATTCAATGGACAAGGTAGGTGGGGAGGAGGAGGGGGAACCCTCAGAAGGGGTCAGGAGCATGGTGGTTCCATTTCACCACTGCGACTAACCCCAACAGAGGCATCCCACCTGGATTTATCTAACCTTCTTTTAAAGGTGTCAGCCCACACTCTTGAGAAATACAAGCAGAACTCATGGAATGAGACTTTCTTACCTCCCTCTCCAGCCCCCAACCTCAATGCTGCCCTGAGGATGCACCCCCCGCCCCCGAAAGACCACAGGGCACAAGGTGGAATGGCTATAGTTAGAGAATCAGCATCTTCTTCTGGAGAGCCAGTTTCGTATAGTGGTTAAGAGAACCGGGTTTGATTCCCCTCTCTTCCACTTGCACCTGCTGGAGTGACCTTCGGTCAGCCATAGCTCTCTCAGGAGTTGTCCTTGAAAGAGCAGCTGCTGTGAGAGCCCTCTCAGCCCCACCCACCTCACAGGGGGGTCTGTTGTAGGGGAGGAAGATAGAGGAGATTGTAGGTTGTTCTGAGTTTCTGATTCAAAGAGAAGGGTGGGGTATAAATCTGCATTCTTCTTCTTCTTCTTCTTCTCCTTCTCCTCCTTCTCCTCCTCCTCCTCCTCCTCCTCCTCTATTAGATATAAGACATTTAAAGCTAGTGGTAATCCCGATCTCTTTTGGCAGCCAATTCCATAAGTTAATGATGCACTGCGTCAAACAGTATTTCCTTTGCTTTTAAGGTGCACTCTGTGCTTTACAATTTAATCTTGTATATATCTAAAAGCAGACCTCAAACCCAGCTGCAATTCTTGCCTCCCTTTCTTCCCACATCACTGCTAGTGGAATTTGCACTGAATATATAAAGGTGCCCTATCCCAAATCAGACTGTTGGTCCATTAAAGTCAGCATTGTCTACTCAGTTGCCAACCATATGCCCTTGTAAATGGAACTTGGAGGTGAAAGCTTTTCCCTGAATATAAGAACATAAGAGAAGCCACGTTGGATCAGGCCAGTGGCCCATCCAATCCAACATTCTGTGTCACACAGTGGCCAAAACCCAGAGGCCATCAGGTGGTCTACCAGTAGGGCAAGAACTCCAGAAGCCCTCTCACTCTTACCCCCACCAGGCACCAAGAATACAGAGTATCACTGCCCCAGACATGAGAGTATAAGAGAAGCCATGTTGGGTTAGGCCAATGGCCCATCCAGCTCAACGCTCTGTGTTACACAGTGGCAAAAACCCAGGGGCCATCAGGAGGTCCAACAGCAGGGCCAGAACTCCAGAACCCCTCCCACTGTTGCCCCCAAGCACCAAGAATATAGAGCATCACTGCCCCAGACGGAGTGTTCTATCCATACCTTCTGGTTAATAGCCACTGATGGACCTCTGCTCCATATAAGAACATAAGAAAAGCCATGTTGAATCAGACCAATGGCCTATCCTGTCCAACACTCTGTGCCACACAGTGGCCAATCAAAATACAGGGGCCATCAGGAGGTCTACCAGTAGGGCTAGAATTCCAGAAGCCCTCCCACTGTGGCCCCTCAAGCATCAAGAATACAGAGCATTACTGCCTCAGAGTTCCATCTATTCCCTGTGGCTAATAACCAGTGATGGACCTTTGCTCCTGTTTATCCAATCCCCTCTTGAAACTACATATCCTGGTAGCTGCCACCACTTCTTGTGGCAGTGAATTCCATATGTTAACTACTCTTTGAGTGGAGAAGGACTTCCTTTAATCTGTTCTACTCTTTGAGTGGAGAAGGACTTCCTTTAATCTGTTCTAATTTCATTGAGTGTCTACAAGTTCTTATATTGTGAGAAAGGGAAAACGAAATTGGTTTTCAAAGATAAAGATGGAAGATACACAGCAGTGGAAATTTTATTGAATGCTAAAAAAACTTTATTGTTGGGACTCTATGCTCCAAATGGTGCAAAGGACATTTTCTTTAAAAATATTACGCAACATCTTGATGAAGTGACTTAAGAGCAAATTTTGTTGATGGGGGGCTTTAATGGAACAATTCAGAACACAATAGATAGATCTGGGAAGAAAAAAACATTGATAAAGAAGGGAAATTGCCAAAATCTTTGAGCTGGTTAAACAAGAGAGTTTGGAAGATATATGGAGGAAGTTTAATCCTGAAGTACGGGACTATACATTTTTCTCAGCCAGACATAACTCCTTTTCTAGAATTGACATGTTGTGGGGTACTAAAGATTTGGGACTTATAACAAGGAAGATAGAGATTTTACCCAAAATAGGAGCTGACCACAACCCATTAATGTGGATTACAAAATTGTCTAAAAAGTCGAGAAGATGGAGAAGAAATGAAGATTTACTACAAAACAAAGAAATAGTGACATCTTTAGAAAATGAAACTAAAGCTTATTTCCAAGTTAATGAAAGAGAAGATATAGAATTTCAGATGGTATGGGATGACTATAAGGCAGTAATGAGAGGAATATTGATAACACTGAATAATAAAGATAAGAGAGCAAAAGATAAACAGATCTTGGACATTCAAAATGAAATTAAGAAAAAAGAATGTGAATTAAGAAAAAGGCCAGGGAAAAAGAAAATTATAAGGGAGATTACAATATTGCAAACACAAATGAGACATTTGTTAAATAAGGAAATGGAATGGAATTTGAAAAAATGACAACAGAAATCGTTTGAGGGTGCAAACAAACCTGGAAAGTACTTGGCCTGGCAATTGAAGAAAAAGAGAGAAAGCAAAATTATTAATAAAATTGTAGTTGATGGGAAAGAGATGGTGGACCAAGAAGGAATAAAGAAAATTTTTTTAAAGTATTATGGTAATTTATTTAAGGGTGTTAAAGTAAGGAAAGAAAGGACTGAAACGTATTTGCAAAAGATCAAAATAGCACCCTTAACTGAATATATGGAAAAAATTTTGAATGATCCAATTGAAAAAATAGAAATTGAAGCAGCGATTAATGTAATGAAAATTGGAAAGGCACCTGGTCCAGATGGATATATGGCAAAATTTTTTAAAATGTTTAAAGAACAATTAGTACCGAAACTCCAAAAATTGATGAATGCGATAAGATTAAATGGAAAAATACCCAATACATGGAAAGAAGCTGTAATCTCGTTGATTCCAAAGGAAGATAGAGACGTCATGAATGTAAAGAATTATAGACCAATTTCATTATTAAATAATGATTATAAGATATACACAAGAATCCTGGCAGAACAGCTTAAACAATATTTAATAAATTTTATAAAGGAAGACCAAGCGGGTTTGCTCCCCAAAAGGCAAATAAGAGACAATATTAGAACTGTTGTAAATATTGTAGAATATTATGAAAGACATCCAGAGAAGGAAGTTGCATTACTTTTTGTGGATGCAGAGAAAGCTTTTGATAATCTGAACTGGAACTTTATGTTTGCAGTTATAGAAAAAGTAAAGTTGGGGGAAAACTTTGTAAGAATGATAAAGGCAATATATACTGAACAACATGCAAGGTTATGTATAAATGCAGATCTTACAGATGAAATGAAAATTAGCAAAGGCACAAGACAAGGTTGTCTGCTTTCGCCATTGTTATTTATAGTGACTCTTGAAATTTTATTGATGCAAATACAAGATGACGAAGGAATAGAAGGAATGAGATTTAAAGGATTTACCTATAAATATAGAGCATTTGCAGATGATATAATGTTTATAAATGAAAATCCTATACAAGTAACACTTTTGTTAGCTAAAATACAAAATTTTAGAGAATTGGCTGGACTTTATGTTAATAAAGAAAAATCAAAACTTTTATGTAAAAATATGCAAGTAAATAAACAAAAGGAACTGCAGAAGCTAACAGGATGTGAGGTTACATCTAAAGTAAAATATTTGGGTGTGGAAATAACAATGAAGAACATTGATTTGTTTAAAAATAATTATGAAAAGCTATGGCGTAAAATGGATGAAGATATGATAAAGTGGAACAAGCTTAATTTGTCATTGCTTGGGAGAATAGCTGCAATTAAGATGAATATTTTGCCGAGAATAATGTATCTATTCCAAACTATCCCAATTGTGAGGCAGCAAACAATTTAATAAATGGCAAAGGAAGATCTCAGAATTCATATGGGCTGGAAAGAAACCAAGGATTAAAATGAAAGTTTTAACAGACATTAAAGAAAGAGGAGGATTTCAATTACCAGATTTAAGACTATATCATGAAGCAATTTGTTTGGTGTGGATAAAAGACTGGGTGACGTTGTTGAATAAAAAACTTTTAACATTGGAAGGTCATGGAAATAAATTCGGCTGGCACGCTTATATGTACTATGGGAAGAAAAAGATGGATGGTTTAATCTCTCACCATTATATAAGAAATAATTTGTTAAATGTCTGGATGAAGTATAAGAAATATGGAGATGAGAGAAAACCACTATGGATAGTGCCTGCAGAAGTAATAAAAACAACAGCTGAGTTAGGAGAGGGAAAATGGATGTCATATAATCAATTATTAAAAATACAAAGCGGTAAAACAGAGTTGAAAACTGCTGAGGGGCTGAATTATAAGTATGATTGGTTTCAAATGCAAATAAAGAGTTTGGTGGAAAGTGATCTTTAAACCGAAGGAATAAGACGAGAACAAATGGAAATGGAAAAAATTCTGCTTGGAGATAATAATAATAAATTTATAATTATATCCCACCCTCCCCCGCCGAAGCGGGCTCAGGGCAGCTCACATGACATGGTTTACACCATGATTACACTAAAATAATGAAAAATTAATTTAGAAAATTTGTAAGTTACTTTTAAAATGGTCTACAGAAGATGAAGTAGTGAAATCTCAAATGATTAAGTGGGCAATTAATGTAAATAAAGAAATACAGATGGATACATGGGGATATTTGTGGAAGAATTCTATGAAACTCTCAACATGTCAGCGTATTAAAGAAAATTGTTTTAAGATGATGTATAGATGGTACATGACTCCTAAAAAGTTGGCAAAGATGAATAATAAGATGCCAGACAGATGTTGGAAATGTAAAAAACATGAAGGTTCTTTCTACCATATGTGGTGGACTTGTGAAAGAGCAAAAAAGTACTGGCAGATGATTCAACAAGAGATTTCTAAGATCTTGGGATATGAATTTAATAAAGTGGCAGAGACTTTTCTGTTGGGATTACAAATGGAAAAATTTCCAAAAGTAGATTGGACTTTAATCTGGTACTTGCTCAGCTGCTAGGACATTGTATGTGCAGTTGCGGAAGCAAGAAAAAAAACCAGAGAAATGGGATTGGATTGTAAAAGTTATGACATGGAGTGAAATGGACAAGTTCACAAGAATCTTAAGAAACTATGATTTAGAAGTATTTAAGATGAAGTGGAAAAAATTCAGAAGATACGTAGAAAAAGAGTGGAAAATAAAAGGACACTAGACAATTTTTTATAATGACTAAGTATAAGAGGGAGGAGGGTATGAATTTTGGTTCTTTTTAATTAAGGGTACCTTTAATACTAATATTTTATGTATAGTACACTGGCGGGGGTCAAGTAACGGGGGGAGGAGTGGTTAGAAAGTAATATATGGGATAGAGGGAAAAGTAGTTATTAATGATGTAAGAAATTGAATATACTACCATATGTTACTAATAAAATTGTTTGGAACAGAAAGGGAGAAAAAGATTTTTTCCTCTACGCCATGCACAATTTTGTAAACTTCCTCCTGCTGCTACCCATGCACCCCCAGCAACTGGTAATTAGAGGCACACTGCTTCTGAGCATGGAGGCTCCATTTGGCCATCATGGTTAATTGTCATGCCATGTCTGTTGGCCCTCCAGGGGAACCAGTTGGCCATTGTGTGAGACGGGATGCTGGACTAGATGGACCACTGGACTGATCCAGCAAGGCTCTTCTGGTGTTCTTATGAAGGCCTCAGCCTCTATGCCCTGTTGTGGGCCCTCCAGGGGAACCAGTTGCCAAGGCCACTGTGTGAAACAGAATGCTGAACTAGATGGACCATTGGTCTGATCCAGCAAGGCTCTTCTGGTGTTCTTATGAAGGCCTCAGCCTCTATGCCTTGTTGTGGGCCCTCCAGGGGAACCAGTTGCCAAGGCCACTGTGTGAGACAGGATACTGTCCTAGAGGGACCACTGGTCTGAGCCAGCAGGGCTCTTCTTATGCTCTTACAATTTTACCAAGACAGAAAGATACCCAATGACCAAACAGAGCAGCAACAAAAACCATGAGTAAGAACTGGGGGGCAACCAAAAGTGAGGCATGAGAAAAAACCTGCATCCCCTTCCAGACATTTGGCTTGTGATCAGAAAATCCCATGGCTTGTATTCTGGTGAGATCGAAGAGCACCAGCAACCACAACTAAAGCACAATGGGATAGACCCATTGACCCATGAGCGCAAGGATCATGGACCTTTGCTTTTACTTTCATACTGATTATTACATAAAAGAGGCCATTTTGGGTCATGCCAGTGGCCCATTCAGTCCAACACTCTGTGCCACACAGTGACCAAAAGCCAGATGCCATTAGGAGGTCCACCAGCAGACCCGGAACTCTAGAAACCCTCCCGCTGTTGCCCCTCAAGCCCAAGAACACAGAGCATCACTTGCCCCAGACATAGCATTCCATCTCTACCTTGTGGCTAATAGTCACTGATAGACCTCTGCTCCACATTTTAATCTGATCTTTTCTTGAAGCTGCCTATACTTGTAGCTGCCACCACTTCCTCTAGCCGTGAATCCCATGTGCTCATTACTCTTGGCTGAAGGACTTCCTTTTATCTGTTCTAAGTCCACCGCTCATCAAAATGCACAGGTGGAGGTCACGAAAAGGGGGGGGGGGTTTGAAACTGTAATGTATTGGTATGAAGTTTTTATTAATAGACGAATATTATTGTTACAATGTATTGCAGAATAATAAAATTGTTCATACATAAAAGACTACCGCTCATCAATTTCATTGAGTGCCCCTGAGTTCTTGTATCGTGAGAAAGGGAGAAAAGTACTTCTTTCTCTACCTTCTCTATCCCATGCACAATTTTGTAAACCTCAGTAGTTGTTTCTCCAAGCGAAAGAGCCCTACCCTCATTGACCTTCCTTCACAGGGAAAGTGTTTCATCCCCTCAATCATTTTAGTTGCCCTTTTCTGACTTTCCCCAGTGCTATAGTGTCTTTTTTGAGATGCAGTGACCAGAACTGAACACAGTATTCCGAATGAGGTCACAGCATTGATTTATACAGGGATATTATGCTACTGGTTGATTTGTTTTCAGTTCCCTTCCTAATAATCCCCCTCATAGTATTTGCCTTTCTTTTTTTTTTTAATATTGCCATCGCATTCTCTACCATGACCCTAAAATCTCTCTCCTGGTTGGTCTCCCCCAGTTTGGACCCCATCAATGTGTATTTATAGTTAGGATTTTTTGTTCCAATCTGCATTACTTTGCATTTGCCCACATTGGACCTCATTTGCCACATTGACGCCCACTTGCCCAGCCTTGACAGATCCTTCTGGAATGCCTCACAATCCTCCCTAGTTCTCATCACCCTGAACAACTTTAGCGTTATCTGCAAACTTAGCCCATTTACTGCTTTCTCTCAACTCCAAATCGCTAATGAACAAGTCAAAAAGCATCAAAGCTTGTACTGAGCCCTGCCGTATCCCACCAGCTTACCGCCTTCCACTGTGAAAACTACCCATTTATACTCCCCTTTTAACCAGTTTTTAATCCACAAGAGGACTTGTCTTCTTATCCCATGACTACTGAGTTTACTCAAGAGCTTTTGAAGAGGACTTTTATCAAAAGCTTTCTAGAAGTCTAGGTAAACAAAAAGGAGAAGAAGGAGAAGGAGGAGGAGAAGACAACAACAAAGATGAAGAAGACGATGCAGAAGATGGAGGAGAAGGAGAAGAAAGGAAGAAGGAAGGAGGAGGAGGAGGAAGGAGAAGAAGAAGGAAGGAAGAAGACCGTAGATCTATACCCCACCATTCTCTCTGAATCAGAGTCTCAGAGCGGCTTACAATCTCTATCTTCTTCCCCCACAACAGACACCCTGTGCGGTAGGTGGGGCTGAGAGAGCTCTCACAGAAGCTGCTTTTTCAAGGACAAACTCTACGAGAGCTAGGGCTGACCCAAGGCCATTCCAGCAGCTGCAAGTGGAGGAGTGGGGACTCAAACCCAGTTCTCTCAGATAAGAGTCCGCACACTTAACCACTATAGCAAAATAATTCTGAGTGCCCAATAAAATTTTCACTCTAGACCTCCCACCTCCGTATCTACTAAAGAGTGGCATCAAAACCACAGTTGTAGGGTAACCAAGAAACCTTGGGCCACCATCAGTGGACATTATCTCTCCTGCTTCCGTCAGCACACTTCTACTGATGAATCACTGGATCTAACCCAGTGGCTCTACAGCAAAAAAGACAGCTGGGGAAAGAAATTTAGCAGCTCCTGAGCCTATCCTGGCTGCACTTCCAGTCTCTGCCACCCATCCTTTTATATATAGAATACAAATTGCATCCTGTTACTTTAATGCCCAATTTTGATTGAAAAGAAGCTAGTGTGGTGGGGCACGGGAAAAGAGAAGAAACCGAAAATGTTAATATGCAATTAAAGGGCCAAACATTAAAAGCATAAGCAAACATACATTTATTATAGAAAGCTAAGAGCCCCGTGGCGCAGAGTGGTAAAGCTGCAGTACTGCAGTCTGGGCTCCCTGTTCACAACCTGAATTAGATCCCGGCGGAAGCTGGGTTCTTCTGAGGTCAGTCAAATGAGTACCCAGCTTGTTGGGGGAAAAGTGTAGATGACTGGGGAAGGCAATGGCAAACCACCCAGTAAAAAGTCTGCCAAAAAAAACTTTGTGAAAGCAACGTCACCCCAGAGTCGGAAACGACTGGTGCTTGCACAGGGGACTACCTTTACCTTTTTAAAACCATTTAGGGGTCCATCATTAGCTTCTAGTGGCCCCGTGGCAGAGTGGTAAAGCAACAGTACTGCAGTACTGTGATCTGAACTCTCTGCTCACGACCAAAGTTCGATTCCAGCAGAAGCTGGATTCAGGTAGCTGGCCCAAGGTTGACTCAGCCTTCCATCCTTCCAAGGTCGGCAAAATGAGTACCCAGATTGCTGGGGCGGGGGGGAGTGTAAAAGACTGAGGAAGGCAATGGCAAACCACCCCGTAAAAAGTCTGCCGTGAAAACGTTGTGAAAGCAACGTCACCCCAGAGTCAGAAACAACTGGTGCTTGCACAGGGGACCTTTACTTTCTTTTCCATTAGCCTCTATCCTTTGTACGGTGATAAAACCACAACGGGAACCCACTTAACTTGGCCTGACGCATTTCAACCTAGACTGGTCGTCTTCAAAGGTCAGAAAAGTAAGTATGCATGTTGGCTCATAATACAGAATACAGTAAACCAATAGAACAGTGCTGGACCACAAGGAAATTTAATGAAGTGACAAAGGCTTAATTGAGGCCTCTTATTCTTCAGCCTTATGTCCTAATCAGGGGCATACATATTGAATCCAATGTCTTATTGTATGCCACAAGGTCCAGAATTGATCAAGGTAGGTGTAAGGCCAGAGCCTATGTGCCAAAAGTTATGTGTCATGGGAAAATTCAGCAACAGTATCAGCAGTCGTCTGAAAGAGGGTCAGGAAGAACAAAGACAAGACTCTGTGACATAGAGAGCCCGGACTCAGGAGATGGACATGGAAAGTGCCATCAAGATGCACGTATGGAGACCCCAATGAGTTTTCCGGACATGAGACATTCAGAGGCATTCCTATATGTGGAAGTCAATGCTACAGGAAGTGGTGGCAGCTACAAGCATAGACAACTTCAAGAGGGGGTTGGATAAACATACGGAGCAGATGTCCATCAATGGCTATCAGCCACAAGGTTAGAGTCCCCAGCTTGCTGGAGGGAAAATGTAGATGACTGGGGAAGGCAAAGGCAAACCACCCCGTAAAAAGTCTGCAGTGAAAACATTGTGATGTGACACCACCTCAGAGTCAGAAATGACTGGTGCTTGCACAGGGGACTACCTTTACCTTTATAGATGGAACACTCTGTCTTCTGGGGTAGTGAAGGTCTGTATTCTTGATGCTTGGGAGCACAAGAGTGGGAGGGCTTCTGGAGTTCTGATCCTGTTGGTGGACCTTCTGATGGCACCTGGGTCTTGGCCACTGTGTGACACAGAGTGCTGGATTGGGTGGGCCACTGGCCTGATCCAACACAATTTCTCTTACGTTCTTATGTCTGGGGCAGTGATGCTCTGTATTCTTGGAGCCTGGCAGGCAAAAGTGGGAGGGCTTCTGGAGTTGCAGCCCCACTGGTGGACCTCCTGGTGGCCCCTGGGTTTTGGCCACTGTGTGACACAAAGTGTTGAACTAGATGGGCCATGGGCCTGATCCAACATGGCTCCTCTTATGCTCTTACGTGGTTTGCCATTACCTGCTTCTGCATATCGACCCAGGGCTTCCATGGTGGTCTCCCATCCAGGTTCTAACCAGGGCTAACCTTCTGAGGTCCGGCAAGATCAAGCTAGCCTGTGCCATTGAGGTCAGGGCAGTCTCCGTAGAAGGACAAGGAAAAACCTTTCTGCTCAAAACATGTAGGAAGAAGAAACATTCAACATATATAAAACACGACGTTAGACGGGATGAGAAAAGTGCTCATAAACCAGATTAGCCAGGCGAAATTCAGCCCAGCAGCCTAACTCCATAGCAACCATAAACCAGATGCCCTGTTTTAATTACATAAAAGCATGGCCAGTTGTTCAGCAACCAGGAAGTGGGCAGCTGTTATCAGCAGCGCTGATAAATGAACAGTCTCCACTAGCAGAAAAGAAAGACGTGAACTTAAGTGGGGCCTTGGTTGTCCTTATCAGAATATGCACAAAAAGGCAGGTACAAGGTCTAAATAAGATGGAGTGACAGGAGAGGAGAGGAACCCTTTGACCTGGAAACCTGTGAGAGGAATGGGAGGGTATCTGAATGCAAGGTAATGGACCCTGTAATCCAATGTTTTTGCTATGTCGTTTTCCTGCATATGTCTGCTTCCATCATTTTCTAATTCTATAATCTCTGTTCTGTTGCACTGTTTATTGGTTATTGCGTTCTGTTTGATCAAAGAGAGCCAGTTTGGTGTAGATGACTGGGGAAGGCAAAGGCAAACCACCCTGTAAAAAGTCTGCAGTGAAAACATTGTGATGTGACACCACCCCAGAGTCAGAAACGACTGGTGCTAGTTTGGTGTAGTGGTGAAATGTGCGGACTCTTATCTGGGAGAACCGGGTTTGATTCCCCACTCCTTCACTTGCACCTGCTAGCATGGCCTTGGGTCAGCCACAGCTCTGGCAGAGGTTGTCCTTGAAAGGGCACCTGCTCTGAGAGCCCTCTCAGCCCCACCCACCTCACAGGGTGTCTGTTGTGGGGGAGGAAGGTAAAGGAGCTTGTGAGCCGCTCTGAGACTCTTCGGAATGAAGGGCGGGATATAAATCCAATATCTTCATCTACCTCACAGGGTGTCCGTTGTGGGGGAGGAAGGGAAAGGAGATTGTGAGCCGCTCTGAGACTCTTCGGAGTGGATGGCGGGATATAAATCCAATATCTTCATCTACCTCACAGGGTGTCTGTTGTGGGGGAGGAAGGTAAAGGAGTTTGTGAGCTGCTCTGAGACTCTTCAGAGTGGAGGGCAGGATATAAATCCAATATCTTCATCTACCTCACAGGGTGTCTGTTGTGGGAGAGGAAGGTAAAGGAGATGGTGAGCTGCTCTGAGACCCTTCGGAGTGGAGGGTGGGATATAAATCCAATATTCTCATCTTCTATCTTCTTCAAACTCTTTAATATTTTGTCATCTGCCTTGAGTCTCAGTAAAAAAAATTGGGCTACAAAGGAATAATTATTAGAAATGGGCACAAACCAAATTTTTGTGGTTCGGTTTATGGTTGAACCCCAAATCGATATGCTGGTTCGTGAACTGTACAGGCTTGTTTATATCTATTCACGATCCTTGCTTTTCGCAGGAAACAGGAAGCAAGGGTTTAAATGGTTCCTAATCACTTAAACCAAGTAGCTGAGCAGCGAGGAGCTGTTTATTTGCGAAGAGGTGTTTTTCATAAAGAGCAGAAAGCAGGGGTTTAAACGGCTCAAAGCCATTTAAACCCCTGCTTTCTGCTCTTCATGAACCATCATGAACTATCTTCAAATCTGTGGAAGTTCATGGCAGCTCTTCAGTTTGCAAACATCACTTTGCAAACGATGAACTTTGTTTTATCAAATTTGCATCCCGCTCTCCCCGAACAGGCCCAGGGCAGCTAACTCTGTCTTTAGCTCATGAGCCGGTTCATACCCATCCCTGACAATTATTTTTCCAAACTCAGCAGCCAGACAGGCACATTGGGGTTCTAGGATTTCAGCTGCCCAGTTCCTAAGACCCACGATATAACTGAATGGAGACCTTTCTGAATGTATGGGAAAGGACCTTTTTAGTGCTGGGACCACCAGGGACCTAGAACATTCTCCCCCAGAGCTGGCACTATCATTTCCACATCAGGCAAGGACATCTTTATTTCCATGCTTCCATAGTTTGGACTGTTCTGTCCTCCATTACTATTGCTATTCAAAACATTTTTATCTGCTGTTATGCTATATTATTTTATTGCTCACAGGAAAGAGAATTTATTTGGTTGCTGTATTTTAATGCCGTTCTATTTTATTCCGGCATTATTTTTATGCTTCTACTTACATTTTTCTGTCAAAGTTTTTTTAGTGCGTTTGATTTTACAATATATTGTTTTCTTCTGTTTGCTGCTTCCAACATTGTAAAGAAAGGAAGGGTATAAATGGTTTAAATTAACATCTTCGGAATTTTTTTTAACCCTTCTCCCCCTGCAAGTGGTTCACAGAAAGCATAATGGACTTCCACAATAAAATCTACCATTTAAAACTTGCAAAAAAGGGGGGGGGGCCTTACATCAGCTCTTTCATGCATTCTGAATTGCGCCTATGCAGAGAACACACAAAGAAAGAACAGCTGTGCATGGCTAGCCTATCTGCTTCTATATTTTCACAGCGGCAATAATCCTCATGAGGAGGAACAGAACTTTGCAGATGAAAATGGGAGAGCCAGTTTGGTGTAGTGGTTAAATGTGCGGACTCTTATCTGGGAGAACTGGGTTTGATTCCCCACTTCTCCACTTGCACCTGCTGGAATGGCCTTGGATCAGCCAACTATTGCAGGAGTTGTCCTTGAAAGGGCAAGTGCTGTGAGAGCCCTCTCAGCCCCTGTTGTGAGGGGAGAAGATATAGGAGATTGTAAGCCGCTCTGAGTCTCTGATTCAGAGAGAAGGGCGGGACGTAAATCTGCAGTCTTCTTCTTCATTCAGGGCCCCCAACAGCAAAAACATTGTAAATGCAAGAGGAGGGGTACTTCCCAGACTGGTAGACCTAATGAAGCATTAGACTGACAAAAGCTTATGTTCCACTAGACCTCTTAGGGCTGTATCCAATTCACTGTCAGCGTAAGGAGCTAAGAGGAAGAAGAGGAAAAAGGAGAGGAAGATTTATATCCCACCCTTCTCTCCGACTCAGAGTGGCTTACAATCTCCTTTACCTCCCCCCCAACAGACACCCTGTGAGGTAGGTGGGGCTGAGTGAGCACAGCAGCTGCCCTTTCAAGGACAACTCCTACAAGAGCTATGGCTGACCCAAGGCCATTCCAGCAACTGCAAGTGGAGGAGTGGGGAATCAAACCCAGTTCTCCCAGATAAGAGTCTGTGCAAACCACTACACCAAACTGGCTCTCCTGCTACACTAGATGGTGTATTCTAACTGGAGAGCCAGTTTGGTGTAGTGGTTAAGTGTGCGGACTCTTTATCTGGGAGAATCAGGTTTGATTCCCCACTCCTCCATTTGCACCTGCTGGAATGGCCTTGGGTCAGCCATAACTCTGGCAGAGGTTGTCCTTGAAAGGGCAGCTGCTATGAGAGCCCTCTCAGCCCCAGCCACCTCACAGGGTGTCTGTTGTGGGAGAAGATAAAGGAGATTGTAAGCCGCTCTGAGTCTCTGATTCAGAGAGACGGGCGGGGTATAAATCTGCAATCCGTCTTCTTCTTCCTACCTTAGCAGACCGTGAACCTTAAAAACAAGGCAAGGCCAAGGGTTTGTGGGTCTGCAGACAAAAAGCTACGTGGGATGGAGAGTGGCAAAGGAGTGCAAGAACAAAATGAAATTTCTAGCTCATCTGTCAGCTGAAAAGGCAGAGGTGAGACTGCCTGTTTAAATTTTAGTTAAAATATCTCCCTCTGGTGGACATTACATGCTTTTCCTTGCTAATTACATTTAAATCAACAGTGCATCATATCTCATGGTGTGTTTCCAAAAACAGCTCAGTGTCTAGATGACGTTAGAAGTGACTGCTCCTCTGTGCCCACTACCATGGCATCAGGCTTTCCATTGTTATTCCCGGTCTCACTCATAAAACTCTGACTGCACTCCCAAAAGCAGCCGGTTGCATCCATGGGCTTAAAAGATCCCCAAACGTCTTTGTCGTCCTGTACCCCAGAAAGCATTTCTAGCCCCATGGAAGTTGGCTCCTTGAGGTGGAAAGAAACACGTGGGCTAAGAGATACATGGGTTGGAGAGGCAACAACGAAGCACAGAGGTCAAAGTCTTCGTAAGAATATCAGGAGAGCTCTGCTCGATCAGACCAGTGGTCCATCTAATCCAGCATCCTGTCTCACACAGTGGCCAACAATAAGGCATAGGGGCCGAGGCCTTCGTAAGAACAGCCCTGCTGGGTCAGACCAGTGGTCCCTCTAGCCCAGCATCCTGTCCCACACAGTGCCCACCTGGTTCCTCTTGAGGGCGAACAACAGGGCACAGAGGCCGAGGCCTACATAAGAACATCAGAAGAGCCCTGCTGGGTCAGACCAGTGGTCCCTCTAGCCCAGCATCCTGTCCCACACAGTGCCCACCTGGTTCCTCTTGAGGGCCAACAACAGGGCACAGAGGCCAAGGCCTTCATAAGAACATCAGAAGAGCCCTGATGGATCAGACCAGTGGTCCATCTAGCCCAGCATCCTGTCCCACACAGTGCCCACCTGGTTCCTCTTGAGGGCCAACAACAGGGCACAGAGGCCAAGGCCTTCATAAGAACGTAAGAAGAGCCCTGATGGATCAGACCAGTGGTCCATCTAGTGCAGCATCCTGCTTCCCACAGTGGTCAACCAGTTCCACTGGCGGGCCAAAAAAAGGGGGGGACATAGAGGCCAAGCCCTTCCACTGACGTTGCCTCCTGGCTCTGGGATTCAGAGGCTTAGTGCTTCTGAATGAGGAGGCTCTCCTCAGCCCAGAACCTTATTGGATGCCCTGGAGTTCTATTATGTTGGGAGAGAGAGGAAAAAGTTCTCTTTGTCAACTCTCTCCACCCCATGCATAAATTTATAAACCTCTATGATGTCCCCCCCTGACTTGTCTCTTCTCTAAACAGAAAAATCCCAGAGTCTTCAGCCTTTCCTCCAAGGGAAAGTGCTCCTATCCTTGAATCATCTCGGTTGCCCTTCTCTGCACTTTTTCCAGCTCTGCAATGTTCTTTTTGAGATATGCTGAGCAGAACTTTACACGGGGTTCCATACGAGGCCCCCGCACTGTAGATCTATACAGGGGCATTACAATATTGACCTTTTCATTCTCAATCCCTTTCTTAATAATCCCTAACGTAAGTCTAAACTATTACCTGTGACAGGGTGGGACAGTTAAAGCTTATAAAATAAAGGAGAAACACACACTATTGAAGGGCAGCTAAGTCAATGAACGGAGCAATGGTTTTTGGTGAGAAAATCCGCCTGGGAGTGCGGAAGCATCAGTTTTCAGCCAGTTGCTTTTTAAAAAAAAGTTACAGCTAAAGTTACATGAGCGACAGAAATGCTACACGGGTAGATGCAATCCAAGCAAGGGTTGCTAGCCGTACACGGAAAAGATTGTGGCAGTGCTAACAGGATGGAGACACCGCCCCGCTCACTTATCAGCATCCTACAGCTACCCAGGAAGCCTTGAAGTTCTGTACTATATTATCCCCACGACACCTATTTCCATTCAAGCGTCCAGATAGTTTATCCCAAGAGCAGCCTTCAAGGACGTTCTCTGTATTCACTCATGTGCTTTTCTCTCCATTCAGCGAGATTTCAGTTGGATGTACCACCTTGGGAATAATGAGTTTTATCTTACCTGAATGATAAAAGTTCCAATAATTACACCGGGGTTTCGTTCTTTGTGCGCGTACGCTGGGAGATCTCTAATGAATCCTTTAGTAGCCAACAGCAGTCTACCAGTCATCTGCTGAAGGATCTCCAGAGTGAGATTTTCAAATTCTCGCAACCACATAATCCAAACCTTCCTTCTCCTTCCACTCGGAAAGTCTTATCCACCTTATTTGTGCGATTCTTCCTGTGCCCTTGTCCCTAGGAGTAATGTAATCCCGTTAGCTGTGACTCTATGGCAGATCGGTTCTTCAGGGCTCAGACTCCCTTGAATATCCCTAAAGCGAGGGTGTCAAACATGTGGCCTAATAGCCAGATCAAGCCTTACGAGGGGTCCTATCAAACCCACGAGCAACTGGCTGTCAACAGCTTCCTTCTCCCTCTCTTGCTTCCTTCTGCATCACAGCTTGCTTTGCCAGGCTTGCTCAATCACACAGGAGCTACAGAGCAAAGTTCTCCCTGGAGAAGAAAGGAAGGAGAACTTGCTTTGCCAGGCTCTCTCAACTGCACAGCAGAGCTGCCAAGCCAAACCTTTCTTCCTTCTATTGGCTGAGGCTCATCAGAGCAAGGAGCTGTCAGTTGTCAGAGACGGTTAAATAAACAAAATATTGCAAGAGTGCTAACATTTTAAGTGCGTCTTATTTTAATTTAAAAAAAAATCTTTGTGTTTGTGTCCTTTATAAAGTTTAATATCTCAATTACCGGCATTACTATTTATGACACCATGTCAGATCCGGCCCTTGTAACAAATGAGTTCAACACACCTAAAAATTCCCTTCCGCATTTCCTCTCCCTGCATGCTGGTGCACTTCACAAGGACATTTTCCCTTTGGAATTTGCCCTGAGGAGAACTCAGCCAAGGACTTCCTCTGGGCCCTTTCCATAAGTTCTCATCAACAAGTTCCAGTCTGCTTTATTGGGACTATACCCTCTTAGCAAGAGCCCCGTGGCGCAGAGTGGTAAAGCTGCAGTACTGCAGTCCTAAGCTCTGCTCACGACCTGAGTTCAATCCCGGCAGAAGCTGGGTTCAGGTAGCCGGCTCCAGGTTGACTCAGCCTTCCATCCTTCCGAGGTCGGTAAAAGGAGCACCCAGCTTGCTGGGGAGGGGGAAGTGCAGAGGACTGGGGAAGGCCCGTAAAAAGTCTGCCGGGAAAACGTCGTGAAAGCAACGTCACCCCAGAGTCGGAAACGACTGGTGCTTGCACAGGGGACCTTTTTTTTTTTTTTAAACCCTTTTAGCAAAACAGAAACAAACAGCAGTCAAGTCAACGGCACCCCCCTTCCCCCCCAAAAAAAACCCTTTGGAGTAAAGCAGATCCAGTTCTCAGGCCACCTGAAGCATTTTTGTTCCATTTCTCTTTATTGGATTTTTTTTTCTTTTCTTTTTCAAGATGACACAGTAGGTTTAAATCAAGTACGATTCAACAGAACATGGGGAGTATTGGCTCACAGATCCTGTGAACTTTCACAAACAGAAAGTAGGAAAATTGAGAGGATCTCGTCTCCCACACCCTCCCCCCCCCCCTCTCAAAAGAGAGGCTCCAGAGACTGGTTATTCCAACCTGGAATGTAAAGGAGGAAGGGTTTAAGAGCCCAGTTAAAAAGTCTCTTGAAGCCACAGACTTGTAATACTCAAAAGTTTCGGGGTGGAGTCCTCCACTGGTACTGGTCACTTAGGCCTCAGCACGAGCGAGACGTCACCTCTGTGCTCTGGCTTAAATTAAAAGGAGGCTCACCTCACAGTTTTTAAGTTATTGCACAAATTACTACATCAATACATAAAAATTTCTACCCATGGAATGTTACGTTAGAGCGGGTGGGAGCGCCGTGTCCTTGGGGAGTCATCAAATGGAGATCTCAGCAAGACTGTACAGCAAGAAGTTTTTCAGTCATGGATCCCAACGGTGAACACATGCTGGTTCTGCATTCTCACAAACGCCCAACTTCGCAAATGGCACTTCAACAAGATATACTTGGTTTTCTTTAGGGCTTCTAGGTTTTCAGCTATTTCCAATACAACTACAGTTTTTCACAGAGGGACTCCGTAGCCCAAGGGGCTGGGCTTATGCCTTCCTGGACAGGCCGGAACTGATAAAATCATAGAGTTGGAAGCAACCTCCAGGGTCATCTAGTCCAACCCCCTGCACAATGCAGGAAACCCACAAATACCTACCCCAAATTCACAGGATCTTCATTGCTGTCAGATGGCCATCCAGCCTCTGTTTAAAAACCTCCAAGGAAGGAGAGCCCACCACCTCCCAAGGAAGCCTGTTCCACTGGGGAACCGCTGTTAACAGTTAGGAATTGATGGCAGATTCCAGTCAACTATTTGCCTTGCTGGTGAATCATATGGGAAAACGGACTCTCCAGGGGCCTAAACTTCAGACAGACTGTGTAGGTTCTCCATAATGCGGAGCTAGAAGGAGTAAAATACAAGGCTCCATGCTCATAGCTACTTCTTCTGAAAGTCATACACATTTTCCAAAATTTATCCACAGTGAGAAGAATGAGACAGCGGAACTGGCATTGTAAGTGGTCAAGGCAATGGTGGTAGGATATCACACCAAGGAGGAAAGCTGGAGACTGTGGTTATAATGAGGCCAGGTGTCCCTGGTCTAGTGGGAGAGAAGGTCAAGAAATAAGGCTCTGCATGGTAAGGACGAATGTGCAGGGGTGTGAGGCTCAGACGTTGGATGTTTCTGCTGAAAGCATAAAGGTATTTTGCGATGACATGGGATACCCTTAGCAGTTGACGTCGTGAAAGAAGAGACTGGTGGTTCAAGCGATCCAGGCAAATCTGGCTGTTCTGATGCTTTGAAATCATTTAAGTTCTGTCGTGGATGCAAGAAATAATACTTTTTTTTTATACGCGTCACGTGCACCTCAATTACACTGACCTCTTTTTTTAAAAAAAAACTCTGGATATCTAGAAAGCTTTGCTTTGACATCTTTGTTAACTAAGGGAGAATAAGCCCATTTCGTTATCGCGGTTAAAAAAGCGCGCGCGAATGCGGCTTTGATGAATGGGCACTGTTCGCGATCTTAGTGTCACTATGGCATCCGGGATAGATTATTGAGATTTAATCAAGACTATACTGTATGGTTTATCGCCTACTGCCATGTTCCATACAAAATACTAAAAGCTGCCGCTAACCTAATTATGTGGGCTCTCAACTCACAGGCACTTCGACGTATCTGTCCTTCTACTGAAGGCAATGGCAAACCACCCCGTAAAAAGTCTGCCAAGGGAACATTGTGACCTGACATCATGCCATGGGTTGGTAATGACTCGCTGCTTGCACAGGGGACTACCTTTAACTTTACTGAAGTAGCAGACGATTATAGGTCTATCTTCTTTGCTGCTGATGTAATGTAGCAGCCAATTTCCAGGGCGGAGGCAGCCCTTAAGAGACTGGTAACTCAAGGAATTAATTACGCGCATTCAGAATAAGAAATTTAGCCTGAAAGTCCCATTCAGTATGTTAGCAGTTGCATACTTAGTACCTTTTTACTTACACACTTAGCATGCATGGCTATTAAAGATTACTTGCTTTGAATTTTTTTTTTTAAACAAAGGATACTTCTTTCTGCACCTGGGTGATAAAGAGGTTTGCTGAACGTTTTTAGACTGAAGTGTAAAAAAGCCTATCCTCCCGAAAAGAAGATTAATACCCCTGCCCTTCTCTCTGAATCAGAGTCTCGGAGCGGCTCCCAATCTCCTTTATCTCCTTCCCCCACAACAGAAACCCTGTGAGCTGGGTGGGGCTGAGAGAGCTCTTACAGCAGCTGCCCGTTCAAGGACAACTCCTATGAGAGCTACGGCTGACCCAAAGGCCATTCCAGCAGCTGCAAGTACAGGAGTGCGGAATCCAACCTGGTTCTCCCAGGTGAGAGCCTGCGCGCTTAACCACTACACCAAACTGGCTCTGGGAAGCAAAGCGGCTGGGAAAGACTTATCTTTAATGACAGCTCAAGAATTGGGCAGCCGTGTTAGTCTGTTTGTAGCCGCAGAAAAGAAAAGAGCAAGAGACCAGTAGCATCTTAACAGCTAACAAAACGTGTGGTAGGGTATTAGCTCACGCTCGGCCACAAATTGTGTTAGTCTTTAAGGGGCTTTAAGGTGAGTCATAACCTGTCAGCCATTTACGGCATGAAAAGAAAACCAGCCGATCTTCCAATTTGCAAAATGCGTCCCCTTTACGAAGGTAATTCTTTCTTCTTACCTGTCAAAGACAATCCAGGAAGTCACTGTTTCCAAGCTTGCTCGAACCCTGCTATAAGCAGAGAAGAAATCAAGTCTTCTCTTTATATTGCGCCGGAAGAAAACGGGACAGCTCTCCTGATAAAACAAGGGTGTCAAAGCAATGACCCTGTCATCAAGGGTGAGCCAAAAGCAAGACACCATATCCCTTGAAAAACAATGGCATGTTGTTTTGCCATCTCTGCCTGAGCGAACGGACTTGATTACGACCAGGGGTTGTTTTGTAGAAAAATAGGTGGTGGAGCTCATCCAGGGATTGCTATGCAGCTGTACCTACTATTCAATGAACAAAGAGATGGAACTCTCAGAAGGAAGAGGTGGAACTCTCAGAAAGGTTCAGGAGCTGAGCTCGTGAGCTCCCACTGAATCTGAGGCCTGGTTACAAGTGACAGACTGACAGATTAATCCAGGCGACTGGGCTCATCAGGCAGCAAGAGCCTGATCGCTTAACTTTTGTGGTGTCACCAAGATGATGCTGGCACATCCCAAATAACAGCCTGCATGATGGGCTGGTGGCCTTTCAAAAGCACAGACTGTCAGCAGGACAAGATGTAACTTCAGACCAAAACAAAAAAAACTTTTTTCAGTGCTAGAAGGGCCTAGATACACCGTAACAATGAGGGGAAGAAAAGGATTTTTGCTCATGCCAAGTTCTTATTCTCTTCAGGCAGTGAGCGGGAATGTTCAGACAAAGAACGAAACAAAGAAACAGTCCAATATGAAATGCAAAGGAGCTTTGTATTTTTGAGCAGAGAGTCCTCTTTGGGAGTTAGGCAGCTGACTCCTTGAGGGTGTGCTCTTGTCTCTGCTACTGGAAACCCTGACTGAAGACTTACCGTCAAGTCAATAGCTGGGGAACGCACACAAGTGCACAGAAGATCTGCAAAGCAAACAGGGCAGGTTTTGAGAATGAGGCAATAAGCACGAACCTGAGAGACAGCGAACAAAATGGAAGGTGGCGTATATGCTTAAGTTAGTCTCCACATGGTCAATTTCCCATCACATCTTCAAAACAGAAAGAGTGCTAATGGGGGAGGGGGGGGGCACGCACACACACACGAACACCCACCCACGCTGGAGGAGTCGGCGTTCTGCAAAAATGGCACCACTGTTTGTGAAAAGCGGGAAACCTCAGAGTAAGACACAGGAGTCTGGTGCAAGAAAAAACACCTTGAAGGGTTCTCAAAGAGACAGGTGTGTGGACCGCCTCATCACTGCTGCTACGGGGCACAAGAGGCCAGGCCATGCCGAATAGAGGATGATGGAGCAGAAGGAAAAGCGGGAGAGAGACCAGAAGGGAGCTTTAAGCTGGCAGTTTGAAAGACTAAATTAAATACAACGGAACAAGCCGACATATTGCACCACGAAGTAAATCCAGAGCGACTGAACTACGCAGCTGCGCTCCCTCCAGCAACAATGGACGCTTTGTGGGTTGCTCATGGTCAGAGGGGCACCGCTGAAGACAATTATTTACAGCAGCAACCTTAGCTGAACTCTGCTAGTTCATCCCTGCAACAGCTCACTACACATACCGCTGCCAGCCGCCGTTAACGTCTTTTTGGAAAGGAGATGCATCCGAAATCCAGGCTGGCAAGCAGGATTTCTACGCTGGCGATGCGAAAAATTCCTTATCGGTATCCACGCCACGATTCAAAGATTTCCAGCAAGCAATGGCAACGCGAATAGCCAAACTGTAAACTCGGAATGTTTGCGGCACAGAAATGACAAAAACAACAAAAAAAATCTGATCGCGGCCATCGGGGGCCTTGTTTTACAGAAGAACCCTGTCAAAAGAAAATACCTGGATCTGCCTAACACATCATGCGACACAACACAACACGGTAAGAGTTGCAACCTGATCACATGATAACTTTCTAAGGGGTGGGGGGGAAGAGGAGGGGAGGCAGAGGAATCAGGTAAAGCAACTTGTAAACCGATTTCATTACTGAATGGGTTCGAAGGACTCAAATAAATAGAAAACTGGAATGATGTCCCCCAAACAATGATTCGCTTCCAGAACGCTCCAGTTTGACCTCGTTCGCATATCTGGTCTCTGCTGGGTGATCTTTCCGCAAAGATAACCTTTTGAGATGCCAGGCAGTCCTGCTAAAATCCTCAGCAGCAAAGGGAACCCGTCGTGCACGAAAACGAGATGAAGTATTTTCCGTTTCAAGGGGAGGGGGGAATCTTTTGACAGCGCATCCTCTAAAATCTGCTTTCGGGAAGAATAAAATCATCAAATCTGTTGTCTCTCCAAACGTCCTCAAGGAAAAAGCTCAACGGTTTCTTCTGAGAGAATAAGCAATTTTTAAATGATTTCAAACCTGGATAAATCTGAAAAAACTGTTTCAACAGTGTCTTAATCGCCATCCTGGCTTGATTCACAGCAGATTTGCTTCCAGTTCATTAATGTGCAGTCCGCTGAAGAAACTGCGAACATCGTCCCCTCCAGAAGTTCTAAAGAGAAGCCGGATGATCTTGCAACAACTACACATGCAGGATTGTGCTATGAACGCATGCTCGCGTGAAACCAGCGTCCTTCAAACGCTTGCTTTAGACAAGCTGGCATGTCCCGTGTCCGGTGGCAGCATGGCGGGAGTGTATCAGCGGAAAGTCATTTCCATGGGAGAGACAAATCTTCGTATGGTAATTACAAGAATCTGCGGACGAACAGTTCTCTTTGTTGTTGTAAACAGGAGTGGAAAGAGAATGGAACAGTTAAAGCGTGTGTTTTAACAGGTCCCCAATGACAAGGGTGTTAATCCTGCTAAGTTGGGAACCTTTCCATCAGAGGTATGACTTCTTTTACAAAGCCACACCCGACAGGGACAAAGTTCTACCAGTGCTGGCTGTCCCACGCTTCATCGGCTGCCGAAGAAGATTCTTTCGTTGCCTTCCTAGGGGTCTTTTTGGCTTTGCCCTCCCCTCCTGCGTTCTCCCAACTGGTCTCCCAGTTTTCCCAGCTGTCACTGTTACTGTTCTTGTTATTGGAGACTGTCCCAGACCCCCAGACATCCCAGCTATCGGAGCTCTTCTTCTCGGTAGAATTGTCCACGTACGTCCAGCTGTCGCTGCTTGGAGACTTGTGGGTCTTGGGAGGGTCTGAGTTCCCAAAGGTCTCCCAAAAGCTTTGATCTACTGCGTTGTTCTGGTAGCCTTCGCCACTGCTGTTCTGGTAGCTGTCTCCCTCAGGTGCCCTTTGGAGAAGGAAAATTTTTAAAAAGAGCTATCGTTAGTTTTGCTCACTTTGGACAGAAGGAATATAGTCTTGACTTGTTCTTAAAACTTCCCATCGTGGTTTTCAAGGGTGCTGTTTAACCGCTTTGGAAGAGATCACACTGGAGTAGGGAGTTGGGCTGAGCCAGACAGAGACTCCACTGCAGCTCTATGGAATATTTTCTCTCCTGCCTTTCTTTTTACACTGGGCACTGGGATGGAGAGTTTATATAGGAGTATTATGGGGGAGCTATGGCCTGGATAGTCCAAGCCAGTCTGATACTGTCAGATCTTGGACATTAAGTAGGAAGAGGAGTCGGTTTTTATACCCTGCTTTTCTCTCCCCTATGGAGTCTCAAAGAGGCTTACAATCTCCTTTCCCTTCCTCTCCCTACAACTGGAAGCTTGTGAGGTAGAATCATAGAGTTGGAAGGGATCTCCAGGATCATTCAGTCCAACCCCCTGCACAATGCAGGAAACTCACAAATAGCTCCCTCCAAATTCACAGGATCCTCATTGCTGTCAGATGGCCATCCAGCCTCTGTTTAAAAACCTCCAAGGAAGGAGAGCCCAGCACCTCCTGAGGAAGCCTGTTCCACTGAGATGGGGCTGAGAGAATTCTGAGAGAACGGTGACCGGCCCAAGGTCACCCAGCAGGCTCCATGTGGAGTGGTCAATCAAAGGGAATACTGGATTAAGGGACAGCGGCCGTGATCCTTTAGTAAGGAAAGAAGTAGGATAATAAAGCTGACCGAGAAGAGGAAAATCCTCCCATTTGAGAGGAACTGGGTACATTGGTTGCCAATCCCCAGGTGGGAAGCAGGGCAGACCCCTGTTCTACAAAAAAGTCAATTTCAGTGAAATTTACAAGACTACGTTGCAGTTGCTCAGTACAAAGAACATATTTTTTTATTGAGTAACTACAACATTCTTGTAAATTTCACTGAAATTGACTTTTTTGTAGAACAGGGGTCTGCCCTGCTTCCTAACTTTACCGTGTTCATCCCGTTTGGTTTGCTAATCCCCCGGTGGGGGCAGGGAATCCCCCGGTTTGGAGGCCCCGTTCCTGCGACATAAAAAGCCCTGTCAATAACCTTTGTTGCCATGACATCGAACACAACAAGGAACCAACCCATCCATCCAACGGCAATTTGCAAATACATTAAGCGCCTCCTAGTGCTAAATATAAAAATGTTGCAACCGTTTCAATTACCAATTAGTTCCCAGTTGACAACAGGAAGGTGATTTTATATTTGTCAGGCATCGCCGTTTGCTCACTCAGACAGAGTTCAATTAGTATGGAGTGCAAGTCAGAGTCAAAGGTACAGTTTAGGAACACATTCTAAAGTTTCTATCTCTGGACATTCACAAGTGCACAGTCTGTTAGCACAGGGAGTTTCATGGAATCTTCGTCATTCGCTGTTTTCTCGGCTGGCTTTCAGCAAATTCAGACGCGGTCACCAGCTTAAAGAAAGGCCCTTGCTATGCTTTATCCGTACATGCGGTCGCACGAAAATGGCACGCGAGATGCAGGAGCTTAGATAGTATACGTGCATCACACACATTCCCTGCAAACACACACCCATTGTGCAACACCCAGCAAAAACCTTAAGTACCTTTCAGAAGGCTCATCAGATTTTCCAGAAAAAAATGTGGTAACATCTCGCCATCCTTTAGTGCTTACACCCTGGACCTGTGGAGGTATTGGAACCAGTTAGGTATTATTTGGCATGTTTCACTGACTGTAATAAAGATAGCAGCACCCGAGATAACTGGAGCATAAGTCATATTTGAAAACGGACTAGCTTGCAGCCATGTTGTTAGCTGATCCCAGCCTTGTGACTTCGGCTGCGATTCAACGTTTCACTGATGATGTTTACTAATATGCTATAATGGAAATATTGTATCGCAATTATGTATTTTGCATTTCTTTTCCCCTTTCATTTGATTATGACTAAGTTGTCTGTGAACATTAACAAATGAAAAGGAAACAGAAGGGGAAGGGGGACCGTGAAAAAACTGCGCGACAAGCAACCATCGTGGGAAAAAGAAAAGCTAAAACAAGTCAGCATTTGCACAGGCAGTCAGGACTGACCTGGAGGTACCGCATGCTATGCCAGGGTTTAAAAGGATATGCATCCTGCTCCGTGCAGCCAACAGTGTGGGTGTTTTTGTGCAGTTTCTGGTACGCATGTCCAAAATTGCTCCTGAAGGTTCAAGGACCCTCTGAAGTGGCATACTGTGAGGGAGGGAGGGAGGGAGGGAGGGAAGGAAGGAAGGAAGGAAGGAAGGAAGGAAGGAAGGAAGGAAGGAAGGAAGGAAGGAAGGAAGGAAGGAAGGAAGGAAGGAAGGAAGGAAGGAAGGAAGGAAGGAAGGAAGGGAGGGAGGGAGGGAGGGAGGGAGGGCCGTAGATTTATACCCCACCCTTCTCTCCGGATCTCAGAGCAGCTTACAAGCTCCTTTATCTTCTTCCCCCACAACAGGCACCCGGTGAGGCGGGTGGGGCCGAGAGAACTCTGACACAAGCCGCCCTTTCAAGGACAACTCTTGAGAGAGCTACGGCTGACTCAAGGCCATTCCAGCAGCTGTGTGTGGAGGAGCGGGAATCAAACCCGGTCCTCCCAGATAAGAGTCCGCGCGCTTAACCGCTGCACCAAACTGTGATGCAAGCTAAGTGCGGTCGAAAGAAGAGAAGGAGGAGATTGCATTGATACCCCGCCCTTCACTACCTGAAGGAGTCTCGACAGAAACCGGGGACTCCTCCGTGCCCAGGCAGAAACACAGTAAGTGTGAATGAGGAATTGTCTGCATCCTGGTCAATGACTAGAGCAGGGGTCCCCAACCTTCTTGAAGAAGACGATGACGACCGCAGATTTACACCCCGCCCTTCTCTCTGAATCAGAGACTCAGAGCGGCTTACAATCTCCTATATCTTCTCCCCCCACAACAGACAGGTGGGTGGGGCTGGAGAGGGCTCTCACAGCAGCTGCCCTTTCAAGGACAACCCCTGCCAGAGCTGTAGCTCACCCAAGGCCATTCCAGCAGGTGCAAGTGGAGGAGTGTGGAATCAAACCCGGTTCTCCCAGGTAAGAGTCCGTGCACTTAACCACTACACCAAACCAGCTCTGTGAACTGAACCTCTGGACATCTTTGGAATTCTGACACAAGGCGGCAGGCCAGCCACAAAATGGCTGCTGCAGGAGGAGAAGCCAACTGCAGCGAGAAAGCCCAAGTGCAAAGGAGGAGGGGGGGAGGGAATTTATAAATACACTAAAAAAGAGGAGCAAGAGAGAACACAGTCAACGCTGTGGTGGCGGCGGCTGCTGAAACGATGTGGTTTTACTCTGCACAGTCAATCAGAAGCCTGAAAGGGCAAGAGCCCCACCTGACTCCACTCGCTTTCTTAAAAAACACCTGAGAGGCACCAAGGAAGGTGTCCCCTGGCAGAGAAAGCCTCCAACATGCTTTTTATGTCCACCCTAGAAAGTACTAGAAGAATCAAGGGTACAAGTCTACAGGCCAGGAGATGCGTGACCAGAAGCGTGCCAGACAACAAGCAAAGCTTTAAAACAGGGGTGACAAATATGCGTCCAGGGGGCTGAATCAGGCCCCCAGAGGGCTCCTATCAGACCCCCAAGCAACTGGCTGTCATCTGCTTCCTTCTCCCTCTCTCTCTTGCTTCCTTCTGCATCACAGTTTGCTCTACCAGGCTTGCTCAATCACACAGGAGCTACAGAGCAAAACCTCTATTTATTCCATTGGCTGAGGCTCCTCCCTTGGGGAAGAAGGGGGGAGGCAGAGCTTGCTTTGCCAGGCTATCACACAAAAAAGCTACTGAGCCAAGCCTCTCTTCCTTCTATTGGTTGAGGCTCCTCCCCCGACTGGCCCCCGGGGAAGGAAGGAAAGAGCCAGAGCTTACTTTGCCCAGTTCCCTGGATCCCATGGGAGAGATACAAAGAAAGCACCTTTTAAGACCAAGTGCTAATGTTTTAAGCAAGTTTAAAGTTTTTAAAACATTAGATATATATTTAATTGTGTTTGTCTGTGTTCTTTATAAAGTTTAGATCTCTGCTACTGAATCTTAAATAGGAACGCACATGGCCTGGCCCATCATGGCCTGACAAGGTCTCATTTATGTCAGATCCGGCCCTCATCACAAATGAGTTTGACACCCCTGCTTTAAAAGGTCTTTGCTGAACAATTTAGCCTTCAAGCTGCCACAAGAAGGAATATTAAGATGGCAGGTGCTGCACAACATGCAGAGGCTGAATTTAACAGGAAAAGGGGAAAAGGAGGACAGTGCTATGAAAATTACTGAAGCGCCATGAACGAAGTTCTCTGCAGCTACTTATGAAAACAACCCTTTTCTTAAAACATTTCCATCCCAGCAACTTGAAAACGAAAGAAGAGGACTGCAGATTTATACCCCACCCTTCTCTCTGAATCAGAGACTCAGAGCGGCTTACAATCTCCTCTATCTTCTCCCCCCACCACAGACACCCTGTGAGGTGGGTGGGGCTGAGAGAGCTCTGACAGAAGCTGCCCTTTCAAGGACAACTCCTACGAGAGCTATGACTGACCCAAGGCCATTTCCAGCAGGTGCTAGTGGAGGAGTGGGGGAATCAAACCCGGTTCTCCCAGAAAAGAGTCCGCGCGCTTCACCACGACACCAAACAAGTATCCGAGGAAAGTATTTCAAATGAAGAGGCGGCAAAAGCACTTACCGGTTTGACCAGGCAACGGCAGCAAGGGCAGGGGGAGGAGAGCGAGAAGGCACATATTAAAAAAGCCAAGAAGTACTGATATTACATTTAAGCCGTTTCCATTTTCCTTTGTGAGCTCGATGGCCAGTAATCTGGCTCACTGATTTCAGACGTCCCATGATGCTTCAGAGTAGCCTTCAGTCCAATGCTATTCAAAGGGCTTCTCTTCCTCCCACTTCTTTAGGCGGAGAACTTGAGCTCCCATGTGAGGCTATTCTACTGCAACATCTTTGGTATTCAATACCCAATTTTAGGCATCCCTTTTATCGGTTACAGACGACCACAGGTTTTAGACCAGGGCCCAATTCACACATTACCCTAGTCCGCAACGGCTTACTCAAACACGGCACGAGTATCACGTGACCACAGGAGGGGTGTCATCGGACACAGTTGCCATGCAAGACAGATGCAATCAAGTTTGCTCCAAAGTGACGCGTGAGGTGGGCTTCCGGATAAGCTGTCTGCTGATGCCAGGGTGCCGCGGCTGAAGCGGCTCCGTGCAACAAAGGAATATGGATACCGGCTTAATGAATGGCCTCCTAGCAGCTAGGCAGGCCACCGTACCTTGGAAGCCAAATGGGAGACTCCCTGGGTCACGTCCTCCAAGATTTTCCCATCCTTCACCTACGCAAAGCAAGACGCCCACAGTTAGGAACGTGATGTGATGACGCCGAGAGAGCTTACAATAGGGCAACCTGCGAGAAAAACTAGTTACGCCGCAAGTGAACCCAAAATCCTAACGATTCCTTGGATACTGCAGTTGTCAAAACAGGGACCTGATTGCAGAAATGGCTGAAATTTCACCAATCTTCCACTAGGGAATTGCGGGCCTTTGAATCATGCTAACTGTCTGAGAAATTAGATGCTTTTCACAGCTACGTATGAAGAGTGAGTCAACAAATGAGACAGTTTTCAAAAGGGAAAGCCAGTTTTAAACAAAGGCCTACTTTGAATTGCACATGATGTTCGTTCTCTTCTCTAAGAAGGCGGAGTATCTTATAGTAAATCCGGGGCTTTTTTTGTAGCAGGAACTCCTTTGCATATTAGGCCACGCACCCCTGATGGAGCCAACCCTCCAAGAGCTTACAGGGCTCTTCGTACGGGGCCCAGAGATAGAATTCTAGCAGGGGCTCTTTTGCATATTAGGCCACACACCCCTGATGTAGCCAATCCTCCAAGAGCTTACAGGGCTCTTCGTACGGGGCCTACTGTAAGCTCCAGGAGGACTGGCTACATCAGTGGGGTGTGGCCAAATATGCAAAGAAGTTCCTGCTATGAAAAAAGCCCTGAGTAAATCTAATTCAGAAGCCCACAAGCAGCACTAGCCCTTGCACTCGGATAACACAGAATTTAGCAGTGTGCTGTCCCCAAAGGACATATTGCCACTGATCACGGGGGCTGAAACAGTCCATTTGCTTGTAGAAACATAGATACAGGACTACTTATCTACTTATGTAAATTATTCTGCTTAGATAAAGCAACAAGAATAGGGGACTTCTTGCTTCAAAGTGCCCTGTGTCAAAATGTTCTTTTGTGTCCACTTGCCCAAGCAGGCTCTGATGCGCTTACAAGCTAGAAATCCCTCATCTGAATTCCAAGGCAGTATAATCACCAAGCAGCTGCAGTACTGCAGTCCTAAGCTCTGCTCACGACCGGAGTTCGATCCCGGCGGAAGCTGGGTTCAGGTAGCCAGCTCAAGGTTGACTCCGCTTTCCATCCTTCTGAGGTCGGTGAAATGAGTACCCAGCTTGCTTGGGTTGGGGGGGGGGGGAGAAGTATAGGTGACTGGGGAAGGCAGTGGCCAACCACCCTATAAAAAGTTTGCTATGAAAATGTCACAATGCGACGTCACCCCAGAGTCAGAAACTACTGGTGCTTGCACAGGGGACTACCTTTACCTTTATAATCCCCAAAGAGAGCTGTACCATGTTCTTGCAACATCAGCTCTTAAACCCCCTTCGCCTACACTAACCATCTTATTGTATGCTCCATGGTTTTAATATAAGGACTGGAAAAAGAGTGGAATCTTGGCCACTTGCCTAAGTAGCAGGGTAAGCGATTCAAGATCAACCCACAGCAAAAAGGGCAATCTTTTATTATTCTGATTATTTATCAGCCTCAACCAGGGACTCATTATGTAGCTTACTGATGTTACATCTCCGAGCCAAGCCCTTTTTCATCCGTAAACTGGAAATACCTACCAGGCGGGCTTGTTGTGAAGATGAACACACAGATTCAGGTGGGTAGCTGTGTGGGTCTGGAGCAATGGAACAAAGTTCTGGTCCAGTTTGTTCCAATGTATCTGAAGAAGCGTCTATGTACACGAAAGCTTATACCCAGAAGGAAACTTTGTTGGTCTTAAAAGGTGCCACTGGACTCAAAGCTTTTTACAATGTCGGCAGTAAGCCGCACTGCAGAGCTGCAAGTGCATCCACCTTAAGCAGGAAAGCTGCAATATCCAGACCAAGAACTCTGATCCGCGTCAGGGCACATGGAGAACATCCACAGGAGAGGTTTAAAATATTACATGTAGGGTTGCCTGAGGTTAGAGCAGGGGTGGCCAAACTGTGGCTTGGGAGCCACATGTGGCTCTTTCACACATATTGTGTGGCTCGTGAGGTCCCCGCCGCCCCATTGGAGAAGGCATTAGTCTCTTTGGAGAATGCATTTAAAGTTAAAGTTGCTTTCTTTCCCTCCCTCCCTCGACTTGCGGCTCTCAAAACATCTGGCACTCGTGTCTGGGGGCTCTCAAACATCTGGCACTCGTGTCTGGGGGCTCTCGAAACATCTGGCACTCGTGTCTGGAGGCTCTCGAAACATCTGGCACCGTGTCTGGGGGCTCTCAAAACATCTGGCACTCGTGTCTGGGGGCTCTCAAACATCTGGCACTCGTGTCTGGGGGCTCTCAAAACATCTGGCACTCGTGTCTGGAGGCTCTCAAAACATCTGGCACCCGTGTCTGGGGGCTCTCAAAACATCTGGCACTCGTGTCTGGAGGCTCTCAAAACATCTGGCACCCGTGTCTGGTGGCTCTCAAAACATCTGGCACTCGTGTCTGGAGGCTCTCAAACATCTGACGTTTATTCCATGCGGCTTTTAAACCAAGCAAGTCTGGCCACCTCTGGGCTAGAGTGATGTTAGGAAAAAAGATTTCCTGGGAATTACTTGTGTAGTTGGGACTATCAATACCCTGCAAAAGTATTCTTCAAAAATTAGAGAGGTTTTGGTCAAAAGAATGGCAGCTGGAATATGGCATTTACCAGGGCCACAGCAAAGTGTTTCTGGAGCCAAAAGCAAGGTACAGTGATAGCCTCCTGGGCCCATACTGCTGCCAGCTGTGCCCAGCAACGCTGCATGGGGTTTGGCTTGAACCCAGCTGGCAATAACATGGGCCAAGCAGGCGTTGCCACGCAGACAGCAAGGCGCTAGCGGAGCCTCCGTGGTCCAATAGCACCCTCCTCACCTCAAGGAAACACGAGGGGGGGGGGCGGCATGCCCAGAGAATGAGCCCTTATCTTCATTCGCACAGTGGACACCAACATTTTAAGCAACGGCTCCCTTTAGATGCAGAAATCAAGTTCAAGCTTATTGCCTTACAACGGGGCACCGTGCATGCACACTTGATGACAAGCCCTCAGACAGCCCACCTTCAAGAACAGTGAGATGTGAAGGCAGGGCCTTTTCAGCAGCTGCCCCTGCTGTGGTGAGCAAGTCTCCCCAGCACTGTGTGCTAATGTTCAATGTTGCAGGCACCCTCTCTGTGGCACTAAGCTCATGGGGACGTTCTGATAACGCCGTTGGGCTTCATTATTTTATTTTTTTTGGCCAGTACTTTGGGTATAGCCTAGAAACAGGATGGGTTTGCATTTTCGGCAGAACGAGCATTGGCTAGCAAAAGGAGTCTGAGACAAGGGGTTGGATCCCATCAAGATTCCATGCATAGGAGCATAATCTTCCCGCCTCCCACGGCAGTCCAAAATGCTGCCCCCCTGAAATGTCGCTCCTGGGGATGGCAAAAACAGACAGCAAACTGTGTGGCACTATACAAATCTTATTCACACCAAGTCAGTTAAAAAGTCCTTGTATCCTCAAAGCACTAGTCCTCCCATCTTCCTCTCCTGTCAATACAAATCCAAACGGCAAGCCCAAAATCCAAAGGGACCAGTTTCAACGTTACACATCTTCGTCAGCCAGGGGCTTCTCCGTAGCTCTTCCGTTTGTAAGCAGTTTTTCGCTTTCTCGCCACTATTCAAACGTATTCTTCCAAAAGAGAATAATTATTTCTTAACCGGATCACCAGTCCACTAATTTTTCCAACAAAAGTTTCTGCAACTTCAACGGCTGGTCAAGTCCCTCTGCAGAAGTTGCAGAAACCTTCATTGGAAAAATTAGCAGGCTGGTGTTTTTGCACTGGAAAAATTAAGTGGACTGGAATTCCGGTTAAGAATAACTTTTTTTAAAAAAAAAATATGTTTGAATAGCGGTGAGAAAGCGAAAAGCCGCTTACAAACGGAAGAGCTACAGAGAAGCCCCTGGCTGACAAAGATGTGTAAGATCGAAACCGGTCCCTGTGGATTTTGGGCTTGCTGTTTGGATTTGTATTGACAGGAGAAGACGACGGAGGACTAGTGCTTTGAGAATACAAGGACTTTTTGATTATGTTATTAAGAGAGACTGACTTGGTGTAAATATTATAAGATTTGTATAGTGCCACACAGTTTGTTTTTGCCAGTTTTTTTTAACTGTCTTTCTTCTTTATTTACTGTTCCTGGGGTGGGGCAACGTGCGGGAGACTACCTCACCTTTTGCACATGGCAGATTTTTTCCAGCCCAAACCGACTGCAATGGCAAAGGGAAGAAAGGAGTTTTGCACGGATTTGAACCAGGTAGTCGAATGCCTGGCTGCTGATTTCTGGCCGTACAGACACATGAAGCGGCCTGACACTGAATCAGGCCACCAAAGTCAGCATTGTCTAGTCAGACTGGCAGTGGCTCTCTAGGGTTTCAGACTTGAGGTCTTCCACATCGCTTTTTGCCTTGATCTATAACTCAAGCTGCTGGGGATTGAACCTGGGACCTTCTGCATGCAAACAGCTGCGGACCCTTGAGTCAGGTGGCTCTGTTGCTGTACAAGGCTGGACCACAGCTTAAGCACGTTCCAGTTGGAAGTATGTTTTGTACATCATATTGGGAAGAAACCAGGGCTTTTTTGTAGCAGGAACTCCTATGAATGTTAGGCCACACACCCCTGACGTAGCCAATCCTCCAAGAGCTTACAAGGCTCTTAGTACAGGGCCTATTGTAAGCTCCAGGAGGGTTGGCTACATCAAAGGGGCGTGGCCTAATATGCACAGGAGTTCCTGCTACAGAAAAAAAAGCCCTGGAAGGAATGATATTGACACCACACGTGCCTAGAATTCACCCTGGAGACGCTTGTGTGGATAAGTGAATTTTTAAAAATCCATAATAATTTACATGTTTCCAAAGTTACCTTTTCCTGTGCAGGTTTGAGAACATTTTCATTTAAAGTCTGACCTAACTCTGAAGCCTAGTTAAAAGCAAAACAAAAGAAAAGTCAGTCATACTTTCTTCTTCATAGGAGACATCTAACATGTATTGCCGCAGAAAGTAGCCAAAAGACTTTGGGGGGAGGGGCAGGGAGAGACGAGGCACGGCAGGACAGAGAAAGCCCAGAAAAAGCTTCGCCTTGGACAAGCAACTGAGTGAGCTTCAAGCACAAGAAGATGCAAGGTGACAAAAAGAAAACAGTTAAAAAAAAAATAAGACATCGAGACACAAGGCACCGGGGATGATGAAAATTCATCAGTAACCTTCTATTGGCCCTTCCTGCAAGTCCCTCAAACTAGGAACAAGGCTTGAAGGAACGGTCCTTATGAAACCATATTGCTTTTAGCAGCATCGCTACACAGCCACGTAAGGACTTTCACCCACAGGGCTTGGCTATCCTCAAACAATTATACCCAAGGAAAGAGCCCCAGCTAATACTAAGTGCAAAGCTCACTGTGGGACCCAACCAGTGTGAGCGGAAGATTTCCTTACCGGAGTGGTGTGTGAAACTGACATGGCCACACACACTCACAGCCAACGTGGGTTTTGGCTTTTGTCGGAAGAAGAAGGCGACGACATTGGATCTATATCCCGCCCTCCACTCCGAATCTCAGCCTCAGAGTGGCTCACAATCTCCCTTATCTTCCTCCCCCACAACAAAGACCCTGTGAGGTGGGTGGGGCTGGAGTGGGCTCTCACAGCAACTGCCCTTTCAAGGACAACAATCTCCTATATATTCTCCCCCCTCAACAGACACCCTGTGAGGTGGGTGGGGCTGAGAGAGCTCTCACAGCTGCTGCCCTTTCAAGGACAACTCCTGCGAGAGCTACGGCTGACCCAAGGCCATTCCAGCAGCTGCAAGTGGAGGAGTGGGGGAATCAACCCCGGTTCTCCCAGATAAGAGTCTGCACACTCAACCACTACACCAAACTGGTTCTGGAGGGAAGGAGCACTGCTCCAATTTCACAGCACACGCTCCTGGCACACAGCGAGCAGTGATGAGGTCAGGAGGAATGCCTGTTTTGAGACTCCCTCTCGCATCAAAGGGCAGATTATGGTCCATGCTGTTTGTCGAGACGCGCAAGCACACTCTGAGAATGATGAAAATGCTGTCCAGGCAGAGACCCAGAAGGGCTTCTCTACTAGTCATAGACTGTGGCAGTGCAAAAAAATAACAATGAAGCGTTACACCATGTATTTAACAGAGCAAGCTTAATTACTAGGAATGGTTTTGTGATTTAAGACTCCCATCTCTCCCATGTGGTTTCTGCAGTCCCCACCCCCACCCCCAATTCTCCAGGCCAGTAAGAATTGCCTCAACTAGGGTCATGATCTCAGGAGGCAAAAATCTGTGTCACGTAAAACAAATGTTAAGCAGGGACCATTTAGAGGGATGAACGGAAAAAAAGACAAGAGCTCCACTTTTGAGCAGTGTCTTGCTGGAACTGTTCTATTCTGCAGACCTCCCTCTGTAACCCAGCTTGCTGGGGGGGAAGTGTAAAAGACAGGGGAAGGCAATGGCAAACCACCCCGTAAAAAGTCTGCCGTGAAAACGTTATGAAAGCAACGTCACCCCAGAGTCGGAAACGACTGGTGCTTGCATAGGGGACCTTTCCTTTCCTCCCCTCTGTGACGCACGGGCTCTTGGCTTGTGGCGCAAGAAGATCCAGATTGCCCCAAGATAACTTGGGTGTTTGGGGGAGTACAGCCTGGTACAGATGTCGCTTCATCCAGTATTCAAAAGCTGGAACGTATTTTTAGCATTTCTCCTAACCTCTTATTTTTTCCCACTGTTTCTGGCAAATCCTCCTTTATTATCCTTGGGGCGTTGTGCACATTCTGGATGGGTTTAGTAACATGCGATCATTTGGAAGAGGAGAAGATGTACTGAGTAATTCGCTCTTTATCTGGGGGTGGCGAGCCGTCTAAAATATTTTAAACGGATTTCTCTTTCTTAAGGTCACAGAGACGGGGCCAAAAAAAAAAAGACGTGGGACACTTGCAGCTTTCAAACTAAATGTTCTGTTAATAGAAAGGGACTTCTGTCAGCAAGATGCATCAAAGTCCTGCCTCCCCTCATCACCTAGACCAGGGGTGGCCAAACTGCGGCTCGGGAGCCACATGTGGCTCTTTCACACATATTGTGTGGCTCTCAAAACTCCCACTGTACCATTGGCTGACTGGGAGAAGGCATGTCTCTCTTTAAATCACTTCTCCAAGCCAAGCCAGCTGGTGGCTTGGAGAACGTATTTAAAGTTAAAGTTGCCTTCTTTCCACTTCCCACCATCTATCTTCCTTCTTTCCTTCCTGCACTCAAACATCTGACATTCATGTCTTGTGGCTCTCAAGCATCTGTCATTTATTCTTTGTGGCTCTTACATTAAGCGACTTTGGCCACCCCTGATCTAGACCCGTCGCCAGAAAATGCTGCTCCTGGGGGACAGGAGAGTCCAATAACAGCATGAGGAGAAAACTGGGAGTCTGAAGAAGATAGAAGAAGATGATATCGGATTTATATCCCGCCCTCCACTCCGAAGAGTCTCAGAGCGGCTCACAATCTCCTTTCCCTTCCCTCCCCACAACAGACACCCTGTGAGGTAGATGAAGATATTGCATTTATATCCTGCCCTCCACTCTGAAGAGTCTCAGAGCGGCTCACAATCTCCTTTACCTTCCGCCCCCACAACAGACACCCTGTGAGGTAGATGAAGATATTGGATTTATATCCCGCCCTCCACTCTGAAGAATCTCAGAGCGGCTCACAATCTCCTTTCCCTTCCTCCCCCACAACAGACACCCTGTGAGGTGGGCAGGGCTGGAGAGGGCTCTCACAGCAGCTGCCCTTTCAAGGACAGAAAGCGGCCTACAATCTCCTTTCCCTTCCTCCCCCACAACAGACACCCTATGAGGTGGGCGGGGCTGGAGAGGGCTCTCACAGCAGCTGCCCTTTCAAGGACAACCTCTGCCAGAGCTATGGCTGACCCAAGGCCATTCCAGCAGCTGCAAGTGGAGGAGTGGGGAATCAAACCTGGTTCTCCCAGATAACAGTCCGTGCACTTAACCACTGCACCAAACCGGCTCTTCAGTCTGCAGAAAAAAGTATTCCATGCCAAGTGAAGCAAAACCCCAGCTTTCTTGGGGCAAGTATCTGAATATGTCACCCCAAATACAGTAACCCAGCATCATGTCGGTCTGCATTAGAAGAGTAAGATTTGAGTCTAGATTAGAGTCCAGTAGCACCTTAGAAACCAACAAGATTGTTCAAATACAAGCTTTCCAAGAATCAGAGCTCCCTTTGGCAGACACAAATGAAGGCAGCTTTGACTCCAGAAAGCTTGTGTGAGCAAAGAGCTGTCAAATCACAGTCAACGTATGGCACTCCCTTGGCCAGGGATGAACAGAGGTGGTTTCCCATTGCCTTCCTCTGCAGAGTGACCCTGGGTGTCCTTGGTGGTCTCCCATCCAAACACTAATCAAGGCTGACCCTCCTTAGCTTCCAGAGCTGATGATGGCCTGGGCCATCCAGGGCGGAGAATTCCATCCCGGGACTGGAATGTCCTGGAAGCTCATTGGTCTTGAAGACGCTACTGGACTTGAATCTAGCGGTTCTATTGGCAGAGCCACATGGCTACCCTCTGAACCAAGTTAAGCTATGCAACTTTCTGATCATGGAGCCTGCATTTCTGACAGATACCGGCCGTGTGCAAAAAAACAAACAAACCAGGGCACTTGAATTTGGCCCCTCTGTTGATTGGTTACTGCAGACTCTCCTCCCGCTGACAAAGCCTTCTAGGAAACATTTCTTACTGGCCCCCGTTTTAAACTCTTCTCTAATGCGATTCTGGGAATCCCTCGTTCCCATGGCTCGCGCAACCCCATGGCCCATGACGTTAACGTTTAGGCAGAGTTGTGTGGGACTGAATATACATTGACAGCGCAGCCTGAGCCAAAGGAGACACTACAGAAAAATGGAGACAACACCATTCAACAAAAATGACTTGATTCAACGGGGGGCGGGGGGAGGAGGGGAGAATAAGTTTTTTTTTTAAAAAAAGGAAACAGCTGGCATCAAAAATGTACAAATTCAGCACAGTTATAAAAGCTTCCATGCATGAGAATAGAGGGAGAGGGCTTTACCGGCTCTGCCTGCTGTTTGTGGCCCCAAAACTTTACACCGGGCAGCACAAGGGAAGAGAGCAAAGGAGGTAGAAGAAGCAGCTTTTAGCAAAAGATCCGAAGCACTTTTTTTTTTCCTAGGCAAGTAAGCACATCCGTCATCCCCCAAACCGGCACCTCGCTGACAAGTGAAAACGCTGAGCCCCTTTTTAACGCGCTGGGCTGAATGGCCAAATTAAAAGAAATACATCTATCACAATCCTGGCCGAAAGTGAAGCTAGACGGTATGCGTGAAGCAAGGAGGAGGAACTCCCATGGCTCACTGTGGAAATCTGCCATCATGTCAGAGTAGCCCAGACTGAGGAAGGCGGGGAAAACAGCAACACCGCTAAGGCAGGGGGATCCCCCGACCTTTCTGAGCCTGTGGGCACATTTGGAATCCTGATGCAGCATGGTGGCTGCAGGAATAAAATGGCTGCCCCAGGAGGCGGAGCCAGACACAAAATGGCTGCCACTGGAGGCGGAGCCAAAAACAAAGTAACGACATACATCTTCACGTCGCTGACGTAGTATAGAGCCTTGTGCTGTGGTGGCAGTGGCTGCCAAAGCAGCAGCACTTAAAAAAAAAAAACCCTGCACGGCCAAATCAAATCTCTTGCTGAATCAGAAGCCTTGCTGGCATCCCGTTGGAGACCCCTGTGCCAAAGTGACTTGCCCAACGGCTGGCTAGCTAACATCAACTGAGCGTGTAGATAGCGAAGATCCTTGTCACAACATGACATTAAATAAGGATTTAAATAAGAAACTCTCCCTTCTGAAATGAGAGCGGGAGGGACGATCAACGCAACAAACTCTTCGTGTTCTACCTCAGAGTTCAGCATCTGCATGAAGACTAAGGCAAAATTCCTGCCACGGAATATACACTTTGGTTTGCCTCAGAAAGCACACAAAGCGTTGGCAACTATTACACCGCAGCTGATATTAATCAGTCCCACCGGCTGCTAGCAACTCTGCGCTCCCCAGGTTAAGTGTGGGTCTTAGAGAGCACCCCAGACCCGAAATACATGCATCTAGCTCCTTTGTACAAACGTATCGCTTAGAGTCATTCAAAAGCAGGTTGGGAGTAAGAAGCTGTTTTGGGAGTCTCCCGCTGTGAAGAGAGGCTCATGTTAGCCTGTTGGCCCCACACCTCAGGATCCATTTTGCTGAGTTTAGATCAAGATGGACAGCCGTGCTTGGCTGTAGCAGTAGAAAAGAACAAGAGTCCAGTAGCCCATGAAAGACTATCAAAATTTGCGGCAGGGTAGGAGCTTTCGTGCGTCACTGCTCACTTTCTGAGGCATCTGAAGTGAACAGTGACTCACGAAAGCTCACGCCCCTGCCACAAACTTTGTTCGTCTTTAAGGCGCTCCCGGACTCTTCTCTACGGCTAGTCGGGTTTAGTTAGCAGGCAAGAGCTGGATTGTGCTAAACAATCCCCAAAGTTAATTTAGATCAGGGCTTTTTTTGTAGCAGGAACTCATTTGCATATTTGTTTATTTCTTTTATCGGATTTATATCCCGCCCTCCCCTAATGGCCTCAGGGAGGCTGGCAACAGCTAAAAACCACATCGGAAACTAAAAACAATATACAATAAAATCAGTTCTACACATTTGAACCATAAAATCCAAGATGCACGTTGGTGTTTCTCAATATCTATATTTGTCCAGTGGGACTGTCAGCGCTGTGGGACATTTGCTACCTCCCCTTAATTACTGAAGGCAAACCTAAATAGTTCGGTCTTACAGGCCCAACAGAACTGTGGCAGGTCCCGCAGGGCCCTGATGTTTTCGGGGAGGGCATTCCACAGAGCGGGGGCTATCGTTGAGAATACTCTGGCTCTAGTGGTGGACAATCGAAGGAGTCCGGGGATCTGAAGGAGTTTTTGGGACCCTGAACGCAGTGCTCTTCTTACACGGCCTACTGTAAGCACTTGGAGGATTGGCTACAATAGGGGTGTGTGGCCTAATATGCAAAGAAGTTCCTACTACAAAAAAAAAGCCCTGATTTAGATAAATTATTAGTGCCTGTGGTCTATACTACTGCATTCAGGATCCTACTGTGTAATTTTTCCAACGGCTAATAAGTCATGTAAAGACAAATGCTTTGCTTCACTTCTGTTTTCTAAACTTCCGATTGGTTCTACAACCTTAATCCTACTGCATTGTTCACTGAATGTCCTATCTTGCTGACTGTATTGCCTGACTATGTAACCTGCATTGAGTCCAAGTGAGAAAGGGGGGACTGTAAATTACATAAACAACAACTGGGAGATGCTCACATTAAAAAATGCCCTTGACAGAACTTAGGTTGTCAGCTGGTTCATGCTCATTCCTATCTCTGACACCTTCTCAGTCCAAATGGAAAACAAAGCGATGTTGTTACCTGACTGTAAAATCTACCAACCCTTTAAAAAGCTCTGTCAGTGGGGCTATTGCCAAGTACGAAAGCAACTTGAATTATGATTTCAGGGTGAACTGTCTCGGCACAATCTTATGTTCTAAAGCACGGAAGTACTTCTTCGCCCAAAGGGTGATTAACACATGGAATTCACTGCTATAGGAGGTGGCGGCAGCTATAGGCATAGCCAGCTTCAAGAGGGGATTGGATAAGCATATGGAGCAGAGGTCCATCAATGGTTATTAGCCACAGCATATTGTTGGAACTCTCTGGGACAAGTGATGCTCTGTGTTCTTGGTGCTTGGGAGGGGCAACAGTGGGAGGGCTTCTGGTGTCCTGGCCCCACTGATGGACCTCCTGATAGCACCTGAGGTTTTTGGCCACTGTGTGACACAGAGTGTTGGACTGGATGGGCCACTGGCCTAATCCAACATGGCTTCTCCTATGTTCTTAAGCCAGCCGCTAAGTGGACAGCCAGTGGAAATGCTCTCAGTACAATGCAAAGTTACTCCAGTCTAAGCCTACTAAAACCAGTGGGCCTGGACCAGAGTAACTCTGCATCGGTTTGCTGTGTCTGTCACCCAGTACGTTTAAGAACATAAGTAGAGCCACCCTAGCTCTAACCAAAGGCCAATCAAGCCCAGCGTTCTGTTCACAAAGTGACCAACCAGCTGCCTCTAGGAAGCCAACAAGGAGACTGTAGTGGCATCCTCCTATCTGGACTCCCCAGCTGCTGATTTTAAAGAGGCGTATTGCCTTTGGTACTGGAGGCAGTAGATACACAAGTGTATTTCAAAATATACCCAGACCTCCTTCCTAGTTGAAATGAGCACACTGTGGTTTGGTCACAGCAACCCTGAGGCTGAAACTTAAGATGCAGTTTCTCTAACAGGACTGGGGAGCGTGGCAAATGTTCCGAAAGAATGCATACTGCTGAGGAAGGAAAAAATGGAAATGAAGATTTTTTTTAGCTTTGGGTTGAACGTGAAATATGTGGGCATGCGATAGTCACCTTTTGACTTGCTTGAGATCCAAATTTGGTCGCCTGCCAACAGGAAAAACAAACAGTTTTTGCTTTTTCGACGTATTCTCTCCACGGTAGTTTAAAAGCACATGCTCAGCAGTTTCCAACAGCTGTGTGTTGGAGTATGTTGCATGTAACCCCTGCCTCCCCTGGCTAATTTAAAAGCTACATAGCCCCACTAACATCGGAACTTAGTTTTGTGCATCACCACCTTTTATGGATTAAAAACTCAGGCAAAGAAGATGGCATTTTTAATGCTGCATGGGGCTAAGCACCGTGATCATTATCTGTGACTGGAACTCAGCTTTTATCTGAAGAGTATGATTATGTTGTACGCTGCCCTGAGCCCAGTTCTCTGGGGAAGGGCAGTTGGGAATAATAATAATAATAAAAATGGCTTTCTAAAAGTGTTCTGTAGAACCTTTGAGATCCCCAGAAGTTTGTCAGAGATGTCTCAGAGAAGAAAAAGATACTGGGATTTATATCCTGCCCTCCACTCCGAATCTCAGAGCGGCTCACAATCTCCTATATCTTCCTCCCCCACAACAGACATCCTGTGAGGTGGGTGGGGCTGAGAGAGCTCTGACAGAAGCTGCCCTTTCAAGGACAGCTCTGTGAGATCTACGGCTGGCCCAAGGCCATTCCAGCAGCTGCAAGTGGAAGAGTGGGGAAATCAAACCTGGTTCTCCAAGATAAGAGTCCGCACACTTAACCACTACACCGAACTGGCTCTCAGTGAGCTCAATAACGGTGAAGGCTCCCGTAAAAGATGCCCGGTTCACCAGGACCAATCATCCCCTGAAAAGCAAAGCTGCAGCAGGTTGCTCATTCGGTTCATATCGACTGACTACAATGCCCAACTATAACCCAATAACTATAACCCCCTATAACCCAAGAGACCAGAGAATGATTTGGCAATTCACGTCAACAGCCAGGTTAATCTAAAAAAAAAGTTTCCCTGAAGTAAGAAAATGTGAAAGCTGCTGCACTCAAATATTTCAAGGCAACTGCAATATTCAGATACGGTTTACTTACACCCTCTTTAGCTGCTGAAGCGATCTTGCTTGCTCCAGTGGTAAAACTGCTCCATCCCTGAAAGAAATGGTAGCGATTAACCTTGCAGTAATAAATACGGCAAACGTCTGTTTCATAAATACAGCACATATTGCATACAAAAAGCAAACATCTGTTTCTCTCGGCGACAAATGCTACGGGAAGCCGAGTTATCTCTAAACTTTGATATAATTCTTTGGGTTCTGAAAGCTCACTGCTGAAATTTGCAAATGGCAAAGGACAGCTGCGGTGCAGTGCAGTGCTAGTGTTCAGCACACAGAAGGTCCCAGGCTTAATTTTCAGCCATCTCCAGGCAAAAGAAATTGGGTAAAAAGAGCTATTGCTAGGCTGAATAGGCAACACTGATCCTGAATAGCCAATGCGCTGATTCAGTATAGGGCACCCCACGTTCAATAAATGCACCCACCAAAGATGCATAGTGTGGGAACCACCAGAACAGTCGCAAGAAAAATATAATCGGTAAGGTAGGAAGAAAAGGAGAAGTTCATCAGGACTTCGAGAGCCAGCTGGGTGTAGTTGTTAAGTGCGCAGACTCTTATGGCTTGTTAAGTGCGCAGACTCTCCAAACTGGAGAGCCAGTTTGGTGTAGTGGTTAAGTGTGCGGACTCTTATCTGGGAGAACCGGGTTTGATTCCCCACTCCTCCACTTGCACCTGCTGGAATGGCCTTGGGTCAGCCATAGCTCTGGCAGAGGTTGTCCTTGAAAGGGCAGCTGCTGTGAGAGCCCTCTCCAGCCCCGCCCACCTCACAGGGTGTCTGTTGTGGGGGAGGAAGGTAAAGGAGATTGTGAGCCGCTCTGAGACTCTTGAGTGGAGGGCGGAATATAAATCCAATATCTTCTTCTACTTCTTCTTATGTGGGAGAACCGGGTTTGATTCCCCACTCCTCCACTTGCAGCCGCTGGAATGGCCTTGGGTCAGCCACAGCTCTTGCAGGAGTTGTCCTTGAAAGAGCAGCTGCTGTGTAAGAACTCTCTCAGCCCCAGCTACCTCTGTTGTGGGGCTGGGGGGCAGGGAGGTAAAGGAGATTGTGACCAGTCTGAGATTCAGAGTACAGGGCAGGATATAAATCCAATATCATCATCATCTTCTTTAACCTTCACAGGCCTTAAATTTTAACCTTCATGCTCTTAGCTCTTCCCTGCCCCACCAACAACGAAGTGTTGTTTTTTTAACGACACCCAGTCGCAGTCCTGTTCCTTATATGACTAATGGAAACAGCTGCTTGGATTTTTGTTCCTCCTCAGCTTGACAGGTTAAAAAAAGTTCCTAGCCAATCATTCCCCCCCTTAGGCAAGATTATTTAGGCAAGCTGTCTGCAGGGGAGCCTTTTTCGCATGTCTGGAGAAGTAAAAAGAGCTGGAGTCGAGTAGCTCTGTTTGTGGCAGGGGATGAGCTCTTGTGAGTCACTGCTCCCCTGAACAACAGAGCTATGCCCTAAAACAGCGGTCCCCAACATTTTTGGCACCAAGGACTGGTTTTGTGGAAGACAATTTTTCCACGGACCAGGGAGGGGGTGCGAGGGCTTTGGGAGGACACAATTGTGCAATTTATATCTTTTATTTATTTATTTATTTTTAAAAAAACATTCCTATTAGTTTGGCGTTGTGGTTAAGTGTGTGGACTCTTATCTGGGAGAACCGGGTTTGATTCCCCACTCCTCCACTGGCACCTGCTGGAATGGCCTTGGGTCAGCCACAGCTCTGGCAGAGGTTGTCCTTGAAAGGGCAGCTGCTGTGAGAGCCTTCTCCAGCCCCACCCACCTCACAGGGTGTCTGTTGTAGGGGAGGAAGATAAAGGAGATTGTAAAACACTCTGAGAGGAGGGTGGGATATAAATCCAATGTTGTCATTGTCTTCTTCTTCTTCTTACATTGTAATATCTAATGAAATAATTATAAAACTCACAGCCTGGTTGCTAACAGGCCATGGACTGGTACTGGTCCATGGCCTGGGAGTTGGGGACCTCTGCCCTAAAAGACACGCCAATTTTTATTCCAGCGTGAGCTTCCATGAACACATGTGCGAAGGGTCCTCACAATGAAAGCTCACACATTACATGATGCAGTGGAGAAAAAAACGTAGTGAACTGCAAGATCAAAAGGCCATGAAATGCAGGGAAAACGTAATTATGCACATTCAAATGTAAATCACGTACTGTCGAAACCTTTCACAATAGCAATGATTCGTGATGAGGCAGCCTGGCCTTGTTTTGCTAAGCTGATTAACACTTGTAATGGCTAAGAAATCCCTTTGTGCAGCTCTCCGGGTTTTTTTAACAGCGTGTGGTCAGGGCAAAACTCCACTAACTCTGGTTTTCAGCTTGTATTTCAGACACCGGTTAATACCAGGATCTCCCTGCCTTGGTCACTTGACGACAATCCCGTATCTGTATTTTCTGAGTGCTGTTGAGCTGTTCGTTTATAAAATGTTTTTATTGTATTTTATTGTTTTATTATATGTTGTATTATATGTATTATATGTTGTACTCTGCCCTGAGCCTTATGGGGAATTGGCAGAACAGAAATAATGCTGGGAATTATTAGGAAGGGAATTGAAAACAAATCAGCCAGTATCATAATGCCCCTGTATAAATCGATGGTGTGGTCTCATTTGGAATACTGTGCGCAATTCTGGTCACTGCACCTCTAAAAGGATATTATAGCATTGGAAAAAGTGCAGAAAAGGGCAACTAGAATTATTAAAGGTTTGGAACACTTTCCCTACGAAGAAAGGTTAAAACGCTTGGGGCTCTTTAGCTTGGAGAAATGTTGACTGTGGGGTGACATGATAGAGGTTTACAAGATTATGCATGGGATGGAGAGGGTAGAGAGAGAAGTACTTTTCTCCCTTTCTCACAATACAAGAACTCGTGGGCATTCAATGAAATTGCTGAGCAGTCAGGTTAAAACAGATAAAAGGAAGTACTTCTTCACCCAAAGGGTGATTAACGTGTGGAATTCACTGCCACAGGAGGTGGTGGCAGCTACAAGCATAGCCAGCTTTAAGAAGGGATTGGATAAAAATATGGAACAGAGGTCCATCAGTGGCTATTAGCCACAGTGTGTGTGTGTGTGTGTGTGTGTGTGTGTATGCATATATATATTGGCCACTGTGTGATACAGAGTGTTGGACTGGATGGGTCATTGGCCTGATCCAACATGGCTTCTCTTATGTTCTTAAATATACTAAAATAAAATAAATAAGATCTACTCATAACAGAAGGAAAGTATGTGCTTACCGAATATAGCGAGGACATGGCATTGTTGAGGAAGTCATCTTCCTTTTTCGGAGGCGTCACTGTGTTTCCAAACCCCACATAGCGATTCTCTTGGCCACTGGTAGGAGACGCAAGGGGGGGAAGAAAATGAGCAAGTGACTTGTAAATGAAAGACACTTCCATCCACGCACATAGCATTAAACCAAACGAAACCTGTACCTTATGTTTCAGATTCTGTAATGGGGCATCCAAAACCAGAGGTCTTCTGTGCCTGCCCTTCTCCAGAAAGGGGTCTCCCAGGCCCCTCTCCTTAAAGATGCTTTCTTTGTATTTCTCCCATGGGATCCAGGGAACTGGGCAAAGGAAGCTTTCCTTCCTTCCCCAGAGGACTGGGGGCGGGAGCCTCAGCCAATAGAAGGAAGAGAGGCTTGGCTCAGTAGCTCTACTGTGCAATTGAGAGAGCATGGCAAAACAAGCTATTCGTCCCCCCTTTCTCCCCAAGGGAGGAGCCTCAGCCAATGAAAAAAAATAGAGATTTTGCTTTTTAGCTCCTGTGCAATTGAGCAAGCCTGGCAGAGCAAGCTGTGATGCAGAAGGAAGCTGATGACAGCCGGTTGCTCGGGGGCCTGATTTGCCCTCCGAACTGCATGTTTGACATCCCTGGGCTATAGTGTCACTGCAGCAGCAATAAGGAAGACGGTGAATTTAAGTTGGCTGTCTCAGCAGAAGGCACAATGGAAGCAGCTTTCTGACCAACAGGGTAGAGCCAAGGCACCCAGCGGCTACTGGAGAAGAGAAAGATACCACCTACTGAAACCTCCATTGGCCTGAAGGAGACCTGCTCTGCTGGACGGCATTGAGCCAAGCTGGAGAGGCACAAGCCCCAGCTCTTTGCAGGTTTATGTCTGGTTTTCTCCCTGGAATTTGCCCCAGAGCTGCTTCTCCGCCCTTTTAGAAGAGGAGGAGATTGGATTTAGATCTTGCCCTTCACTCAGAATCTCAGAACGGCTCGCAATCTCCTTTCCCTTCCCCTCTCCACAACAGACACCCTGTGAAGTAGGTGGGGCTGAGAGAGCTCTGACACAAACTGCTCTCGAGAGGAACAGTTCTGTGAGAACCAAACAGTTGCTCTCCCTCTCGAGGCAGGAAAAGAACTGAGGAGATGGGTGTTCCAAAGTCACAGGAAGAGGAAGAAGAAGAATTGTTTCCTGCCTCCCTGACACGATGGTGGGAAACACCCAAGATGTCCTCCGACTCAGAGGGAGAACTTGCAACTGACTCAGGGGTCACATCAGCAGCAAGCTGCAAGTGGGGAATCAAACCCAGTTCTCCCAGATTAGAGTCCACGCTCTTAATCATTACACCAAACTCGTTCTCAGAACTTTTTAATTCTGCTGCTCAGCAAAATCTAGACCAGGGGTGTCAAACATGCAGCCCAGGGACTGAATCAGGCCCCCGGAGGGCTCCTATCAGGCCCCCGAGCAACTGCCGTCTGCTTACTTCACTATATCTTGCTTCCTTCTGCATAACAGCTTGCTTTGCAAGGCTTGCTCAATCGCACAGGAGCTACAGAGCAAAACCTCTATTTTCTCCATTGGCTGAGGCTCCTCCCTTGGGGAGGAAGCAAAGCTTGTTTTTCCAGGCTGCCTCAATTGCACAGCAGAGCTACTGAGCCAAGCCTCTCTTCCTTCTATTGGCTGAGGCTCCTCCCTACCCTGTCCCCTGGGGAACGGAGGAAAGAGACACAGCTTCCTTTGCCCAATTCCCTGGATTCCATGGGAGAAATACAAAGAAAGCACCTTTAAGTCCAATGAATGCTAACTTTAAGCATGCTGGCTGGCTCTGTCTCTCTCTCTCTCTCTTTCTATCTGTCTCTGTCTCTCTCTCTCTCTCTGTCTGTCTCTCTGTGTGTGTGTCTCTCTCTGTCTGTCTGTCTAAAATTGTTTGTGTCCTTTATAAACTTTATATCTCTGCTACCTAATCTTAAACAGGTACACACATGGCCTGGCCCAATATGGCCCGGCCTGACAAGGTCTCATTTATGTCAGATCCGGCCCTCATAACAAATGAGTTCTATGCCCCTGATCTAGACAGCTAAGTCTAGAGGTTAAAACGGATAAAAGGAAGTACTTCTTCACCCAAAGGGTGATTAACATGTGGAATTCACTGCCACAGGAGGTGGTGGCGGCCACAAGCATGGCCACCTTCAAGAGGGGTTTAGATAAAAATATGGAGCAGAGGTCCATCAGTGGCTATTAGCCACAAAAAAAATTTGCCACTGTGTGACACAGTGTTGGACTGGATGGGCCGTTGGCCTGATCTAACATGGCTTCGCTTATGTTCTTATGTAGAGCGGGTGGGGGAGGGCATTTCTTTGAAGGTGGAGCTCCTCATCACGTAATCTCCTTTCTGATCAACAATACCAGGACCCAATCAGGAGCCCCGTCGTGTAGGCATGGGCTGGCCCAAGCAGCAGCTGCTTCGACAGATCCCACAGATTTGTTTGCGTGCAAACGGACAGCATCCAGCACGTTAGAAACCCTGTAGATTAGTGACATCAGCAACTCCCTACAGGCTACAGCGAGCCAATCTTATTTCTGAACTTGTCCACAGCGACCAGATGCCTCTATTAAAACCATATCAGGCCAACAGAAATAAGCTCTTAATGGGAAATTTTCAACATTAGCTACTGCAGTGCCAAATAAAATGTGTCTTTGAGACGGGCAGCCTAGGTAGTTAATGAGTTTCCTTCTATTCAATTTATATTCTTCCAATTCATCTTATATGCCTTCCCGGCAGACGAAAAGGTTAAGAGGGGATGCTAACGAATGTTCAATTAAAGCATTTTCGGGATGTAACATGCTGAGCAATTTATGAGGTCAAAGACTATAATACACACACTACCGCATTTCTTTCCCCTATGAAGTAAGGGGGAAAAAACTCCCCAAAAACTGAAAATGTAAAGGCTGCAACTGGAAGAGTGACTTTGGAAGGGGCTATAGAAGACAGCAAGACTCTACTAACACTTAAGAACATAGGAGAAGCCATGTTGGATCAGGCCAATAGCCCATTCAGTCGAACACTCTGTCTCACAGTGACCAAAAAAAAACCCCAGGTGCCATCAGGAGGTCTACTAGTGGGGACAGGATACTAAAAGCCCCCCACCCCCAAAGCATCAAGAATGCAGAACATAATGAACATATAAAGCTGCCTTATACTGAATCAGACCCTTGGTCCATCAAAGTCAGCATTGTCTTCTCAGACTGGCAGTGGCTCTCCAGGGTCTCAAGCTGAGGTTTTTCACACCTGTTTGCCTGGACCTGTTTTTGGAGATGCCAGGGATTGAACCTGGGACCTTCTGCTTCCCAAGCAGATGCTCTACCACTGAGCCACCGTCCCTCCCCTAAGAGCATCACTGCCCCAGACAGAGAGTTCCAACGATAAGCTGTGGCTAATAGCCACTGATGGACTTCTGCTCCATATGTTTATCCAATCCCTCTTGAAGCCATCTATGTGTGTATCCACCACCACCTCCTGTGGCAGTGAATTTCATGTATTAATCACCCTCTGGGTGACGAAGTACTTCCTTTTACCCATTCTAACCAGACTGCTCAGCAATTTCATGGAGTGTCCACAAGTTCTTGTATTGTGGGAAAGAGAGAAAAGGATTTCTTTCTCTACCTTCTCTAACCCATGCATAGCACCTTAAAGACTAACAAAATATGTGGCAGGGCTTTCACGACTCACTGCTCATGTCTTAGCTCATACCCCTGCCACAAATTTTATTATAGAACAAAGTTGGAGTAATGTGCCAAAATGTGAGAATGTCTATATACTAAACCATCTTCCGCTATATTTTAATGTATTTTTCTTCTAATGGCAAACTATATGTATGTTACATGTTAAAAGGCAAATTAGTTGGATGGGGAAAACTACTGAGAAAGTAATGCCCTCTTTTTGACCCAGGCTTATATAATAAGAGTGATTGACAGACATTCTCACATTTTGACATAATACTGTTTTATTGCTTTCTCATGCTATCCAGATCAAAGGTTTGCTCTTATATTTGTATCATTTTGAATTCTAAACCACCGCCTACCAGCTATATGTAGCCCTGCTCACTGTACCTGCTTCCTCGTCTGATGAAGTGTGCTTGGAGCACACGAAAACTTACGTTTTGAATAAAACTTGGTTGGTCTTAAAGGTGCTACTTGACTCATGCTTTGTTCTACTGCTTCAGACAAGCACGGCTGCCCACTTGAATCTATCTACATTAGGATCAGGTTTGCGGTAGCCAGAATTGGGGGTGGGGGTAGTCATTATAAAATGGAACACTGAAAGCTGAAAAAAAAATGAGTTTGCCTCCTAAAGTTTTGAGCTGGCTTGTAGAGCCAAAGAAATTTTCTGCCTAGGCCTGGGCTAAGCCAGAGAGTACATGAACATAGATGAGCATATGAAGCTGCCTTATACTGAACCAGACCCGGGGTCCATCACAGTCAGTGCTGTTTACTTAGACTGGCAGCAGTTCTCCAGGATCTCAGGCTGTGGTCTTTCACATGACATACTGCCTGGTCTTTTTAACTGGAGATGCTGGGGGATTGAACCTGGGACCTCCTGCGTGCCAAGCAGAGGCTATAAACGCTCGAGCCACAGCCCTTCATGGCTTCGATGCAACTCGTATTTTTATGTGGCATCTGTTAAGCTTACAGTTGAGCCACAGAGCACCGTAAAGTATGAATGGAAGTGAGCTGTGCAGTTACGGCAATCTTACATTCCTAAGCGTACGGCAACAGAACATTAGAACATAAGAGAAGCCGTGCTGGATCAGGCTAATGGCCCGTCCAGTCCAACACTCTGTGTCACACAGTGGCCAAAAAAACCAGGCACCATCAGGAGGTTCATCAACGAGGCCAGGACACTAGAAGCTTTCTCACTGTGTCCCCCCAAGCACCCAGAATACAAAGCATCATTGCCCCAGTCAGAGAATCCCAACGATAAGCTGTGGCTAATAGCCACTGATGGACCTCTGCTCCATATGCTTATCCAATCCCCTCTAGAAGCTGTCTATGCTTGTAGCCACCACCACCTCCTGTGGCAGTGAATTCCTTGTTTAATCACCCTTTGGGTGAAGGACTTCCTTTTATCAGTTCTAATCTGACTGCTCAGCAGTTTCATTGAATGTCCACGAGTTCTTGAATTGTGAGAAAGGGAGAAAAGGACTTCTTTCTCTACCTTCTCTACCCTTTCTACCCTTTCTCTACCTTCTCTACCCTTTCTCTACCTTCTCTAACCTCTATCATGTCACCCCTCAGTCGACGTTTCTCCAAGCTAAAGAGCACCAAGTATTTTAAACCTTTCTTCATAGGGAAAGTGTTCCAACCCTTTAATCATTCTAGTTGCCCTTTTCTGCACTTTTTCCAATGCTATCTTTTTTGAGGCATGGTGACCAGAATTGCATACAGTATTCCAAATGAGGTTGCACCATTGATGTATAGATTTGGGTGAAGCACTTGCCGCCGGCAACTGAATCTGCAAACCCTCAAGTCTAAATGAACTGCGATTTTACCCTTGGTAAGAGCCAACATCATCATTCAACCAGTCTTCGAAGGCTTTGTCAGAAGAGGCGCCAGCGTTCTGGGGTTGTCCAGCAGAACTTCTGAAACACAGAATTAGGAACATGGTGAAATTAATTTAAAGGGGGGGGGGGATTAAAGCATAGGTTAGCCCCCCTTTGTGCCCTTCTGGAAGCACAAGGGAGTTGGATCACAGGGAGAATCCCTCAATAGAAACAAAGTAAAACCTCCTTGTTCCTAGAGACATCTACTTTTGAAAATAGAAGAAGATAGAAGATATTGGATTTATATCCCGCCCTCCACTCCGAAGAGTCTCAGAGTGGCTCACAATCTCCTTTACCTTCCTCCCCCACAACAGACACCCTGTGAGGTGGGTGGGGCTGGAGAGGGCTCTCACAGCAGCTGCCCTTTCAAGGACAACCTCTGCCAGAGCTATGGCTGACCCAAGGCCATGCTAGCAGGTGCAAGTGGAGTAGTGGGGAATCAAACCCGGTTCTCCCAGATAAGAGTCCGCACACTTAACCACGACACCACACTGGCTCTCCACTGCCTCTACTTTGTTGTTGGAAAGATCAGACCAGGCAGCCCCTGAATTTGGCAACCCTGCTGCACATTTGTGAGTGTGTTAAATGTCATCGAGTCGCTTCTAACTTATCAAGATGCTGAATTAATGATCTCCAATTCAATCAATCAATTCTTTATTACGGTCCAAGCACCAGCCAGTTTGAAGCAAGCAGAAAGCAGGTTTGTAAATTTACATAAAAATAAATTCTAAATCAATGACATTTCCTTAATCACACCATTCCTCTTCCTAAGAGCTAATGCACGGAATTTTGCTACCACACGTGTTACCAGTTTCTGGCTCTCTCTTAACAAGGATGTCTGCAATACTTCAGGTCTGAGGTCAATGTAGCCTTGCAAAGGTTTAAATTCAGAGAGTAGTGGGATAAGTATTTGACATCTCTCATCCTGATAAGAGAGCACAGCGTAAAAGTATGTGTGTGACAGTCTCCGTTGCGTTACTCGAACAAGGGCAACAGCACTGTTGGGGAGGGACGGTGGCTCAGTGGTAGAGCATCTGCTTGGGAAGCAGAAGGTCCCAGGTTCAATCTCTGGCATCTCCAAAAAAGGGTCCAGGCAAATAGGTGTGAAAAACCTCAGCTTGAGACCCTGGAGAGCCGCTGCCAGTCCGAGAAGACAAGACTGACTTTGATGGACCGAGGGTCTGATTCAGTAGAAGGCAGCTTCATATGTTCATAGGCAAGCTGGAAAATCTACTGCTTAGAATGGCAGAAGGAAAGGCATTAAAGAATGATCTCCAAAATATCTTATTGTTAACAGCAAGGCTGAAGGCCCTTGTGGCTTCCTTGATGGAGTCCATCCATTTCGTACTAGGTCTTCCTCGTCTCCTGATGCCTTCAGCATTATTGTCTTTTCCAGTGACTCAGGCCTTCTCATAATGTACGATAGCCCCAGTTTAGGTATCTTAGCTTCTAGGGAGAGTTCAGACTTGGTTAGATCTAGAACCCAGTTTTATTTTTTGGCAATCCTCAGTACCAGTAAAACTCTCTTCTGACACCACAATTCAAATGAATCAACTTTCTTCCTGTCAGCTTTCTTCATTGTCCAATTTTCACACTCGCACAGCCACACCTATATATATAGTTAGTTAGTTCCCTGTGCAAGCACCAGTCGTTTCCGACTCCGGGATGCCGTCGCATCGTGACGTTTTCAGGGTAGACTTTTTTGCCCAAGAGCCCGGTGACACAGAGTGTTAAAGCTGCAATACTGCAGTCCTAAGCTCTGCTCACAACCTGAGTTCGATCCCCGGCAGAAGCTGGGTTTTCAGGTAGCCGGCTCGAGGTTGACTCAGCTTCCTTCCAAGCTCGGTAAAATGAGTACCCAGCTTTCTGGGGGGAAAGTGTAGAGGACTGGGGAAGGCAATGGCAAACCACCCCGTAAAAAGTCTGCCGTGGAAACATTGTGAAAGCAACGTCACCCTAGAGTCAGAAACAACTGGTGCTTGCATAGGGGGCTTTTCATTTCCTTTCCATTGCCTTCCCCAGTCCTCTACACTTTCCCCCCAGCAAGCTGGGCACTCATTTTACCAACCTCGGAAGGATGGAAGGCTAAATGAATCTTGAGCCGGCGACCTGAACCTAGCTTCCGCCGGGATCGAACTCAAGTCGTGAGCAGAGCTGCAGCTTTACCGCTCTGAGCCACAGGGCTGTACACCCACAGGTAGTAACACGGAAATACCACGGCATGAATTGACTGGATCTAGTGCCTGCCAATAAGGTTGTCACATTAAAGGAGCCCGTGGCAACTTATGTTCGACGGGTTCTACTTGGCCAAACTTGGCAAGCCAGTGAGGGGAAACAATCTCTCTCCATCGGCAGCAACAAACGGAACGTTTGTTTAAAATATACAATCTGTATTCCCCATTAACACACATCGCAATCTTTCAACACACAAAAATATGCAAACCCGTGTAAAAGTTCAACTAGTAGGAGATTATAACCGCTTCAGATCATAAAAGCAGAGCGGAGATTTAATACGGTAGGAAACAGCCATGCCAATTTTTATGACTCGCTGTGAATTTAAGCAGATCGTGAGAAGGTGGGCAGGAAGGAGTGAGCCGGTGCTTAGCTCCTGCGGCTCTGTCCGGGGGAAAGCCGACTGCCACTTTGGAATCAGGGAAGGAATTTTCCTCCAGGCCAGACTTGCCCTTGGATCCTGGAGGTTTTTTGCTTTCCTTTGGGGTCACTGGGGAGTGGCAGGGGGCGGGGAGTAGCTATGCATTCACTGTGCAGGGGATTTATTTATTTAGGTTCTATTTACATCCCGCACCTTCTATGCAGACTCAAGGTGGCTAACAACATAAAATACAAATAATAAGCAATATTAAAACAATCAAACAATCAAATAAAATATGGGGCTACTCCATCTACTCAGGCGGATCATATAATATTTTCCTTTCTTAACGCGTACAGATCCTAGCCGCTTAGTGCTGAAGCGCGATAGATCCAGATTTGTGGCAGCCCTCTCCCGTTAGATGTATATGCCACCCGAAACAGTGCAGTCTTGCGGGCCCTGCGGAACTTTGATAAGTCCCGCAGGGCCCCGATGGCTTCTGGGAGGATGCTCCAGAATATTGGGGCTGCAACTGAGAAGGCTCTGGTGGAATTAAGCCTAGCCAGGAATAGCCAAAAGATTTTGAGGACTTGATCAAAGTGCTCTCTGAGGAACATGTGGGGCAAGGCAGTCCCGCAGATAGGAAAGTCCTGGGCCATATAGGGTCCAGGTGATGCAGGTGATCGACAAGGAGATGCGGGCAGGGAGTTCCAAATCTGAGACAGAACTAAGAGACAGACAAGGCTTTGACGACCATGACACCTTGGGAGGAGGTGAAACACGAATAGGGTTTATCCGAGCGGATGAGTGAGATCGAATGTGTGAAAGAACACAGTCCTTCAACACTTTCAAAGTCCTAAATGGTCTGCGGTAAGGGGAAGAGCCTCCCTGTCGACTGTGCCCAGAGACAAACTGGCAGACAATGTTGATCGAGATTTGCAAACAACCACAAGATAAGAAGCAGGCGAGAGAGGGGTTGGTCTTGCAAAAATCTCATCAGTTTGTAGATCAATCATAACTAGACTTGGGCGGGGGGGGGGGGGGGCACATTGCAAACTCTTCGGTAACAGATTTGGATCCGAATGACAAAGATCTGAAGAAGACCCCATGGGAAGTTAAATAATGTGGGGATTTGGGGTCCCATAATAAATAGAAAAAAAGGTAAAGGTGACCATGTGCAAGCACCAAGCTGTTACCGACAGTGTTCCCTCTAAGCTGAGTTAGTGTGAGCTAGCTTTTTAGCCTCCAGATTTTTAGCCTCCAGCTCACACATTTTTGTCCTAGCTCGGAAAGGATGACCCCAGAGCACAATAATTGATGCAGTAGCTCACAACTTTAATTCAAGTAGCTCACAAAGTAGAATTTTCGCTCACAAGGCTCTGCAGCTTACAGGGAACATCGGTGACATCACATCACGACGTTTTATTGGCAGACTTTTTACGGGGTGGTTTGCCATTGCCTTCCCCAGTCATCTACCCTTCACCCCCAGCAAGCTGGGTGCTCATTTGACCGACCTCGGAAGGATGGAAGGCTGAGTCAACCTGAGCTGGCTACCTGAATCCAGCTTCTGCAGGGATCGAACTCAGGTTGTGAGTGGAGCTTGGACATAATAAATAGTACCCACAGGATAAACAAAGAAGTAGGAAAATTAAATATGTCATCTGAGTGTCCCCCACGGGAAGTTAAATAATGGGGGGGGGTGTTTGGTCCCATAACAAATAGTGCCCATTGGATAAACAAAGAAATAGGAAAATTAAATATATTATGTATTCGGAGCGTCCCTATCTCCGCTCCACTTCCTTGACTGACTTGCAAGGGCGGCTAAAGTCTTGAGCCCGATAAGGTCATATCAAGTATTTTAAGTTACTAACGTCAGGGAAGAGAGGAGGACTTCGACAATAGCACAAAGCTGGGATTTTCAGCCGCCACCGCATGCGTTCTAATAGGTCTAGTTCCTGCTATCAAATAACCCCTTTCTGAAGAAAACAAAACCGTCCACTGCATCGCATGGACAAATGAACTCCTACCGGTGAGCTGAAGACAAAGCAACTTTAGGCTGAGGTGGAGTCCAGTTTCTGGCAGAAGATGTTTCGACTGACCATTCTTTACCCTCGGCCAATGTAGCCACCTGAATAGGAAAAAAGAAAAAAAAAAACAGTGAACAGTGATTCACGAAAGCTCCTGCCCTGCCACAAATATTGTTCGCCTTTAAGGGACTATTGGACTCCTTTGCTACTGTAGAGCCACTCTGGTGTAGTTTGTGTGGACTCTTATCTGGCAGAACCAGGTTTGATTCCCCACTCCTCCACTTGCAGCTGCTGGAATGGCCTTAGGTCAGCCGTAGCTCTGGCAGGAGTTGTCCTTGAAAGGGCAGCTTCTGGGAGAGCTCTCTCAGCCCCACCCACCTCACAGGGTGTCTGTTGTGGGGGAGGAAGGTAAAGAAGATTGTAGGCCGCTCTCTGTCCTTGAAAGGGCAGCTTCTGAGAGAGCTCTCTCAGCCCCACCCACCTCACAGGGTGTCTGTTGTGGGGGAGGAAGGTAAAGAAGATTGTAGGCCACTCTCTGTCCTTGAAAGGGCAGCTTCTGGGAGAGTTCTCTCAGCCCCACCCACCTCACAGGGTGTCTGTTGTGGGGGAGGAAGGCAAAGGAGTTTGTTAAACCGCTCTGAAATTCAGAGTTAGGGCGGGTGTAAATCCAGTATCATCTGCTGCTGCTGCGACGGACAGACTAACGAGGCTGCCCACCTTGATCTAGCCCAAGGAGTAAAAGTACAATATTACATTCGGTAGTCTAAAACTATTTTCTACTCCACCACAGAAACAAAACAGAACTACAAAGATGACTTCTAATGCCAGTAACGAGAGGCTTCTTGAACTCCCTGCCAGTAGCTGGGACAGAAACCTTTCAGAGAGAGAGAAAGGTACAGAGGCAGGGAGTCATCAACGGGCACCCCCAGGACGTTTTCCTGTGTTGTGTAATTAATTTATGACGTTCACCACAAGAGGCTGCAATGGGCTTTTGGTGCAAGGTTCAGTCAGATTTGTGCCGGCTAACTCCAGCTCCGGATAGATCCAGGTGGGCAGCCGTGTTGGTCTGAAGCAACAGAACAAAGTAGGAGACCGGTTGCACCTTTAAGACCAACAACGTTTTATTCAGAATGCAAGCTTTCGTGTGCACGCACACTTCTTCAGGTGAGGAAATGTCTGAAAAAAGTGTGCATGCGCACGAAAGCTTGCATTCTGAATAAAACTTTGTTGGTCTTAAGAGAGCCAGTTTGGTGTAGTGGTTAAGTGGGAGGACTCTTAACTGGAAGAACTGGGTTTGATTCCCCATTCCTCCAGTTGCAGCTGCTGCAATGGCCTTGGGTTAGCCATAGATATCACAGGAATTGTCCTTGAAAGGCCAGCTTCTATAAGAGTTCTCTCAGTCCCACCCACCTCACAGGGTGTCTGTTGTGAGGGGAGAAGATATAGCAGATTGTAAGCCGCTCTGAGTCTATAATTCAGAGAGAAGGGTGGGGTATAAATCTGCAGTCTTCTTCTCGGTCTCCATGGCTAGCAGCCACTGGTAGACTTCTCCTCCATGTATCTGTCTAATCTCCTTTTAAAGATGTCTACACCTGTGGCCATCACTACACCCTCTAGCAGCTAATTCCACAAAGGATAATTTCCCTGTTCTAATCTCAGTGCCTTTTACATTTCAGATGTTACAACATTGCAGAACCAGGAAAATAGTTAGAAATCCTTCAATTTTGTATTCCATGATCTTCATCACTCAGAGAAGCACCATGTCTATATACCACGTTTAAATCTTGAAATTATCAAGCACCAGGGAAACCGAAACGACCACTGAAACAGTTACCTTATCTCTGAAGAGCGCGGCGGCTTTGCTATTGTATTTCTCCTGCAACGACCAGCAAGGGTCATAATCCTCTTGAGACTCTAAAAATTCCCGGAATCTGCGATTCCCACCAGTCTTCATTTTCTCCAGTTCGATGTCCTTCCATTTGTCCATTGTGACGGAGCGCACAAAACTGAAAATAAAACAATTTGGTGTAGTGGTTAAGTTTGTGGACTCTTAACTGGGAGAACCGGGTTTGATTCCCCACTCCTCCACTTGCATCTGCTGGAATGGCCTTGGGTTAGCCATAGCTCTCTTAGGAGCTGTCCTTGAAAGGGCAGCTGCTATAAAAAGCTCTCTCAACTCCATCCACCTCACAGGGTATCTGTTGTGGAGGGGGGGGGAGGTAGAGGAGACTGTGACCGCTCTGAGACTCTGAGATTCAGAGTATAGGGCGGGATATAAATCCAATAAATCCAACATAGCTACCAGTGATCTTCTGTTATTTTATTAGCTTGTAATGTTTTGTAATTAATCTCTTACGGAATCTCTTTGACAGAAGCACCAAATAAAAGTACAAGTAGGTGCCACAGGAAAAAAGACAATATGGTACCCAGAAACCATCTGACGTTTCCTACTCTTAAAAGCAGGGCTTTTTTTTTTAGTAGGAACACAGTTCGGGCTGGCTTGGTGTCAGGAGGGTATGTCCTAATATGCAAATAAGTTCCTGAAGAGCTTTTTCTATAAAACAAAGGCCCCGCTTAAAAGTGCATGCCACGGATTTGTCCTGCTCATTTCAGCTTTCTTCTCTGGCTTCAGAAGCCTTCTGCTGATCCGAGAGAGGTTTGCATCAGCAGAAGGTTCTTTGCTGTAGCACCACCATTCACAGAACTATTAGCAGAGCCTAACCCTACAAGTGCACTGGAGACACCCATCTGAAGAGAGAGCATTTTTTTAAAAAAAAAAAATATTAGAACCTAAACAAATGGATGATGTTCTTAAATGTAAAAAAGGGTTTAAAAATTCCATATATTTTCCAGAACTACAGCAGTTATGTTTTTTTTTCCTCATAGGTGTCTATGACTCAATGTCTTCTTTATTCCCTCCCACTTATGCCGCTAACCGGGGCCAGTTTGGTGTAGCGGTTAAGTGTGCAGACTCTTATCTGGGAGAACCGGGTTTGATTCCCCACTCCTCCACTTGCAGCTGCTGGAATGGCCTTGGGTCAGCCATAGCTCTCGCGGAGGTTGTTCTTGAAAGGGCAGCTCCTGGGAGAGCCCTCTCAGCCGCACGCACCTCACAGGGCGTCTGTTGTGGGGGGAGAAGATATAGGAGATGGTAAGCTGCTCCAAGTCTGATTCAGAGAGAAGGGCGAGGTATAAACCGCAGTCTTCTTGTTCTTTTTTTTTGTAGCAGGAACTCCTTTGCATATTAGACTATGTCAGTGTCCTATATCTTTAAGACATATTGGAACTGCCAAAGGATTGTGTAACCCTTGAACACAGGTGTTAAAGTGTCATCATGTGAATGTCATTAACCAATGTGGAATGTGATTGGCTAAGGTGAATAGAAATACAGTAGCCTGTTGTCTGTTCAGTGTGAGATTGGAAAGGACGGATATAGCGTGGCATACTGTTGGATGGACAAAGGAATTGATGATTGTGGACTGTGACTTGACTATTCTATTGGACTGTGTATTTGTACCTTTGCCTGGCTGGACTGATTGTAAGTGTATGACTATTGGACTGATTCTTGACTTGGATATCTGCCTGACCCTAATACACTTTGTTGAACTGGCTGTCTTTGTAAGCATCTTCATTAGAACTGCAACTGAGACTGGTCTGACCAGAGTGGCTCTGTGGGATGCTTCTACTACTTCCCTGATGCAGCCAATCCTCCAAAAACTTACAGTAGGCCCTGTAAACTCTTGGAGGATTGGCTACATCGGGGGGGGGGGGGGGGTGTAGCCTAATAAGCAAAGGAGTTCCTGCTACAAAAAAGGCCTGCCGATAACCATGCAACTTGTCACTTAGCTGAGGACCAGATTAGTTAAAAAACATACAACCAAACATATAACCAGAGTTCTCAAGCAATATAAAGGTAAAGGTAGTCTCCTGTGCAAGCACCAGTCGTTTCCAACTCTGGGGTGATGTTGCTTTCACGACGTTTTCACGGCAGACTTTTTACGGGGTGGTTTGTCATTGCCTTCCCCAGTCATCTGCACTTTCCCCCCAGCAAGCTGGGGACTCATTTTACCAACCTCGGAAGGATGGAAGGCTGAGTCAACCTCGAGCCGGTTACCTGAAACCAGCTTTCGCTGGGATCGATCTCAGGTTGTGAGCAGAGGGCTCCGACTGCAGTACTGCAGCTTTACCACTCTGCGCCACGGGGACAAAGAAGGAACTGATAGCAAGACAAGGCATCATTTATTCATCGTCATCATGCCGCAGTCACTGACCTAAGATGGACACCCAGGCCTCTGTGTTTCCCTGAACATTCCAGGCAGATCCAGATTCCGTAGGTCACGCTCACCCATTGAGGGTTAAAAGAACCGCACTCAAAACAAACCTGCAATTGGAGGGGGGGGAAAGAAAAGAGTTCCGCTCAGCTTTCAGGCAGCCAGTTCTGCCCGAGGTCACAGTATAGCTCAAACAAGGATAGCACAACAGAGAAATATTTTAGAGTCATATTAATTTATCTGAAGGAAACGTCATCAGGACCTTAAGGCAGGTACAAAGGAAGAACATCCACATTTTGCTCTGTGCAGGTTATATAGCAGAAACGTTATTTACAGGGATGTACGTCGGGGCGTCACACGCAATAAAGTTCAGCTGTGCCACATTTGTATGCATTTCTCCCTTACAGTTCAGGTTGCTCTTACACCTATGTCCAAGAGATGCACGCAACTTTATAGCACTGCAGGGAAATTAATAGGGCAGGAAAGCCTGAGGGGTTGCAAAATATTTGTGGGATTGCAAAACAACCATGACTCTACAGGGCAGGGGCGGCAAAACTTGCTTAACGCAGGAGCCACACAGAATAAATGTCAGATGTTGGAGAGCCGCAAGACATAAACAGCAGATGTTTGAGAGCAGCAAGGAAGGGAGGGGAGGGCGAGGTGGAAAGAAAGCAACTTTTAACTTGAAATGCATTCTCCACGCCAGCCAATGGGGTGGTGGGGGCTTTGACGGCCACACAATGTGTGTGAAAGAGCCACATGTGGCTCTCAAGCCACAGTTTGGCCACCCCTGCTACAGGGTCAAGAATAACCCCCCTGCCCATCCCACAGAGGAATAAGTAAAGGGCTTATGGACCCAGGCTAGATCTCATTAGATCTTGGAAGCTAAGCAGGGTCAGCCCTGGTTAGTATTTGGATACGAGACCATCAAGGAGGCAAGTATGGCAAACCATCTCCGAACATCTCATGCTTTGAAAACCCCAGGAGGGGTTGCCTTAAGACAGCTGCAACTTGATGGCGCTTTCCACCAGGAAGACGCCAATCCCTATGACCAGATGAACTGCAGAAAAGAGTATTACTTTCAGAAGGAACGAACATTCACGCAGGAAACTTGGGGACTGCAGTAGTGATCGGCCCTGACTTGGCTAGCCTGAGCTTGTCGTATTTTAGAGGCTAAGCCAGGTCAGCACCAAGCAAGTCCAGGGCTGCTTCACAGTAGCAGGCAATGGCCAACCACCTCTGTACATCTTTTGCCTTGAAAACTCCAGCAGGGGTGTCAAACATGCGGCCCAGGGACCGAATCAGGCCCTCGAGCAACTGGCTGTCATCTGCTTCCTTCTCCCTCTCTCTTCCCTCCTTCTGCATCACAGCTTGCTTTGCAAGGGTTGCTCAATTGCACAGGAGCTACACAGCAAAGTCTCTATTTTTTGCCATTGGCTGAGGCTCCTCCCTTTGGGACATAGGGGGAGAGGGATAGCTTGCTTCAAAGGAAGCTCTCTGTCTTTCCTTCCTTCTCCGGGGGGCACTAGGAAGGGGAGGAGCCTCAGCCAATAGAAGAAAGAGAGGCTCTGCTCAGTAGCTGTGCTGTGAAACTGAGAGCACCTGTACTGCACAGGAGAGATACAAAGAAAGCACCTTTAAGATCAACAAGCGCTAATGTTTTAAGTTTTTAAAAAACTGTTGTGCTTGTCTGTGTCCTTTACAAAGTTTATAAAACTGCTACCTGGCATTACGTTTTATGGCACACGTGGCCCGGCCCTGCATGGCCTCATTTATGTCAGATCCGGCCCTCATAACTGAGTTCAATACCCCTGCCCTACAGGGTTGCCGTAAGCTGACTGCCACTTGACAGCACTTTTCACCACCAGTAGCGATCACACGCAATAGCCTTTTTTTTTGCTCCAGATTGGTTAAAACAGGGAAACCAATCGCGTTCACCAGATCAAAGCATCTCTTCCAGCCTTATTCTGCCTAGAAACGCAGCCTGTAACTAAGAAAAGGGCCGACGCACCAAATCTGCAACTCTAACGCAACTGTCCATCTGTGCCGTGACCTTGAAAAGCTGCCCCTGCGAGCATGCTAGGGAGAAATGTTCCACTAGACTGTGCATTCTATATCTGTTTGTTTTTTTTAAAAAATTGTCTTCTGATGGGATTGTTCCTCATATCTAAACATTGTGATTTTTTTTGCATACGCTTTTGCTTGCAAAGCAGATTTCAGAAGTTACGAAGGTATGAAACGTTATGGCGACGCGCCAGTTTCCCAAAATATAACACAGATGCAGATATCCCTGTGACACACATTCTGCGCTAGCAAAAAAAGCATGAGCACTGTATTAAGTGGTGTTGAGATGACTGGTCCAGAGAAAGAGCGCACATTACCAATTTGTGCAGTAACCTTTCCCCATCTATGTTAACACGACAAGCCCACAAAGGCAGCTATCTAATTACAGCCCAGCATGACTCACTGACGCTTAATCATCCGCCTCTAAGAAGATACACCAAACCGCTCGCTTACATTGTTCTCGTCTTGCACTCGCACTTCTTTAAGGACCTTTCTGGTTCTTGGACTTGCCATGATCCTGAAACAGAAAAAAAAAAACCAATGAAAAAAGAGATCGTATGTTAAATTGCACCACGGCGCAGAGCGAAGACTTCCTAGAGAGCCACTTTGGCATAGTGGTTAAGTGTACGGACTCTTATCTGGGAGAACTGGGGTTGATTCCCCGCTCCTCCACCTGCAGCTGGGTTTGGGTCAGCCGTAGCTATGGCAGAGCTGACATTGAAAGGGCAGCTTCTGGGAGAGCTCTCTCAGCCCCACCCCAGAGAGCACTGAGGTCAACTGGAAAAAACTTGCTGACCACCCCCGGACCAAGAGAGGTGAAGCTGCAATGCACCCGCAACCGGGCCTTCTCCTCTGTAGCCCCGAGCCTATGGAACCAACTCCCAGAGGAAATGCGGGCCCTGCGGGACCTTGAACAATTCCGCAGGGCCTGCAAGACCTTCCTCTTCCGACTGGCCTTCGCTGAAGAAAGAAGCTGCTAAGGATAACCGCCACCACAAAAGAACGAATAGCAATAGCACTTTTATTAATTTAATTGATTGATTGATTTTAAACTTGTCAGAATTTTGAATGCTGGATGTAACTTTGTTTTTATATAATGCTGTTAGCCGCCCTGAGCCTGCTCCGGCGGGGAGGGCGGGATACAAATAAAAATTATCTATCTATCTATCACCCGTCTCACAGGGCGTCTGTTGTGGGGGAGGAAGGGAAAGGAGATTGTGAGCCACTCTGAGCTTCAAAATGAAGGGCGCAATACCAATCCAATATTCTCCTCTTCTTCTATAAAAGCTGGGATTCAGTATCAGGAGCATGTGTTCCCATCTCCTGCCCCTTCCCTGTTCTTGGCATTTGCTACAGGAGAGCCAGTTTGGTGTAGTGGTTAAGTGTGAGGACTCTTATCTGGGAGAACCGGGTTTGATTCCCCACTCCTCCACTTGCACCTGCTGGAATGGCCTTGGGTCAGCTGTAGCTCTGGCAGAGGTTGTCCTTGAAAGGGCAGCTGCTGTGAGAGCCCTCTCCAGCCCCACCCACCTCACAGGGTGTCTGTTGTGGGGGAGGAAGGTAAAGGAGTTTGTGAGCCACTCTGAGACTCTTCGGAGTAGAGGGCGGGATATAAATCCAATATCATCTTCTTCTTCTACAGCACGGCCATACATATACACAAACGGTAAAGTTCACTGGTACCCATGAGACCGGCCATTGAAGTGGGTTTTAAAGCAGTGGCTTCAAAGGAACCATGGTTAGCATCAGTGCCCAACCAAAGTTGATGTGAAGAAGAGAAAGGGAGGGAGGGAGGGGAGCATTGCAGAGACTAGGTTCTAATTTGCAAATTATATCTTACAGGGAAATAATGGTCCAAGTTAGGCCCACGTGCTGCTAACCCAGTCGGTATTTTGCATCTGTAATGAGTCACGTTCCTCCATCAAGAATTCCATGGAGTGTAGAACAGGGACAATCAATTGGAGAAAACAATTCAAGCCACAAGACTTAACTATTATATTTATTAATAGAACGAACCGCTCTTACGCTGCATTTCATGTTCTCAAAAAGAAATCTCTTTCCGCTTAAAGCCAACCAGTCAGCTGGAGACAGCGAAACAATTCTGAGGCCCTTCGGTTACTAAAGCGCTCCATTTATGTTACTTCCCCTGTCAAGTTCTACATGCAGCTCCAGCCTGTCACCCTTCATTTGAAGCGAAGCAGTGACATAACAGTGCAGTGGCAAAGCGAAACAGAAAGGCCAGGAGCTAATGCTCTGCCAGCAATTCTGCCAGCAAAACTCCTACAGAAAGTCAGGATCGTAGCTGCATAGTATTACTGAGTGGGGGCCCTTCACCCACTTGCTTCCTTTTCGTACTAAACCAAGAGATGACATCTCTTTAAAGTGACCTCTGCAGAAAATATTGTGCCACAGGTGCTGAGAACTGTGGAACAATAACGCATGTGAAAAGAATACAGAGGGAAGGGCAGGGCCGGCCGTAGACTGTCTGCAACCATAGGCAAGGCTCACTTCTGGTGCCCCCCCCCCCCGCGCACTGATAACATCACCAGTCCAGATCACATTGGGGGCTCCTAATTTGGCACACTCAGAAGGCCGGCGCCCTAGGCAATCGCCTAGGTTGCCTACTGGCAGTGTCACAGAAACACAGATTGATAAGAGTTGGAAAGGACCTCCAGGGTCATCTAGTCCAACCCCCTGCACAATGCAGGAAACTCACAAACACCTCCCCCTAAATTCACAGGATCCTCATTGGTGTCAGATGGCCATCTAGCCTCTGCTTAAAAACCTCCAAGGAAGGAGAGCCCACCACCTCCCAAGGAGGAAGCCTGTTCCACTGAGGAACCGCTCCAATGGTCAGGAAGTTCTTCTTAATGTTGAGCCGGAAACTCTTTCGATTTAATTTCAACCCGTTGGTTCTGGTCCTACCTTCTGGGGCCACAGAAAACAATTCCACACCACCCTCTATAGGACAGCCCTTCCATTCTGCCCTCCTTCAGGAGGAAATAGCTTCCTCTAAGTCAAAGGAAATTAAACCTACGGTAAGTCCTGGCAAGAAGACTGCACACTCCACTCAGCCCCAGTTTGTGGCCATAACCCTATTGCAGGGGCTTGCCCTAGGCTGAAGCGATGCTGGGCAGTAGGCTGTTTGCTTTCCTTCACCCACCCAACCTTTCAGCACCATCTGCTAAGGGCATGATGACCCTGCATGCCAGTCTCTGCCACTGGGCACATTCCATGGCAAGATGAGAACAGGACACATGCGCGACCCTCAGCCTGCTGTGTTTTAAGAGCTGTGAGATGGCCGGAGCAGAGCTTCCAAGTCTGTATTACTAAGGATAAACTAAGTTTATCCTTGTATTGCAAGGATAAACTAAGTCTCTGCCAGCTGCACACAAGTCCCCCGTCTGTAACGCCTTAAAGAGTAACAAAATTTGTGGTAGGGTATGAGCTTTCGCGAGTCACTGCTGACTTCTTCATATACGTTCAGGTACCTCATATCCTAGCACAATTTCTGTTAGTCTTTAAGGTGCTACTGAACAAGTGACACAGAGTGGTAAAGCTGCCGTACCGCAGTCCCTACGGCTTGAGTTTGATCCCGGCGGAAGCTGGGTTCAGGTAGCCGGCTCAAGGTCGACTCAGCCTTCCATCCTTCCGAGGTCGGTCAAATGAGTCACCAGCTTGCTGGGGGGAAAGTGTAGATGACTGGGGGAGGCAATGGCAAACCACCCCGTAAAAAAAAGTCTGCCGTGAAAACGTCATGATGCGACATCACCCCAGAGTCGGAAACGACTGGTTCTTGCACAGGGGACTACCTTTACCTTTTTTTAGGCTCTTAACTCTCCTGTGAGACAGACTGAGTAAGGGTGTGTGACCGGCCCATAGCCACCCAGCAAGCATTCAAGGCACAGCGGGGATTCAAACCTGGGTCTCCCAAACCCTACTCCAAACCAGGGGTGGCCAAACTTGGTTAATGTAGGAGCCACACAGATGAGGGAGGGAGGTTTTGTATGCACTGATCCCACCATACTTTCCAAACAAAATACAGCAATGAGCTCTTGAGTTTCATGAGTATCCAGTTTTGCCTCAGTAAGGAACACCACACTGCTAAGGATGGGTACATGCTTCATTATGGGTGAACAGACATAGGTTTGGAACTATTTGACTGTCCCCACCTTTTCCTACCGCATAAACACTTTCCACCAGCGCAATAATTCTCAAAATAAATGCCGCATCCAATAATTAAAACTTCACATTTCTGAGCTTCATGCTCACGAAATGCTCGGATGCATTTGCTGCTGAATAACATGAGGTCACTGACTAAGCAATATGAATGGCGCAAATTACAGCAGATTGCTGGGGCATTAAGAAGCCAGACTTTTCAATAGGAGCAGTTCCTACCGAGTTGAACGGTTTCCAAGCATAAATATCCCAGACCAAAAAAAGCCCCCCGCCAGCAGCTATTTAGGGACGCAGATGAGATCCATAGGCAACTGCCGCTCCATTGGATGCTGTCTGTTTGGGGTCTTTAAATCAGCAGAAAGCCTTTTTATAGCAGTAAAGAAGTTTGCATGGAGTGACAAAATGAACAAGGACGGGCAGACTATCAACCATGATGGCTATGAGACAAAGGAACTCAACAGAGAAAGAGGACTAGAGCCTATGGAAAAAGAGTACCAGTTAATGAACTGACTCCTTTTTCATATACATATGCCTTTCCAGAATGATGCTAGAATGCATTGAGAGGAGGAGGAGAAGAAGACGACTATGGATTTATACCCCACCCTTCTCTCTGAATCAGAGACTCAGAGTGGCTTACAATCTTCTATGTCTTCTCCCCCCACAACAGACATCCTGTGAGGTGGGTGGGGCTGAGAGAACTCTTATAGAAGCTGCCCTTTCAAGGACAACTCCTGAGATAGCTATGGCTGACCCAAGGCCATTCCAGTAGCTGTAAGTGGAAGAGTGGGGAATCAAACCCGGTTCTCCCAGATAAGAGTCCGCACACTTAACCACTACACCAAACCGGCTCGCAGTAAAAGAACATTAGGAGATGGATATACCTTAGGAGATGGATATACACACACACAGAGTCAATAATAAATCAGCCCCCTCTTCTGCACTGTGGGGGTGGTAATACTGATCTAGCTTACAGATTTGCAGTAAGGATTACAACAACATAGTAAACGTTAAATGCTTTAAGCCCACTAAAGGCACTTTTAAAATGTTTTATTATGTATATATACACACACACACACTCATTCATTCATTCATGGCTTTTACTGGATCAAGCCATTAGGACCACTTAGTCCAATCTGTCTGTTCTGATGAGCAGTGGTTCCCCAGGGGCTCAGGCTGAGGTCCAACACCCATCATGTGAGGTTAAGCGGAGATGCTTGGGAGCAAAGATTTTTATTTAAAATGTTAGCCACCTTTCTTCCTTACAGGGCTCACAGCAGCTTACGACACAATTAAAACATGGAAAATACATTTAAAAAAACCATAAAAACAAAATTTAAGATCACAGCTCAAAACTGTGAGTAAATGTAACCAAACTGAGAGTCCTGAATAAAACCGTCCTCAACGGCCTCCTAAAGATCGAAAGTGAAGGGGCCAGGTGCACCTCCCAGGGGAGGTGGTTCCATCAATCGTGGGGCTGCTACTGAAAAGGCCCTCTCTCCTGTACCCACCAAAGGAGCTTCTTTGATTGATGGGGATGCAATCCTTGCGCTAATCCCCTGGGTTACACCTCTCTCCTCCCTTCAGGCATCTGGTTGTTATGTATGAAGGAGACAGCTAGATCAGGACTAGCTAATAACTTTACAGACAAGCGTGTTCCTCTCCAAAAGTCTGTTAGCCAAAGAACAGTTGCAGCTGAACAAGCCCATCCATCTGTCATGCTAGAGCAAAACCAGTTTTCTTTGGATATCGTTTTAATTATTATGGAATGTTTGGTTTTCTGATGAGTAGTTCTATCAAATTGCTTTCAAAATGCCATGTGTTTGCCAAACGTTTCCCTCGTCGGTGATTCACTGTGAAACTAAGGAAATCTGCTCCCAAACGGTACGGAAATAATCTTTCACATTCAAATTTCATGAGCTTTACAGCTCAACAATATGAAGCATCTTACTTTGCAATCTCTCGGCGTCAGCAGAAATGCCGTTCTAGTAAACTATTAAAAATGCCGTTCTAGTTTTTTATTTTCTGACTTTATTAAAAAAAAACCAGTTACAGTTGGGAATACTTCGGATGCAACAAGAACGGTGGCAACTTCAAGAACACAAACAGGGACTTGCACATTAAATATATCGGAACTGGATTTACAGCATTATAAAGGATCAGCATTGGAAATTGAAGGATGCTCTTGGAGGAGCGACAAACAGAAATAATATACAGTTATACAAGATATTCCCACATGTGGTGATTCCAGCTGGACACCCTGGAAAACTTAATTCTACCACATATGACAGCGGTGATCTCCAAATGATGGTGTGCAAGAGCGTTGTGGGTGGGTTGCTAGGCTGCTCTCTGTGGGTGTCAAGGACAGCAAAACACAAAAAGAACGGAATGTCCAAGATTTTGCTGGTGAAATTGAAGCGAGGTGAGAAGAGAATCTAGAAATACCGAGGATGCTGGAGAACAAAACAGGCATCTTTCTTACAGCTGTGAGATGGCCTACTTAACACTGCCTCTGGTCGTCCTTTCTGCCAGGCCTTGTTCACAGAACTGTGATTTCTGAGCAATGGGGATACTTCAGGGATTCCTCAACCTTGATTTTAGTGTAGGATGCATTCTTGTTCTTGTTCTCTATCGCTACCCATGGATGCTGGTGACGGGCGGAAGAGGGGAACGAGAGAGAATGCTGCACATGGAACTGTGGTTAAACTTTTCAAGGCATACTTCCGCCTCTAGCAAAACACACAGTCTGAAAATCACTGTCCTATGTTATCAGTTTGGCAGTACTCAATGGCTAGCAGCCTAGGGTTGCCAAGTCCAATTCAAGAAGTATCTGGGGACTTGGAGGTGGAGACAGGAGAGAGGTTGGGGCAAACATAATTGAACTCCGAAGGAAATTCTGGCCATCACATTTAAAAGGACCGCACACCTTTTAAATGCCTTCCCTCCATTGGAAATAATGAAGGATAGGGCCACTTTCTTTTGGCACACACAGAATTGGACCCCCCAGGTCCAATCTTTTTGAAACTTGGAGGGTCTTTTGAGGAGAGGCATTGAATGCTATGCTAAAAATTTGGTGCCTCTTCCTCAAAAAACAGCCCCCTCCAGAGTCCCGGATAAATTCTCCATTATACCATGTGGGAATTGGTCTCCATAGAGTATAATGGAGTGCCCAGCAGACATTTCACTTCCTCCCCCACCCCGCTTTCTGATGACCCTGAAGCGGGGGGAGGGCATCCAAACTGGGGGATCCCCTGCCCCCACCTGGGGATTGGCAACCCCATAGCAGCCAATTCGTATAATTGAGAAGGGATATTTGTGTTCATTAGCAGTAGAAGAGCCAGATTCAAGTCTAGTGGAAACTTAAAGACCAAGTAAGATTTCTAGGGAACTTTTCTTATATTTCCAAGACCAGATCACAAATACAGCTATTGAACAGATTCCCAATTGTCCTTCTGCAAGAAAAATTTGGCAGTCAGGAAATGAACAATACCCCATTAGAGTACCAAAAAAAAAAGGCACTACACTAGCTTAAACTGTGTCGTTTGCCGAAACTGAGACACGCGCAATGTTTGCTCAATAAGGGGTAGAATTTACACAACCTGTTCTACTTTCACTAGTAAAAATATTGCATGTGCCGCAAGCAGAGTTCCCTCTAAACTGAGTGTGAGCTAGCTCACAGGTTTTTAGCCTCCAGCTCACACATTTTTGCCTTAGCTCAGGAAAAAATGGCCCCAGAGCAAACTAATTTATGCAGCAGCCAAATCACTCACAACTTTAATGTCAGTAGCTCACAAAGTAGAATTTTTGCTACTTCACAGCTTAGAGGGAGCACGGGCCACAACTAGAGGTTGGGATCCTTTTCTTAAGAGTTCTAGTTCCTCAAACAGTCACTGGTCTTAACATTTTTAAGCCGCTGGAATATGTTGTCTCAAACTCAAGGCCACGGAAAGCCTGGAACTCAATACAAGACATATTTTTATTTATTTATTTTATTTTATTTATTTAAGATTTGTATCCCGCCCTTCCCACAAGTGGCTCAGGGCGGCTTCCAATAGTAGATCCAACAAAATTACAATAGTTAAACATATAAAGGGATCCGTATTTAAAACAGATAAAACAGATAAAGCCTTAGTTATTAATACACATTAATAAATATTACAACTGTATATAAAAGAAATCCAGCAAGTTACATTAAAATTCTCAAGCTAGTTATAGGCTAGCCGGAAGAGGGTCGTCTTACAGGCCCTGCGGAACTGAACAAGGTCCCGCAGGGCCCTCACCTCTTCCGGCAGCTGATTCCACCATGTAGGGGCCATAACAGAGAAAGCCCTTTCTCTGGTGGACTTCAAACGGGCTTCCTTCGGCCCAGGGATGGTAAGGAGATTTTGTGTTCCCGACCTCAGTACTCTCTGGGGAACGTGCGGGGAAAGACGGTCCTTCAGGTAGACAGGTCCCAAGCCATATAGGGCTTTAAAGGTAATAACCAGCACCTTGTACCGGACTCGGTATATTACTGGAAGCCAGTGCAGGGTCTGAAGACCCGGCTGAATGTGTTCCCGCTTTGGGAGACCTAATAACAGCCGGGCCGCGGCATTCTGCACCAGCTGCAATTTCCGAGTTCGGGACAGGGGCAGCCCCATGTAGAGGGCATTACAGTAGTCTAACCTCGAGGTGACCGTAGCATGGATCACTGTTGCTAGGTCGTCGCGCTCCAAAAAGGGGGCCAACTGCCTTGCCCGCCTAAGATGAAAAAACGCGGACTTGGCAGCAGCTGCTATCTGAGCCTCCATCTTTAGGGAAGGCTCCAACAGCACCCCCAAGCTCCTGACCCTGTCCGCCGCTATCAGCGGCGCACCGTCAAAGGCTGGTAGGGGGATTCCCCCTTCCGGACCACGGCGACCCAAGCAAAGGACCTCTGTCTTCACAGGATTAAGCTTCAGCCCGCTCAGTCTGAGCCATTCAGCCACGGCATATAATGCCCGGTCTAGATTTTCCGGGACGCAGGTCGGCTGGCCGTCCATCAATAGATAGAGCTGGGTGTCATCAGCATACTGATGACACCCTAGCCCGTACCTTCGGGCAATCTGGGCAAGAGGTCGCATATAGATGTTAAATAACATCGGGGAGAGAACCGCCCCTTGGGGCACACCACAGTCAAGTGTGCACCTCCGGGACAGCTCCCCCCCAACTGCGACCCTTTGTCCCCGACCTTCAAGGAAAGAGGAAAGCCACTGTAAGGCCAACCCCTGAATCCCTGCGTCAGCGAGGCGACCCTTCAGTAGCCGATGGTCGACCGTGTCGAACGCCGCCGACAGGTCCAGCAACATCAGCACCGCCGAGCCGCCCCGATCCAGATGCCGTTGAAGGTCATCCATTAGGGCGACCAGCACCGTCTCTGTCCCATGTCCCGGGCGAAAGCCGGACTGAAATGGGTCAAGGATGGAAGCATCCTCCAGGAAGGTAAAGGTAGCCCCCTGTGCAAGCACCAGTCGTTTCTGACTCTGGGGTGACATTTTCACAATGTTTTCATGGCAGACTTTTTAACAGGGTGGTTTGCCACTGCTTTCCCCAGTCATCTACACTTTCCCCTCAGCAAACTGGGTACTCCGTTTTACCGACCTCGGAAGGATGGAAGACTGAGTCAACCATGAGCCGGCTACTGAACCCAGCTTCCGCCGGGATTGAACTCAGGTCGTGAGCAGAGATTAGGGCTGCAGTACTGCAGCTTTACCACTCACATATATAAGAGTGCAAATCGAAGTCTAAAACAAACAAAAGAGAAACAGAAGATGGTGCAATTAAGCTTGTACTCGTCAAAGATCGAAGAGAGCACTGCATACCCAAGAACAAGGAAGCCCTTTCTTACCTCCCCTTTAATCTTTGCCAATATTATAGCTAGCAGAAGCTGAAAACGCCAGGTCAAAATTTGACACGGAAGGGAAACTTCTGTGGTGGGAGCAGATGACATGTTTCTGAGACTTCTTTCCCTCTGGAGTCAAGTGTGAGGCACTGTTTCTAGCTTCCATTAAAAAGCTCATTTGAGTCACCCCAAGAATTGCTATTAGCTGTGGCGAACAGGTGATTAACTATACCCACAGGCTACTAGTTCCCAGCCTTAACCATTTCAGAAGCAGGAGGAACACTCTCTATTTTTTTCAATGGCGTGTGGAGAGAGCAAGGAAGTGACATCGCTCCAGAACTTGCCAACTGCAACACACTCTTTCACACTGTTTCTCAGTAAGGCCGTTCTTAAGGCCCTCACAGTCTTAAGTGCATTGAGTTTTTGCAATTGGTGCTTCCATAAAATAGCTCTCATTCCACGTTCAGAGCTTTTTGAAAATGGAAAGCGATGATTCTAGTCACAGGAACAGGGTACACTATATTTCTACTTGCACAGACCTGCTAGACTGGAATTTGATTGCCATCACCGCACAACCCGTTCCCAAAAAGGAGAAATACTAGGTAAGACAGAGTAGAACCAATCAAAATGAGGAAGTCAATAGACTCATATGCAATCGCATCATGCGCGAAAAGGCAATGCTTGAAGAATTCCTGTTTATCTGTCCAAGCTACCCTTTGCACAAGTCCATAACGAAGGGGTGTTTAAAGACCTGAGTCAGATTGAGGTGACAAGAGAGGAGGCCCTACAACTGATTGACAAATTAAAAGCGAATAAGTCACCAGGTCCGGATGGAATACATCCAAGGGTTCTGAAAGAACTCAAAGGTGAACTTGTGGATCTCCTGACAAAAATATGTAATCCTTCATTGAAATCTGCCTCGTTTCCTAAGGACTGGAAGGTAGTAAATGTCACACCCATCTTTAAAAAGGGTTCCAGAGGAGATCCGGGAAACTACAGGCCAGTCAGTCTGACTTCAATACCAGGGAAGTTGGTAAAAACCATTATCAAGGACATAATGAGGAGGCACATTGAAGAACACAAGTTATTGAGGAAGACTCAGCATGGGTTCTGTAAGGGAAGATCTTGCCTCAGTAACCTGTTACATTTCCTTGAGGGGGTGAACAAACATGTGGACAAAGGGGACCCAAAAGATATTGTTTACCTTGACTTCCAGAAAGCTTTTGAAAAAGTTCCTCATCAAAGGCTCCTTAGTAAGCTCGAGAGTCATGAAGTAAAAGGACAGGTCCTCTCGTGGATCAAAAACTGGCTAATTAATAGGAAGCAGAGAGTGAGTATAAATGGGCAATCTTCGCAGTGGAGGACGGTAAGCAGTGGAGTGCCGCAGGGCTCAGTACCCATGCTCTTTAATTTCTTCACTAATGATTTGGAGTTGGGAGTAAGTAGTGAAGTGGTCAAGTTTGCAGATGACACTAAATTGTTCAGGGTGGTGAGAACCAGAGAGGATTGTGAGGCATTCCAAAGGGATCTGTTGAGGCTGGGTGAGTGGGCGTCAACGTGGCAGATGAGGTTCAATGTGGCCAAGTGCAAAGTAATGCACATTGGGGCCAAAAATCCCAGCTACAAATACAAGTTGATGGGGTGTGAACTGGCAGAGACTGACCAAGAGAGAGATCTTGGGGTCATGGTAGATAACTCACTGAAAATGTCAAGACAGTGCGTGGTTGCAATAAAAAAGGCCAACGCCATGCTGGGAATTATTAGGAAGGGAACTGAAAACAAATCAGCCAGTATCATAATGCCCCTGCATAAATCGATGGTGCGGTCTCATTTGGAATACTGTGTACAATTTTGGCCACCACACCTCAAAAAGGATATTATAGCACTGAAAAAAGTCCAGAAAAGAGCAACTAGAATGATTAAAGGTTTGGAACACTTTCCCTATGAAGAAAGGTTAAAACTCTTGGGGATCTTTAGCTTGGAGAAATGTCGACTGCGGGGTGACATGATAGAAGTTTACAAGATTATGCATGGGATGGAGAAAGTAGAGAAAATAGTACTTTTCTCCGTTTCTCACAATACAAGAGCTCATGGGCATTCAATGAAATTGCTGAGCAGTCGGGTTAGAATGGATAAAAGGAAGTACTTCTTCACCCAAAGAGAGATTAACATGTGGAATTCACTGCAACAGGAGGTGGTGGCGGCTACAAGCATAGACAGCTTCTAGAGGGGATTGGATAAGCATATGGAGCAGAGGTCCATCAGTGGCTATTAGCCACAGTATATTATTGGAACTGTCTGGGGCAGTGATGCTCTGTATTCTTGGTGCATGAGGGGGGGGGGCAAAGTGGAAGGGCTTCTAGACCCACTTGTGAACCTTCTGATGGCACTTGGGGGGGGGGGGGTTGGCCACTGTGTGACACAGAGTGTTGGACTGGATGGGCCATTGGCCTGATCCAACGGCTTCTCTTATGTTCTTAAGTCAGAAGCTAAGCTAGAAGAATAAGTTCCTGTCTATCACATTTGCAGTTTTACTGCCTTTTTCACTGGAAGAACATCACAGAGTTCACAAGCACCATAGATTACTGAAATAAACACAACGGGGTGGCTGTGGTACAACCCTGCCTTGAGCGCTGTGGCTGAATGAGGTTCTGTTCATAAAGAACTGCGCAGAGAGGTGAGGTGAAGAAAGAACAAAGGTTTTACTTAGGGAGATTACACTACTAGAGAAGCTACGTAGCTGCTGGTGCAAAAAAAGAAAGTTAAGTAAGCTTCCCTGTTGCACTCCAGGTACAAAGAAGGAAACAGCAATTAGTAGAATAAAAAGGGCAACATCTTTATCTCCATCTGACTACTTCCCATCGTTGCCCTGCAGGGGTTTCTTTTCCTGTGCTCTTGACAGTGTATTCCAACATCTATTTATCTGCTCCATTCATACTTCGCTTTTCTCCCCAGTCAGAACCAGTGTTCCCTCTAAGCTGAGTTAGTGTGAGCTAGCTCACAGTTTGTTAGCTTCCAGCTCACACATTTTTGTCTTACCTCAGGAAAAAAAATGGCCCCACAGCAAACTAATTTATGCAGTAGCTCACACATTTTAATGCCATTAGCTCACAAAGTTGAATTGTTGCTCACAAAACTCCACAGCTTAGAAGGAGTATGGGTCAGGACCGAAACGGGCTTAAAAAATTCTCCCCTTCTCTATTTTATCCTCACAACAGTCTTGTGAAATAGGTCCAGCTGAGAACGCGCGATTGGCCCATGATCACCCAGCAAGTCTCCATGGAGGAGTGGGGATTCAAAACCAGGTCTCTGACACTCTAAGCACTGCACCCAGGGCCGGCCCTCCCGCTAGGCAAACTAGGCAGTTGCCTAGTGTGCCAGGAGGGTGGGGGCAGCAAATTGGGCTCCCCCCTCCTGGTGCCTCAGGCAAGCACCCAGTTTGCCTGCCTGTCTCCCCCGCCGCTACCACCGCCCCGCCACCATCGCTGCCGCCGCCCGCCCCTCCATTCCCTTCGCCTCCCCCCAGCGGCTCCACGAACAAATTAAGCTCTTTTATAGCGCATCAGATCAGTGCTCTGAATCACAGTAAGTATTGTTTCGTCTGACAGGCAACGGCTCTGTGACAGAGGTCTGCAACATCACCTGCTGTCTTTCAGACAGATGCTCGACCAATCAGCCAAATATTAGTTATCAGTAAATGTCACTAAGAAATAACAATGAAGCTGACCAGAGCCATTGTCTTATACTTAAAAACAAAACAAACTCCATTCCACAGCTGGAGGAAGGGGAAATAAGAAAGTGAAAAGCCAGTGTCCAGAGAGAACCTAGGTAGCTCTGGTTCAAGTCCTGAAGCTCACTGGATGATTCTGGCCCACTCACTCGCTCTCAGCCTATAAAAGAACAAGAGCTCAGCAGCACCTTAAAAACTTAACAAAATTTGTGGCAGGGTATGCACTCTCGTGAGTCACTGCTCACTTCCTTCACTGCTTCTACCTGAAGTGAGGAGTGAAGTCAGATACTGGACACTTGCTCTTTTCCGCCGCTACAGACAGACTAACACAGCTACCCATCTTGATCATGTCTCTAAGAAGTGAGCAGCAATGTTCCCTCTAAAGCGGAGTTAGTGTGAGCTAGCTCACAGTTTTTAAGCTTCTGGCTCACACCTTTTTGTCTTCGCTTGGGAAGGATGGCCCCAGAACAAACTAATTTATGCCAGTCACTCATAACTTTGATGCCAGTAGCTCACAAAGTAGAATTTTTGCTCACAAGACTCCACAATTTAGAGGGACCATTGGTGAGCAGTGACTCATGAAAGCTTCTCCCCTGAAATTTTGTTAATCTTTAAGGTGCTCCTGGACTCTTGCTCTTTTCTGCTGCTAAAGACAGACGTGGCTACCCATCTGGATCTATCTCTCCAGTTTGATGTAGTGGCTAAGTGCATGGACTCTTATCTGGGAGAACCAGGTTTGATCCCCCACTCCTCCACTTGCTCCTGCTGGAATGCCCTTGGGTCAGCCATAGCTTTCGTAGGAGTTGTCCTTGAAAGGGCAGCTGCTGTGAGAGCCCTCTCAGCTCCACTCACCTCACAAGGGTGTCTGTTGGTGGAGAGGGGGGGAGATAAAGGAGATTGTAAGCCGCTTTGAGATTCAGAGTGGAGGGCGGGATATAAATCCAAAATCATCTTCTTCTGCCTAGTCTACTTTGTAAACAACCTCTTGAGCAGGTTTCTAGCAAAGCAGTATATAAATTGGACTAAAAAAAGGGAGGGGAACCCAACCCGATATGGGAAAGGTAACCCCAAAAGGTTGAAAGGTTAACCCTGGTGGAACTACATGATTCTATGACATAAAACCAAAATGAATTAATCATTCAACTGCTGTTTTTGTTTCAATCTTTTTGGTTACCTTTAAAGCAGCATATAAGACGACAGCCTACCTCACAGGGTTATTGTGATAAAAGGGAAGCAAGCAAGCCTTGGATACCACCCAGGATAAATAGACGGTACGCCCAGACATCGTGTTGGACTTTTATAATTGCATTTATCTTTGCTATATATCTGTAGAACTGGATGCTGAGAATCCAAGCGAGCTATATAATTCGAGATATTTTTTTCTTTTTTCCCCTCCCCCCCTTTCCTGATCCCTTTGGAAAACTTAATAAAATGCTTTTTTAAATAATAAAAAAAGATAAAATAGACATTGAGCCCCCCCTCCATTTCCACAAACTCTCCCCAAGGCAGAAAAAAAAAGGATTTATTTGCTTTACTTCTAGTCCCCCTCCCTCCCCTTCCTGATCCCTTTGGAAAACGTAATAAAATGTTTGTTTGTTTTTTTTTAAAAAAAAAAGGATAAATAGTCAAACACTGACAGCAGCAAAATGACTCCAAGCACCCCCCTCCATTTCCACGCACCCTCCCCAGGGCAAGAAAAAAAGGATTTATTTGCTTTACTTCTAGTCCGCCTTTCTCCCCAGCGGGGACCCAAGGCGGCTTCCATCCTCCTCCTCCTCTCCTCCCTGCGACCCCCACAACAACCCTGCGAGGCAGGGCTAGGCTGAGAGTGTGGGATGGGGCCAAAGCAAGCAAGCCAAGGTGCAGCGCTCCTCTCCAGAAGCTTCCCTCCCTTTCCCGGGGGGGGTGGGGGGACCCAGGATTGGCACTCAGACCCCTCCCCCATTCCAATGGCCCCCGTGGGGGAGGGGCGGAGGGGGCCTGAGGTCATTCGTGGGGGGATGGGCGGGCTCCTTGCCGTTCCCCCCCTCCTCTGACTCCTTGAGGGGCTCGGCTCCCTCCCTCGGGAATACCTGGCAGCGGCGACGGCGGCTCCGGGATGGGCGGCGGGCACAGCGGACTCTCCGTCAGCCTCTTTCACCCGGCTTCGCTTTTTTTCCCTTCCCACAGCGCAGGCGCCAACATAGCCGGCTACGTTGCCACTTCGCAGGGGGTTCTGGGTAGCCGGGAGGGTAGGAGGAGAGGAGGCGGTTGGCAGACGGCTTCGGCTCCCCCTCCCCCGCCCGGCGGGAGTGGATCTGCGCTTGCGTGGGCGCGCGCATCCTCTTTTCACTTCTGCCCGCCCCTGATAGGCCGATGAGCTTCTGGACTGGGCTGAGGGGGTGGAGGGGGGGGGCTTTCTTTTTTTTTCTCATGCGCAGGCGCGCTGTTTGATTGACAAGCGCGGAAGAAAGCGGGGCGGGAGGAAGACGCTGGGGAGGAAAGAGCCATCGGAGCCTGGGGAGCGGAGCCGCGAGCGGCTGATTGGTGGTTGAGGCTCGTGACCTGCGCTCATTGGCGGAAGAGATTCCGCAAGCAAAGGCACGCGTCTGCCCGCGCGCGGCTGAAAGGAACCGCATTCACACGTTCATATACGCAAGCTTTGTTTTAGGAATTCCCTCGACTGTAACTGATGATTCTGCAACAGCAGCCTGTTATTTTTTTTCTCTGCGGTTAATATAAGACAGGGGTGGCCAAACTGTAGCCCGGGAGCCACATGTGGCTCTTTCACACGTATTGTGTGGCTCGCGAAGCCCCTACCGTCCGTCGGCCAGCTTGGAGAAGGCTTTTGTCTCGTCTCCAAAACAAACCAGGCAGCACCTTGGAGAACGCGTTTAAAATCAAAGTTCCTTTCTTTCCACCTCTCCCTCCCTCTGGCTATTTGCCTGTCTGCCTTACTGCCCTCCGCCGCTCAATCATCTGGTGTTTATTCTGTGTGGCTCTTAGGTTAAGTCTGGCCGCCCCTGATCTAAGGGTTAGTGCTCTTATACCCAATGGAATGTGTTTTTAAAATTAATCTCTTGATTTTACATGATTAGAAATAGAAATTGTGTGGATTAAAAATATGGTGTACTTTTGGGGAGAAGCTGGCCAACTCTGGGTTGGGAAATACCTGGAGATTCAGGGGTGGAGCCTGGGGATAATGGTGTTTGGGGAGGGAAGGAAATCTACGGTTGCCAAGCTCCAGCTGGGGCCTGGAGTCCTGGAATAACTGTTCTCAAGACTACAGAAATCAGTTTCCCTGTGAAAAATGGCTGCTTTCTAGTGTGGGCTTTATGGAATCATACTCCACTAAGCTCCTTCCTCGAATCCCACAGTCTTCAGGCTCCACCCCAAAATCTCCAGGTGCTTCCCAACCTGCATTTAGCAATCCTATGTAGAACAGAAGAACATAAGAGAAGCCATGTTGGGTCAAGCCAATGGCCAATCCAGTCCAATACTTTATGTCACGCAGTGGCCAAAAAACGCAGGTGCCATCAAGTGAGGGGAGATCAGTTGCCTTGGAGAAAATGCCTGCTTGTAATATTGACTATGGCATTATGTCCCATCACGTTCTCCCCTTCCCAAACCCTGCTTTCCCCAACCTCCACCCCTAGTTGACAGCCAGTTTGATGTAGTGGTTAGAAGCACAGCCTCTAATCTGGGAGAACTGGGTTTGATTCCCTGCGCCTCCACATACAGCTGCTGAGTGACCTTGGGCCAGTCACAGTTTTTGCAGAGCTGTTATTTCAAGAGCAGTTCTGAAAAGCGCTCTCTCAGTCTCACCTACCTCACAAGGTGTCTGTTGTGGGGAGGGGAAAGGAGATTGTAAGCTGCTCTGAGACTCCCAAGTGAAGGGCGGGGTATAAACCCAGTCTCCTCCAGGAATTTCTCAACCCGGAGTTAGCTACCCTAACAGGGACTATTTTTCTTCTGACTTGGGTTTCTCATGAAAAACAGTGTAGTGGTTACGTGTTATCAAGTCATCAAGTCACTGAACTTGTGCGGCGACCGTATGAATTAATGTCCTCCAAAACGTTGTATTATTAAGAGCCTTGTTGAGGTCTTGCAAACTGAGGGCTGGGGCTTGCTCTTTTCCTGCTGCCTTCTGCTTCCCATAGCATGATTTTTTTCCCCCATTGAGTTTCATGATTGCTGAACTGGGTGCAGGGTTCAAATCACTTAGTCTCTTCTACTTTTCTGGAGAAAATGGCTGCTTGTGAGAATGAACTCTGTAGCATTTGACTTTGCTTACCATTGATCCAGCCCAAAACACCTTTGATACAAAAATAACCTATCAAAATCATTCCACATGGTCTTATGATTTTACCAGCTCCAGAATCCAGAATGCAGCAGAGGATTGGGGAAATAACTCTATGAAACTACCACATAGCAAAGGGCTCTGGGGTTGTGCACTGTTTTATCTGGATGCGCCTCTGTGAAGACACACATTTTTTTTTCTTTAGTGGTACGAAATGAGCAAAACCTTCACTCTTGAGTTTTTAAAGATTTTTCTTTCCTCTAGGCAGCGAACAGGCAGGAAGAGGGGAGGTCTGTTCAGTTCCTTTCCAGACTTACCTTAGCTCACCTTCATACAAATGCTAATAGATCTAGCAGGAGAGATGATGGATGGGTCTGTGCTCTACCCTTTCTCAAAGCAGGGAACAGAGGTTTGGAGGACTTTGGACTAGAAAGGTTCTGTGAAGCAAATTTCAGGAGATACCAAAAAAAGCCTCCTTGACCTGGCCTGATGGGGTCAGCGGGAGGGGAAAAAGAGATGATAAAAACTCTTTGCAGCAAGGAGGAGGTCTCTTTTGTGCTGGGACCATCAGAGGAGATGGAACTCTTAACTGGAGCAGGTGGCCACTGGGTATGTGGTGACCCGGTCAGCAGGAAGGAAGCTTCAGGGTAAAGAAAAGTCTGTAGAGATCTGTAACCTGCTAAGCTAAAAAGCCTATCCTGTACTTTAACATCTGATAGGGCATGTACAGAGAGGGGGACCAGAGAATTGCATTTCACCCATTTCCTTTGAATCGTTCACTCAATTCAGTGCTGTGCGAAAAGTATGTAATACAGTCTGCCTCCAAAGCAGCCATTTTCTCCAGGGGAACTGATCTCTGTCAGAAGAATAATAATTGGTTTTATACTCTGTTTTATACCCTGCCCTTCACTACCTGAAAGAGCACCTTCCCTCCTGTCCTCCCAACAGACAGCCTGTGAAGTAGGTGGGGCTGAGAAAGTTCAGTGACTGACCCAAGGTCACCCAGCTGGGTGCATGTGGAGGAGTGGAAAACCAAACCCCATTCTCCAGACTAGAGTCTGCTCTTAACCACTACACCAAACTGGCTTTCTAGCCAGGAGCTCTTCAGCCACCACTTGGAGATTAACAACTCCACTCCACCATAGTTTTTAGAGTTAGGTCTGTTTAAACAAGTGTTTCTGAACTACTTGTGTGTGTAATGTTTTTGAATGTAGAAATATTTTAATGTTTGATATTCGCCACCCTGAAGACCCTATTTGGATGGAAAAGCAGCATAAAAAGTTTTAAAATAAATACATTGAATAAATAAATGTGAGGACTACTTGCATTTTACCTGTTGCTAGTTCATTTTTCACTGGCAGCTTTTGAAATCTGCAGTTGCCAAGCATTTACAGTGGTTACTCACAGGAACAAGCATTTTTAGTAGAAAAACTAAGAGTCCAGTTTGTTGTTGTTGTTCAGTCGCACAGTCGAGTCTGACTCTTTGTGACCCCATGGACAAAGTCAGGCCAGGCCCTCCTGTCTTCCACCATCCTCCATTCAAATTCGTGTTTGTTACATCAGTAACACTGTCCAGCCATCTCATCTTTTGCCATTCCCTTCTTCTTTTGCTTTCTGTCTTTCCCAGCATCAGGATCTTCTCCAGTGAGTGTTCCCTTCTCATTGGGTGGCCAAAGTATTTGAGCTTCAGCTTCAGCCTCTGACCTTCCAGGGAACAGTCTGGGCTGATTTCCCTTGGGACTGACTTATTTGATCTTCTTGCGGTCCAAGGGACTCTCAAGATTCTTCTCCTCTTTCACCCTCTCTTTAGGTCCTCCTCACTTTCTGCCATTAGAGTGGTGTCATCTGCATATCTGAGGTTGTTTTTCCCGGCAATCTTAATTCCGGCTTCTGCTTCATCCAAGCCAGCATTCTGCATGATGTTTTCTGCATATAAATTAAATAAGCAGGGTGACAATATACATCCTTGTCGAACTCTTTTTCCTATTCTAAACCAATCAGTTGGTCCATATCCTGTTCTGACAGTTGCTTCTTGACCCTTATACAGGTTTCTCAGGAACGCACAGGAACACAGTTCCGGCTGGCTTGATGTCGGGGGTGTGGCCTCATATGAGTTCCTGCTGGGCCTTGTCTACAAAAAAAAGCCCCACGCGAAACAATAGTGATGTCAGGGGTGTGGCCTGATATGCAAATGAGTTCCTGCAGGGCTTTTTCTACAAAAAATGCCCTGCCAACAGCACCTTAAAGACAAAATTTGTGGTTAGGGATGACCTTTTGTGAGTCACTTCTACCCATCTTTATTTATCTCCATGGCAAGCAGTTCATTTCCTGTGCAATATACTCCCCCCTTGTGGTATACTGAAGGCTGCAGCCTGTATCACAAAGAAAATAAGAGTCACTGTGTCATTAGTGCAAATGGAAATTTACACATGTGGTTGCTTTCCTCCAAGAAGGAGAAGATAATGGACCCCAAATATGCATACATTGGAATGAGCAATGAACCATAAGGAACTCACAAAATGGGCCCCCCCTCCCCAAGGTAATCTAAAGTGCCCTCTTCGGATAAGCACCATTATTTCCTGCAATTGCAAACAAACATAATGATAATTATGTACGTCGTCTTCGAGAGCTTAATTAAATTTCCAAAATTGAAGTCTGCTTCCTCCCCACAAGTGAATTAAGAATAGATGCTCTCTTTCCCGAGTTTACTTTTAATGTGTACAGAAATCTCAAAAGAAGCCCGTTCTCTGCTGAACTCTTTCGCAGAAATCTCTGATCCGGGCATTCCGTCTGATTCGTAGGAAGCAAAATCAAGGCGAAGATCAGCTTTATACACAGGACAACAGGTGGGCTTATCAGAGGGTGGCAACCCTACTGTGTCCCTGTAGGGAAAGTAACTTGGCAGTCCAGATCATATCTAATGAGAAAACAAGGCAGGATGAACCACAAGAAGCCAAAACTGATTGGAAAGAGGCAAACCCAGAGCAGTGATTCCTACAGAGACACAACAGGTAGCCTCCTTTAGATAGTCATTGTCAGGGGTTTTTTTGAGCAGGAACACCCAGGAACGCTGTTCCGGCTGGCAAGGCATCAGAAGGTGTGGTCTAATATGCAAATGAACTCCTGCTGGGCTTTTTCTACAAAAAGCCCCATGTGAAACAGTGGTGACATCATGGGGGTGGCCTAAGATGCAAATGAGATCCTACTGCGATTTTTCTACCAAAAAAGCCCTGGTCATTGTGTTACACAAAGAGGTGATCTCCTGGCTAATTGGGAAAATTAGCTTTAAAGGAGGCAAAACAAGGGGGGAGCTAGGATTCTCCACCTACGTAAACAAAAAAACCCCACCTCCTTTAAGAGAACTCTCCAGATAAACCAGGCAGATGTTCAACTACTTGCAGCGATTGATACGCTGCAGTATAGACCACGGTCCCTAATCATTTGTTGCAGTAAGTCTGTGAACCATTTTGTACCGTGCAACTCTTATTACTGGTCCAGGAAAGACTTCTTGAATAATTCAGTTCTGCCTAGTTTGCAGAAAGTCAGGAGTATGGAAGCCTTCCGGACCACCTCGGGCAAGCCATCCTGGAAGGCTGCTTTTAAACACACACACACCCTTCCCCAAACCTCCCAAATGATACGGTCACGTCTGGGGCTCTGAATTAGGAAATCTTTAGTTATCTCTGCTATTGGCGTGTGCTCCACTGGCTCGCCTCACAGAACGAACGCTTCACGCTCGCCACCTCAAGAGAGCACTGTTGGGCAACCGTTCTGGTCCCCCCCTCCCTGGCAGCATCGTCTCCCTGTATGTGTGTTTGTGTTATTCGATCAGCCGTATGCATATTCATTCGCTCTCTGGGCAACTGAATCCATGGGCAAGAATGTAATTGCCGCCAGTCCGTTGGCTCTGCTTTTCCACAAGAGCTGCGATTCAACAAGTTGCTCGAGGGGCAGAAAAACACTCATGAAGAAACCCTGGCTAGCATTCAGTCCATTTTCAGCACAGCCGTAGAACTTCAGTAACCGAGCAGTGGGACGGGACGACCCACCTAGAGTTGCCATTCCCCAGGTGGGAATAGGCAGTAGAAGTTAAACAACTACTGTGATGGTAAACAAAGACTATAGTAACCATTAAAAAAAACTTTCATATATTTTAATGCTCAACGTTTTAAATTTTACAAACTTCATGTCATAATAAGAATCCAATTTAAATATCCATACATGTATTTCATGTTGTAAATTAGGCATGCTTCATGTTATAATAGAGGTCCAATATTAACATTTCCATATTGCAAAAAAAAAGTCATATTTTATATTGTAAATGAGGCATACTTCGTGTTGTAAAAGAGGTTCAATATTAACATTTCCATATTGCAAAAAAAGTCTATGAGCACCCGGATATAGGCCCATTTCATCAGTAGACTTCCTCGGGAGTAATGCCTTTCTATGTTTTTTCAGGAGTAACAGCCACTAGTACTGACCAAAGTTCATGATTCTTCTGGAATAAACCAAGATAATGACAGCACAAGACAGCACATAGCTGAATGGAACTAAAAATTCAAAAGTTTATATTTCAGTGAAAAACTTACCACTCCAAGACACTTAAGTGTGTACATTTTTCATATAGGAGCTAGAGCAAGTTCAACCAGATACATTCAACCAGATGCTAAAACCTTCTGGAGTTTGCTGGCCTGCGACCCTCTATGAATATATTAGGCAAGCTGTTCTTTAGATGGCCATTTGCTCTTATTTTCTTAATAATTAATTATATTTTTAATTTTAATGTTGAGCAGGCCCTTCTTTTTGCAGCAATTTTAGCTCAAAACACTTAAGTGTATGGCTTCAAACATACCAGTACTGTGCCTATCCTGAATTCAATACCCCCCCAGGTGGGGGCAGGGGATCCTCCGGTTTGGAGGCCCTCCCCCCTTGTCAGGGTCATCAGAAAGCGGGGGGTGGGAAATGTCTGCTGGGCACTCCATTATTCCCTATGGAGACCGATTCCCATAGGGAATAATGGAGAATTGATCCGTGGGTATCTGGGGCTCTGGGGGAGCTGTTTTTTGAGATAGAGGCACCAAAGTTTCAGCATAGCATCCAATGCCTCTCCTCAAACGACCCTCCAAGTTTCAAAAAGATTGGACCAAGGGGTCCAATTCTATGAGCCCCAGAAGAAGATGCCCCATCCTTCATTATTTCCAACAGAGGGAAGGCATTTATGGAAATAAGTAAATAAATATATATATATATATATAAATACAAGGTGTGCGTGTCAGCATATGCTTGCTGTTTGGTAAGACATCAGGCTGAAGTCAGCCGCAAGTGATTTGTGACAGTTCAAGACAGCTTCCTTTATCTGGTTCATATCGGTTCGGCACAGAAAATTGTGTCTATGCAAGAGGACTCAGCACTGAGTGCTGATTGGTGCTTCGGTATTGCTGCAATGTATATAACTGTGAATAGACTGCACAGTTCTTCTCTGCTCTCAATCATGTTGTCTGGCGAAGCACTTTGTCAGTGTGTGCCAGCATAACTGCAAACTTGTAAATAAATGTAAATAGTTAGCGCAAGTCAGTGTGCAGCAGCTGCTGTCTATTATTAAGCCTCAAAAATCCAGAGCAGGAAATCCAATGGAGGAAAGGCATTTAAAAGGTGTGCTGTGGTCCCTTTAAATGTAATGGCCAGAACTCCCTTTGGAGTTCAATTATGCTTGTCACAACCTTTCTCCTGGCTCCACCCCATGTCTCCTGGCTCCACCCCCAAAGTCCCCAGATATTTCTTGAATTGGACTTGGTAACTCTAGACCCACCCCATATCGGAATGTGAGGAGACTCAGGAATGGGATCCCAGATAGAGGGATGCTGTAGGTTCAAACACATGAAGCTGCCTTATACTGAAATCAGGGAAGGAAATAAAGGAAAAACCACCATGTATGAATATACAAAAAAAAAAATCTTAAAGCAGGGGTGTCAAACATGCGGCCCGGGGGACGGATCAGGCCCCCAGAGGGGTCCTATCAGGCCCATGAGCAAATCAAAAGTAGGTTTGCAACTTACAGATACACACTTGAACAGCATACTCAAGATTGCTACAGAACAGACATTGTATCGAGTTTTTGATGCAGTAATTCAGAACAGGAGATGTCAGTGATCAGGGACTGTTAAATAAACAAAATATTGCTAATCTTTTAAGCATGTTTTATTTTAAGATTTTAAAAAAATCTTTAATTGTGCATGTCTGTGTCTGCTACCTGCCATTACATTTCATGACACACATGGCCCAGCCTGCCAAGGTCTCATTTATGTCAGATCCGGCCCTCATAACAAATGAGTTTGACACCCCTTTTTTAAAGAATTAACTTACAATTAATACTTTTAGTTTACATCTAATACTCATACATTATAAACAGTCACGTATAGTGCGCAACTTGTGTAACAGACAAGCACGGAATAGGTGCAGTGCCGAAAGGGCTATCCAAGGCAAAAGTCCAACTGGTAAAGTTCAAAATAGTGACACAATTTTTTTTTCGTATTAGGAGGATGTCTTCTGTTCCAGCTGCTGTTGACTGGAAACTACTGTGGATTGTAGTCCCGCAAATAATAAGAAGCTGCTAAATGGGCATATCTGGACACCGGGACTTGTTTTTGCCAAAGGCTTTGTCTAAGCTTCAAAATTCATAGAACGATGTTCCTTCAAAAATCCAATGCAGTCCTCCGAGAGCTTACAGTAGGCCCTGTACTAAGAGGCCTGTAAGCTCTTGGGAGGATTGGCTACATCACGTGTGTGTGGCCTAATATGCAAAGGAGTTCCTGCTACAAAAAAAGCCCTGAACCTGGATCTCCCAGATATTAGTCCAACACTCTCCCTCGGCATCGCACTGGCTCTGCATTGTTACTACTGAGGATCCACCAGTCCAGAGTTCATCATTTTATACACTCACATGGGTTCCTATTGGCTCCCTGGGGTCACCTGATCTCTACGGGGCTGGTAGCTGCAGTACCATCGTTTGGCCATCTATAGTTGTGGCAGCGTAACAGGTCCAAACACCTGCAAGCTGCCGTCGTGATATTTGGAGCCCCAGGGCCTTATTGCCAGTTTGGTGTAGTGGTTAAGTGTGCGGACTCTTATCTGGGAGAACCGGGTTTGATTCCCCACTCCTCCACTTGCACCTGCTAGCATGGCCTTGGGTCAGCCATAGCTCTGGCAGAGGTTGTCCTTGAAAGGGCAGCTGCTGTGAGAGCCCTCTCCAGCCCCACCCACCTCACAGGGTGTCTGTTGTGGGGGAGGAAGGTAAAGGAGATTGTGAGCCGCTCTGAGACTCTTCGGAGTGGAGGGCGGGATATAAATCCAATATCTTCTTCATCTTCATTGCCAGAGAGTGTTTCTTTCAAAATCAATTAGCAGCTTACAGAAATAACACATCCTTATTTCCTTTCCTACCCGTCATCAGACAAAACACACCTTTGTCCTAAGAAGGAGCCCTCGGAGAATACCAGGTTCTCTCTACAACTCTGTCAAGCTTGAAGCTGAATTAATATGACATGTTTCATGAGCAATGAAATCATTCAGAAGTATTTTAGGGGGGAAAGCCCCTCTGTTCTTTCCACCTGGTGCTTCTGCATGCCGGGAGAATCTTCTTCATTTCCCTCGATAGTCAGTGGCTGTCACGCTTCACAGCTTCACTTTTTTTGTATGTGTGCGAGAGAGTGTTCAGTCGGAAAAATCAGAGAATTCCATTGCAGGAAACATCAGGAAAGGGTACCCTTTGTGAGCTTTCTGTCGGTCTGACTTACAAAATCTCGCATTTCAGCAGGGCTTTTTTTGAGCAGGAATGCATGGGAATGCGGTTCTGGTTGGTTTGGTGTTAGGGGGTGTGGCCTAATGAGTTCCTGCTGGGCTTTTTCTACCAAGAAAGCCCTGTGCAAAATGATGGTGGTGTCAGGGGGTGCGGCCCAATATGCAAATGAGTTCCTGCTGGGCTTTTTCTGCCAAAAAAGCCCTGCATTTCAGAGAAATGTACCTTGTGTATGAGATTACCTCGGGGTGGGGCCTACAGATATCCTGCTATTACAAATGACATCCAGGCGACAAAGATCAGTTCACCTGGAGAACATTGGCCACTTTGGAAAGTGGATTCTTTGGCATTGTACCCTGCCGAGGTCCCTCCCTGCCCCAGAATCTCCCAATATTTCCCAACCTAGAGCTGGCAACCCTACTGTCTGACCCCCAGCTGGGGCCCGGACTCAGCCTTCCCCTTGGGTGCAACTGGAGACCCACTTCAAGAGGACGCCATGGTGAGGCACACAAGGGAGGGAAAGGAGGAGGCTAACAGCTACCCAGCAGTGTGGATAGCTCCTTTGCCGGTTTCTCGGGTCCACCTGTGTGATGAGCAGGGCTTTTATTGTAGCAGGAGCTTCTTTGCATATTAGGCCACACCCCCTTGATGTAGCCAATCCTCCAAGACAAAAAAGAGCCTTGTAAACTCTTGGAGGACTGGCTAGTTTGGTGTAGTGGTTAAGTGTGCGGACTCTTATCTGGGAGAAGCGGGTTTGATTCCCCACTCCTCCACTTGGACCTGCTGGAATGGCCTTGGGTCAGCCATAGCTCTGGCAGAGTTGTCCTTGAAAGGGCAGCTGCTGTGAGAGCCCTCTCAGCCCCACCCACCTCACAGGGTGACTGTTGTGGGGGGAGAAGATACAGGAGATTGTAAGCCGCTCTGAGTCTCTGATTCAGAGAGAAGGGCGGGGTAAAAATCTGCAATTCTTCTTCTTCTTCTACATCAGGGAGGTGTGGCCTAATATGCAAAGGAGCTCCTGCTAGAATTCCACCCCTGGGCCACACACCCCTGATGTAGCCAATGCTCCTGGAGCTTACGGTAGGCCCTGTCCTAAGAGCCCTGTAAGCTCTTGAAGGATTGGCTACATCAGGGGTGCATGGTCTAATATGCCTGGTCTAATATGCATGGTCTGAGTCTCCCACAAACCCCATCTGACAGATTCCCTCCAGCCCTGGAACCTACCTCTCCTCCTGCTGACCCAGTTTGGTTTTCCCCAGTTTGGTGTAGTGGTTATCTGAGAGAATCAGGTTTGATTCCCCACTCCTCCGCTTGCAGCTGCTGGAATGGCCTTGGGTCAGCCATAGCTCTCGCAGGAGCTGTCCTTGAAAGGGCAGCTTCTGTGAGAGCTCTCTCAGCCCCACCTACCTCACAGGGTGTCCGTTGGCAGGGGGGGAGGTAAAGGAGATTGTAAGCCACTCTGAGTCTCTGAGATTCAAAGTGAAGGGTGGGGTATAAATCCAATTTCTTCTTCTTCTTCATTTTATTAGAAACCAACTTTTCTTGTCTTCCTAAATAGGTATCTTTGCAATAAATAGTGATTTGGGGGTTAGGGAAGTTTTTTGTTTTTTAAAAAAAGAAAGATTCCAGCATTTCTACAGCTGTGGATTTGGAAGCTATACAACAGGTTTGGGAAAACGCTCCACTTCCAGTGAGCTATCGAGCTATCATTTTTGTGTTAGTGCGCTATGAAACACGTCATCTGGATTGCATTACCCGTTGGTCACACTGAGCAGGGTGTTTCCAACGAGAAAACGTGATTGCATGAATCTGGCTGGCTTCTCCTGTTGCATGGACCGAAATCTTCAGATGTGGGACTTGACAGTTAGTTTTTTTTTTCCTGGCTCGCTTTAACTGTTTGCATGCCAAAGATAAGTTTGGGGGAAGAAATTGCGAGGCCAAAACAGTTCCTTCTAGGGGAAAGAAAACGAGAAACAAAATGACTTGATTCTCTGATATGACTTGATTCTCTGACTATTTGGAGTCATGTAAACCAAAACATGGCTTGCCAAATTTAGTGCAAGTGTCTTAGGACAGAGCAGCATTCCCAACCTTTTTGGAAGGGTGACCCACAAGTCCGAACTTGCTTGGGATGGTGACCCATCTAGGGCTGGTCTAAGGTGGGTTGGGTTTTTTTGCACCATACGCAAACTATGACCTTGGCATCCATTCTAGTTCAGCATTCCATTTTCTACAGTGGTTAACCACACGTTTTTGAGAAACCAACCACCATCACAAAAGGGCATAGCTACCCCCACTATGAACCTCAAGCACACAACATTTCGACATACCCAGCCTTTTTCTATGGAGATGACATTCCAGCCTTTGACCACCCTCTCCTTCTCCATTCAACATTGTAATCCCGCCCCCTACAATTCTAAGATACTCACATTAGTAACCAGGGCTTCCTTTGCAGAAAAAGCCTGGCAGGAACTCATTTGCATATTAGACCATACCCTCTGGTGTCACCATTGTTTCACACAGGGCTTTTGGTAGGAAGAGCCCAGCAGGAAATCATTTGCATATTAGGCCACATCCCTTAATGTCACCATTGCTCCACATAGGGATTTTTGTAGAAGAAGACCAGCAGGAACTTATAAGAAGTCCATACAGCAAAGTAATAGAACGAACACCCACACGACTGTTTTCTAAAGTCACATCACAGAGGCACTGCCTTCAGCCGCTTCTTGCAGTTCAGGATCTGGATGGAGACAGGGGGCGTCGTTCTGCACAACTTCTCACAAAGCGATCAAAAGCCCGTATTTCCTGGATTTCCTACGGTTTCGTTGGTTTTACCCTTCGTCAGTCTTCTCTCAATGCTATTTTAACTGGAGCCACAGTACGAAGAATTCAATCACGGATCAACGTGTACATGCTCAAGTCTCTGCTACTGGCTCTCCTGTTAAGCACAATATATCCTTCAAAACCTCACCGGTTGAATTATCACTTACACACAAAAAGTGTGTAAACAAACATTTAGTGCACAGTTTATAAGAAGTCCACACAGCAAAATAATAGAACGAACACCCACACAACTGTTTTCTAAAGTCACATCACAGAGGCACTGCCTTCAGCCGCTTCTTGCAGTTCAGGATCTGGGAGGAGACAGGGGGCGTCGTTCTGCACAACTTCTCACAAAGTGATCAAAAGCCCGTATTTCCTGGATTTCCTATGGTTTCGTTGGTTTTACCCTTCGTCAGTCTTCTCTCAATGCTATTTTAACTGGAGCCACAGTACGAAGAATTCAATCACGGATCAACGTGTACATGCTCAAGTCTCTGCTACTGGCTCCCCTGTTAAGCACAATATATCCTTCAAAACCTCACCGGTTGAATTATCACTCATGCACAAAAAGGGTGTAAACAAACATTTAGTGCACAGTTTATAAGAAGTCCACACAGCAAAATAATAGAATGAACACCCATACGACTGTTTTCTAAAGTCACGTTTCAGAGGCACTGCCTTCAGCCGCTTCTTGCAGTTCAGAATCTGGGTGGAGACAGGGGGCGTCGTTATGCACAACTTCTCACAAAGCGATCAAAAGACCGTATTTCCTGGATTTCCTACAGTTTCGTTGGTTTTACCCTTCGTCAGTCTTCTCTCAATGCTATTTTAACTGGAGCCACAGTACGAAGAATTCAATCACGGATCAACGCGTACATGCTCAAGTCTCTGCTACTGGCCAGCTGGAGTTCAAGTGTCAAAGCCGGAGATCTCCAGGCCCCACCTGGAGGCTGGCAACCCTATTGCATGACTTTGCTCTGCCTTCTTCAGGACACCAACATTACTCTTGTGGACCAGGAGATCATGGAAAAAACAGAGCAGCTGGCTGACCCTGTACCGTCTGCTCCAGGCTGAGGGACGAAACACGCGCCTCATCGCCTCTTTGCTGGGATTCCTCTTCTAGTGGCGCAGCTTCAGCTGGCTGGTGGCTGATAGACCCAGAATCCAGCTGTTTTTCATCAGAGGGGTCAGAACCGTCTCCAGGGCCTGCCTGTTCCGTGACAATCTGCAGCGACGAAAAGAAAAATAGCAACTAATAGAGGACATGGAACAAAGTTCAAGTCCTGTGGCTCCCTTAAGACTAGCAAAGTTTTATTCAAGGCAGGCCTTGAATTCAGCAGGGGCTCTCAGGGGTGCAGCTCCTGAACCTTTCTGAGGGTTCCCCCTCCTTCTCCCCATCTACCCTGTCTACTGAATAGCAGTTGCAGCTGCATAACAATCCCTGGATTAGGAGAGCAGGCAGCCAGCCAGCCAGCCCCCAGGGGCTTTGCCACGCCCCTAGCAGCTCTCATGAACCCCTGGAGAAGCCCGCACCATCCTTTCTCCACTTCTTATGTGGCTTGCAGGCCTTTTGATTGGGGAGGGGGGCAGCCCAGGAGAGCCCCGGGAGAACAATACCTGCTTGGGCTGGCTGGACCTCTAGCCAGGCCAAGCAATCCTCGCTGGCCCGGGTTCTCCATTCTTGCATCAGGTTACTTTTGGCTGGGGGTGGGGGTGGGGCGCCATATACTAATGAGTTATGCTAATGAGCTCCACCACCTCTTTTTCTACAAAACGACCCCTGATTCAAGGTATAAGCCTTCGTGTGCATGCGGTGACATGGAAGACACTGTTTCCAGGATCAGATCTTGGCTTTGAAAATGCAAAAAAGGAGCAAGGATTCTGTATCGACAACAGAAAAGGATTGGTGGAATAGGCTCACCCTTTTGAATAGTTGAGGATTATGGGCCTGGCATTTTTATTCTGCCCTTTGCCCAAGGAATTCAGGGTGCCACACATGAGCCTCTCCTTCTCCGTTTTTGCCTGCAGATCCTTTTAAGCCCTCCTAGGGTTGCCAAAGAGCCCTGTGGCGCAGAGTGGTAAAGCTGCAGTACTGCAGTCAGAGCCCTCTGCTCACGACCTGAGTTCAATCTCAACGGAAGCTGGTTCAGGTAGCTGGCTCCAGGTTGACTCAGCCTTCCATCCTTCCGAGGTCGGTAAAATGAGTACCCAGCTTGCTGGAGGGAGAGTGTAATGACCGGGGAAGGCAATGGCAAACCACCCCATAAAAAGGTCTGCCGTGAAAACGTGAAAGCAGCATCACCCCACAGTCAGAAACGACTGGTGCTTGCACAGGGGACCTTTCCTTTTTAGGGTTGCCAACCTCCAGGTGGCGCCTCAAAATCTAGTATAACCGACCTTCAGGCAACAGAGATCAGTTCCGCTGGGAAAAAATGGCTGTTGGGACTGTGGCATTGTATCCCACTGAGGTCCCTCCACTCCTCAAACCCTGACCTCCCTAAACTCCACCCCCAAAATCTCTAGGTATTTCCCAACCCAGAGCAGGCAACCCTATGACCTGGGACCCACATACCTGCCTGCAGGGGTCATTTCGTATAAAAAGTGGTGCTGGGACTCATTTGCATATGCCACACCCCCTGACGTCACTGGAAGGTGTACTAAAGAGAACCAGTTTGCAAAGACTTTGAAGGATAGCCGTAGATCCATACCCAGGCCTCAGATTCAGCAGGAATTCACAGGAATGCGGCTCCTGAACCTTCCGGAGGGTTCCCCCTCTTCTGCCCCACCTACCTTGTCCATTGAATAGTAGGTGCGGCCGCACGACAATCCCTGGTTTAGGAGAGCAGGCAGCCAGTCAGCCACCAGGAGCTTTGCCACACCCCCAGCAGCCCTCCTTAACCCCTGGAGAAGCCCGCCCTACCCTTTCTCCACTTCTTATGTGATTTTGGGCAACGCATGGCTTGCTGGCCTTTTGACCAGGGGGAGGGGCAGCCCAGGAGAGCACCAGGCAAGCAAGACCTGCTTGGGCTGGCTGGATCTCTAACTAGCCCAAGCAGGCCTCTTTTGCCCGGGGCTCTCCTATCTTGCATCAGGTTGCTTTTGGCTGGAGGGGGGGATGCAACATATGCTAATGAGTTATGCTCATGAGCTCCGCCACCTATTTTTCTACAAAACGATTCCTGTCCATACCAGAAAATATGTACTCTGTGGCTCCATCTAGAATGATTGTTTGCTAAAGATTGAGCAGAGGAAGGACTTCGAAACTGTCTTGAAGTTCCGGAAAGGACGAGTTCTCTTTCTCTCCCAAGTTTGGGCTTCTGTGAAAATAAATTTTTAATGCGCAGCTCTAGGATACGGTGCGTATTTTGAACCGTCTTTATTGAAGTTGTATTCACTTACGGAGGAAGAGCTATGCAGCACATTCATTTAAAGAGACATTGACACAGAGTCCTGGAAGTTTCGCTATTGTAATTGTGACTTCTGGATGAATTTTGTTATTGTATTGTTTGGTTAAGAATATATTTTTTGCATTGCAGTTCGGTGCAATTTGTTTCCATTTTCTCTCAAGGAGCTGACCTCTGACAGCCGGAGAGAAGCTGTAAAAATGGGAGATCTCCAGGCCAGTGTTCCCTCTAAGCTGAGTTGGTGTGAGCTGGCTCACAATTTTTTAGCCTGCAGCTCACACATTTTTGTCTCAGCTCAGGAAAAATGGCCCCAGAGCAAAGTAACTTATGCAGTAGCTCACGACTTTAATGCCAGTAGCTCACAACTTTAATGCAAGTAGCTCACAATGCAGAATTTTCGCTCACAAGACTTAGAGGGAACGTTGCACCAAGCCCCACCTGGAGACTAAGAGAAAACTGTTTGAAGAATTAAGTTGTACCACTAATTACTTTTCTTCAGAATTATCATAGGCTTTATGACATAATCATTACTCACAACCATGAAGTAGAACTGTATATAGTTACTTCTTTGCAAACAATGGCTCCGTGAGCGGTACAAACTTTCATACAGACATGTAAATACAAGGTCCACTGACACGAGAGTAGTAATTTGCACACAATTAATCACAACGGTGCCAGAGTTTCTTATCCAGAAAATGCAAAGTGTAACACGTTTCCGGTAAAAATGCACGTGTTTCGATGGTGGGTCTCTTCACTTGACAAAAGCTAATTTATATGGAACCATAGTTCAATTCAATTTATTATGTGTGTATATCATTTCTCACAAGGCAACAGTTTTCTTTATGCGGCTGGCTAGCCGATGTCTGGTAAAGATTAAACCTGGAACCAGTTCTCTGGTAATTTTCAACACCACAAGTTAGTCAGTCACTCAGAATGGCACTGTCGGTTTTCTGTGCCTATGATAATTCTGAAGAATAGTAGTTAGTGGTACAACTTAATTCTTCAAACACGGTTTTCTCTTTGTCTTCTACCTTCCGTGTTTTCTTCCCCCCTTTTTTACTACTCACCTGGAGACTGGCAACCCTGTTAACCTTGCCTGTGCTTCATTGAAAAGGACGGGACCTCCAGGAACACACAGAAGCTCTCTATGGTGCCTGAGCCACCTGTGACCACGCTTCAGAGGAAACATGGCATTAGGCATGTGGGAAATTTTCACCCATGATGCTTTGCCCTGATATCGCCGCTTTCATCCGGGGCCCCTCTTAAGCTTGGATGTGTGAAATTTCCTGCTATCAGCCCAGAACAGCTTAAGCAGGCTGGGCTGCAGCTGTGGAGTGTCTGGAATATGAGCTCAGCCTTGGCAAAATTGGAGCCCCCTTTCTTTACGGGTGGGTGTGAGACAGGATGTAAATGCAAAATGGTTTCGATGCTAATTTACTTGAGAACATAAAGCCCACAGAGAAGCCAGGCTGGATCAGGTCAGTGGCTCATCCAGTCCAAAACTCTGTGTCACACAGTGGCCAAAACCCAGGTGCCCTCAGGCAGTCCACCAGCGAGGCCAGAACTCCAGAACTCTGAGAGCCAGTTTGGTGTTCTGGTTAAGTGTGCGGCCTCTTATCTGGGAGAACCAGGTTTGATTCCCCACTCCTCCACTTGCACCTGCTGGAATGGCCTTGGGTCAGCCATAGCTCTGGCAGAGTTGTCCTTGAAGGGGAAGCTGCTGGGAGAGTCCTCTCAGCCCCACCCATCTCACAGGGTGTCTGTTGTAGGGGAGGAAGATAAAGGAGATTGTGAGCCACTCTGAGATTTGGAGTGGAGGGTGGGATATAAATCCAATATCATCATCTTCTTCTCCCAATGTTGCTCCCCAAGCACCAAAAATACAGAGCATCATTGCCCCAGACATTAGAACACAAGAGAAGCCAAGTTGGATCAGGCCAATGGCCCATTCCAGCCCAACACTCTGTGTCACACAGTGGCCAAAACCCAGGTGCCCTCAGGCAGTCCACCAGCGAGGCCAGAACTCCAGAACTCTGAGAGCCAGTTTGGTGTTCTGGTTAAGTGTGCGGCCTCTTATCTGGGAGAACCAGGTTTGATTCCCCACTCCTCCACTTGCACCTGCTGGAATGGCCTTGGGTCAGCCATAGCTCTGGCAGAGTTGTCCTTGAAGGGGAAGCTGCTGGGAGAGTCCTCTCAGCCCCACCCATCTCACAGGGTGTCTGTTGTGGGGGAGGAAGATAAAGGAGATTGTGAGCCACTCTGAGATTTGGAATGGAGGGTGGGATATAAATCCAATATCATCATCTTCTTCTTCTCCTCTCCCAATGTTGCTCCCCAAGCACCAAAAATACAGAGCATCATTGCCCCAGACATTAGAACACAAGAGAAGCCAAGTTGGATCAGGCCAATGGCCCATTCCAGTCCAACACTCTGTGTCACACAGTGGCCAAAACCCAGGTGCCCTCAGGCAGTCCACCAGTGAGGCCAGAACTCCAGAAGCAATCCCACTGTTGCTCCCCAAGTACCAGGAATACAGAGCATTACTGCCCTAGACATAAGAACACAAGAGAAACTATGCTGGATCAGGCCAATGGCCCATTCCAGTCCAACACTCTATGTCACACAGTGGCTAAAACCCAGGTGCATCAGAAGGTCCACCAATGGGGTCAGAACTCCAGAAACTTTCCCACTGTTGCCCCACAAGCACCAAGAAGACCGAGCCACCTCTGACGAGCCATTTTTGATAAATGGTTTCTAACACTTTCTCAAAGACAGGTTCTGGAAGTCTGTCGCGTCTTTGGATGCACTGATTAAGTAGTCACGTAATCACGCCTTGAGAGACTTGTGTGCTTGTTTAGAGTGACTAGAAGAAGAAGACTGCAGATTTATACCCCGCCCTTCTCTCTGAATCAGAGACTCAGAGCGGCTTACAATCTTCTCTATCTTCTCCCCCCACAACAGACACCCTGTGAGGTGGGTGGGGCTGAGAGCGCTCTCCCAGAAGCTGCCCTTTCAAGGACAACTCCTGCAATAGCTATGGCTAACCCAAGGCCATTCCAGCAAGTGTAAGTGGAGGAGTGGGGAATCAAACCCGGTTCTCCCAGATAAGAGTCCGCACTAGGGTTGCCAAGTCCAATTCAAGAAATATCTGGGGACTTTGGGGGTGGAGCCAGGAGATATTGGGGGTGGAGCCAGGAGCAAGGTTGTGACAAGCACAATTGAACTCTGAAGGGAGTTTTGGCCATCACATTGAAAGGGACCGCACATCTTTTCCCTCCATTGGAAATAATGAATGATAGGGTCACCTTCTTTGGGGGCTCATAGAATTGGACCCCCTGGTTCAAACTTTTTGAAACTGGGGAGAGGCACTGGATGCTATACTGAAAATCTGGTGCCTCTACCTCAAATAACAGCCCTCCCAGAGCCCTCCCAGAGCCCCAGATATCAATTCTCCATTATTTCCTATGGGAATAAGTCTCCATAGGAAAAATAATAGAGTTCCCAGCAGACAGTCCCTCCCCCACTTTCTGATGACCCTGAAATGGGGGAGGGCCTCCAAACCAGGGGATCCCCTGCCCCCACCTGGGGATTGGCAACCCTAGTCCACACACTACACCAAACTACTTAATAAGTGTGTCCAAGGATGTGTCAGACTTCCAGAACCCCTCTTCAAGAAAGTGTTGAAAACGGCTCATCAAAAAACGCCAGCAACAAGCTGCATCAGAGGTGGCTTCAAGAAGTCCATTAAAACCTACACGAAGAACTAACGTAAAGAGCACTATTCCCATACAAGCACTTTATTTCTTGCTGCTACTGGGAACGATTACTGATGGGACTCTTGAAGATACTGGGGGGGTGGCCAAGGAACATATGAAACATTGTTCAATTATATTGAGATGGTCTTGAGTGTGTGTTGGGAGTGACTGCATTGGATTATGGTGTATCACGCTCACCAGGCCTCAGATTCAGCAGGAGCTCACAGGATCACAGCTCCTGAACCTTTCTGCAGGTTCCCCCTCTTCCTCCCCACTTACCTACTTTGTCCATTGAATAGTAGGTGCAGCTGCATAACAATCCCTGGATTAGGAGAGCGGGCAGCCAGGCAGCCAGCCACCAGGGGCTTCGCCACACCCACAGCAGCCCTCATTAACCCCTGGAGAAGCCCGCACCACCCTTTCTCTGCTTCTTATGTGATTTTGGGCAGCAGGTGGCTTGCTGGCCTTTTGACTGAGGGGGTGGCCAAGGAGAGCCCCAGGTGAGTGAGGTCTGCTTGGGCTGGCTGGATCTCTAGCCAGCCCAAGCAGGCCTCTCTGGCCCAGGGCTCTCCTTTCTTGTGTTGGGTTGCTTTTGGCTGGTGGTGGCGGTGGCATATGCTAATGGGTTATGCTAATGAGCTTCACCACCTATTTTTCTACGAAACGACCCCTGACGCTTACCAATTTTCAAGAGTAGTGAATTACTGCTGTCGTGTAATTGATGTATATTTCTTTGTAGATTTAAATGCACTATTGGGAATTTATACATGAAAAACTGATGACAGTGTATTCCTAAATTTGTTCACAGTTCTTTGTAGTATGGCCACCTGGAGATTGGCAACTCTATGTGGAAGCCATTTCGCGGCTGCCTCCACCCTGCTGTGCCAGAGCCCAAAGGCACCCACAGGGTCAAAAAGGCTAGGGACAGACGCCGGTTTTGAAATCTCTACTGATATACTAAGTATTAGTCTTAAGTTTGGGGTAGAGAAGAATGGCAAATCATACCAGCTAGAAATGGAGGAAGGGAGGGAGGGAGGAAGGAAGGAAGGAAAGAAGGAAGGTTTATCATATATGTCAGATACAAAGCAGCACATTCACCAGTAGTTCTGTTTAAGAACATAAGAGAAGCCATGTTGGATCAGGCCAATGGCCCATCCAGTCAAACACTCTGTGTCACACAGTGGCCAAATACACACACACACTGTGGCTAATAGCCACTGATGGACCTCTGCTCCATATTTTTATCTAACCCCCTCTTGAAGCTGGCTATGCTTGTAGCCGCCACCACCTCCTGTGGCAGGGAATTCCACATGTTAATCACCCTTTGGGTGAAGAAGTACTTCCTTTTATTTGTTTTAACCTGACTGCTCAGCAATTTCTTTGAATGCCCACGAGTTCTTGTATTGTGAGAAAGGGAGAAAAGGACTTCTTTCTCTACTTTCTCCATCCCATGCATAATCTTGTAAACCTCTATCATGCCACCCTGCAGTCGACGTTTCTCCAAGCTAAAGAGCCCCAAGCGTTTTAACCTTTCTTCATAGGGAAAGTGTCCCAACCCTTTAATATTTATGGTGTTTTATCTGTGAATGGATCATTCACGCATGCAACAAGAGAGCAGGCAATGACTTTACAGCAGAGGAGGCCAAACCGTGACTCGGAAGCCACATGTGGCTCTCTCACACATGTTGTGTGGCTCTTGAAGCCCCCACCACCCACTACCCTGTTGGTTGGCTTGAAAAAGGCATTTGTCTCTTTAAGTCACATCTCCAAAGCAAGCCGGCTGGCAGCTTGGAGAATGCATTTAAAATTAAAGTTGCTTTCTTTCTACCTCTACCTCCCCATCTATTTTCCTACCTTCCTTCCTGTCTTGTGGCTCTCAAACATCTGACGTTCATGTCTTGTGGCACTCAAACATCAGACGTTTACTGTACGTGGTTTTTACGTTAAGCAAGTTTGGCCACCCCTGCTATACAGGTGTAATTGTTTTCCTGAATTTCTCTTCCTTGCACCCATATTCTGGACCAAGCATGGAAAGAAATCTGTCGTTTCCACAAGCAGAAAGTGTATTGTATCTTCCACAGCATGTTCCAGATCTGCTCTACTTTTCTCCTTTTCATTTCCCCCCCTTCTCTTATCCCTCACAGGCAAAGTCATCTGATTCTTTTTGCTTCTCCAGCCCTTTTTATACTCTCCTCCTTTGATAGATGGCCTCCCCTAGCTCTGATCTATCTCTTTCTCGCATCTCCATTTTTCAGGGCCCGCTGGGTGTAAGATTCCAACAAGTATACTCATTTTTGTCTGATGTTTTAATAGTCAAATAAAAAGATATCACTGCCCTTCTCAATTTTTTTATTGCTTATCTCAGGGAAAAAATGATATTTATTCAGGAAATGCAAAAGGATTCATTGCAGCGGTGCTGCGCTCAGCTTCTCTGCAATGCTATCAATTTGATAAAAGGGAATCATTTCATCAGTCATGACGGTAAGTGAATTTTACAGGCAATCCTGTGAGCTGCTGTGTAAGCAAAGCACAGAATCACACTGGATCAGGCAACCCAAGGCACTCGCAGGTTGAAAATGAAGCTCCCGTCTCTGCAGAGAGAATACTGATCTACTGAACGTAAGAATATAAGAACATAAGCCAGTTTGGTGTAGTGGTTAAGTGCGCGGACTCTTATCTGGGAGAACCGGGTTTGATTCCCCACTCCTCCACTTGCACCTGCTGGAATGGCCTTGAGTTAGCTATAGCTATTGCAGGAGTCGTCCTTGAAAGGGCAGCTTCTGGGAGAGCTCTCTCAGCCCCACATACCTCACAGGGCGTCTGTTGTGGGGGTAGAAGATAAAGGAGATTGTAAGCCGCTCTGAGTCTCTGATTTAGAGAGAAGGGCAGGTTATAAATCTGCAGTCTTCTTCTTCTTCATAAGAGCCCTGCAAGATCAGACCAGTGGTCCATCTAGTCCAGCACCCTGTCTCACACAGCAACCATCCCAGCAGTTCCTTTGGAGGGCAAACAACAAGGCAGAGAGTCCAAGGCCTTCATAAGAACATCAGAAGAGCCTTGCTGAATCAGACCAGTAGTCCATGTAGTCTAGGATTGCCAGCCTCCTTTTGGGACCTTGAGATCTCCCGCTTTTACAACTGATCTCCAGCTGGCAGAGATCAGCTCCCCTGGAGAAAATGGCTGCTTTGAAAGGTGGACTCTATGGCATTGTACCATGCTGATGCCCTCCCCTCCCCAAACCCTACCCCCTGGATCTACTCACAAAGTCTCCAGGTATTTTCTAACACTGACCTGGCAACCCTATTCCAGCCTCCTGTCTTACACAGTGGCCAGACCAGTGGTCCATCTAGCCCAGCATCTTTTCTCACACAGTGGCAAACCAGTTCCTCTTGAGGGCCAACAGGGTATGGAGGCTGAGGCCTTCATAAGTATCAGAAGAGCCCTGTTGGACCAGTAGTCCTGCCAAGGTCCCAGGTGTGGCAAGGGTTCTCCCGCTCTGGAGGACTCCAACACGCCGGACTGCAGTGGCCTGGCAGGGGGTCCCCCACCCAACGTTGCCGGTGTGATGACGTCACTCGCAAGTGACATCATCATGCCAGCGACGTCATGCACCAGCCACTCTAGGAGCTTCCGGGAAAACTCTATGGTTTCCCCAGATGCTCTAGCAATTTGGGAGGGAAACTCTAAGGTCACAACCTTGGTCCTGGCTCCACTTCAATGCTGGAGGCCACGGAGGATTTGGCTACCCTATAGACCAGTAGTCTAGCCTGTCTAGTCTAGCAATCTGTCTCACACACTGGGCGACCGGTAGAGGGCATAGAGGCCGAGGCCTTCCCCTGACATTTCCTTCTGTCTCTGAGATTCAGATGTTTAGTGCCTCAGCATGCGATGGTCTCCATTAGTTGCCATTGAGAGATTTATCTTCCATGAATCAATGTACTCTCCTTTTAAAGCTATTTAGTCCTGTGGCCATCACTCCATCCTCTGGCAGCAAACGCCACCTTTTAATCATTCTCCATATAAAGTAGTATTTCTTTCTGCTCTTGGGCACCACCCTTGAATCTGGCCAGAAAGAGGTATTGCATGTTGCTATCCAGTTTGAGTCAGTGCTTTGTCTGAGAATGTAAGGACTGAAGCATCTTTCGCCTTGAATTCCAGATCTGCAGAACCTGCCCTGCTTCTTTAGCATGACAACTTCCCTATGTAGGAAAGAGCAAGGGCCAAATGATGTGTGATAATGGAGACCAATAGTCACATCACCTGGTGTTAGAGTTGCCAACCTTTAACAGGTATCTCCAGATGTCCCTTAAATATCAGTTTAGGGCAGGGGTGTTGAACTCATTTGTTATGAGGGCAGGATTTGACATAAATGAGACCTTGTTGGACTGGGTCACATGTGTCATAAAATGCAATGCCAGGTAGCAGAGATAGAAACTTTATAAAGGACACAGGCCCCCTGCTTCCTTCTTTCCCTCTTGCTTCCTTCTGTGTCACAGCAGGCTTTGCCAGGCTTTCTCAATCACACAGGAGCTACGAAGCAAAGCCTTTTGTTTTCTCCATTGGGTGACCAGCACATGAAGCAGCTTATGCGCAAAAGCTCGCGATGCCCAGCCATTTCATGTTTTCCTTTGAGTTTTAGGCTCAAAGCATTGACTATGAGATTTCCGTAATGAATGTCAATAGATCAAAAGTAGGTTTGCTGCGGCATAGACATTGTGTCCAGATTTTGATGGAATAATTCAATATAAACTTTATAAAGGACACAGGCCCCCTGCTTCCTTTTTTCTCTCTTGCTTCCTTCTGTGTCACAGCAGGTTTTGCCAGGCTTTCTCAATCACACAGGAGCTACGGAGCTGCTTTTGTTTTCTCCATTGGCTGACCAGCACATGAAGCAGCTTATGTGCAAAAGCTTGCGATGCCCAGCCATTTCATGTTTTCCCTTGGGTTTTAGGCTCAAAGCATTGACTATGAGATTTCTGTAATGAATGTCAATAGATCAAAAGTAGGTTTGCTGCGGCACAGACATTGTGTCCAGATTTTGATGCAATAATTCAGAGCAAGAGGTATCAGTTATCAGGAACTGTTCAATAAACAAAACAATGGAAGTGTTAATCTTTTAAGCACGGGTTTTTTTGAAAAAAAAATCTTTGTGTTTGTGTCTTTTCTAAAGTTTCTATCTCCACTAACTTGCATTACGTTTTATGATACACATGGCCCAGCCCGACAGGGTCTCATTTATGTCAGATCCGGCCCTGAGAACAAATGAGTTCGACACGCCAGCTATAAGCCAGTATTCTGGAGTGGTTGGAGTAGGACTGAAAGAGTGAAGGCTCACAACTTGACTGGGTGAACTTGACATTTTACTCTTGTTCAGACTATTATTCCTCTCAAAATTGTTGCTAAAATGGGTGTGTGTGCCACGTATGACTCCAGAGCTCTGGGAGGAAGACTAGGACTGATTCCTCGCTGGCATTTAACCCGCAGCTGAGAATGAAACGTCTGGAAGATAAACTTTCTCCAGTAGAACACGGCACTTGAGCCCGAAAGATTCTACAAACCCTAATGAGGATGCTGTTTCTTTGGTGTTCCAGCTGCCGTGACGGCAGGGGTGGAATTCTAGCAGGAGCTTCTTTGCATATTAGACCACACCCCCTGATGTAGCCAGTCCTCCAAGAGCTTACAAAAAAGAGTCTTGTAAGCTCTTGGAGGATTGGCTAAATCAGGGGGTGTGGTCTAATATGCAAAGGAGCTCCTGCTAGAATTCTACCCCTGCGCAACGGGAATAGGAAGTAGCCCTGAAGCCAGAGGAGCTGCAGAGTGACTGGTGAGGAATCAATAGCTTATGCCGATGCAAGGAGAAGCGAGGTGGAGCAAATGCCTGTGAGGAATCAGTTCAGGTTAACAAAAATCAAATCACTGAAACAGTATGGTGGAGCGGTTAGACTTTGGACTGGGAGACCCAGGTTTGACTCCTCCGCCATGGAAGTTTGTTGGGCGACCCTGGACTGCCTTCCTCACAGGGTCTAAGAGCCCTAAGATTTGACAAACTTTCTAATATTTTTGCTCCACAAAGAAAGGGGGAAATAACCCAAACATATAAAGCAGACAGATGGAAATCTTCCTCATGCCCCTGTGGCCACATAGGAGAAAGTAATTTAAAAAGTATGATGGGAGTAAGGTTTTATTATGACAATGTAATTTATTATGTTTTATTATGACAAAGTAATTTAAAAAGTATGATGGGAGTAAGGTTTTATTATGACAATTCAAGAAGCATTTTAAGGTAGATGCTGAGCTGATATAATTTAGTATACCTTCTGATGCTGTCAGGAGTGTGTGACATATGCAAATGAGTTACGCAAACGTGCTAATGAGCTCCGGCACCTCTTTTTCTATAACATGACCCCTGTATACTACTGTGTCTTTTGTTTGTCTCCTATTTATCTGTGCAGGAAAGATATTGCGTTCAGGAATTCTGATTATTTTGGTGGATTCTGAACCAAGGGATATTTCAGTAGTTGTTCACCAATAAGCCAAAATCCAGAGAGAGAGAGAGAGAGAGAGAGATCCACCATGAGCAGAGCGTGACTCTTAATTACATCTTTACTGGATGCTCTCATTGCTTGAACCCATTAAATTAGACAAATTACCTTGTGTTCCAACAACCTTTCTGAACAATTGCAGGCAGTGTGTGAAATTCAGCAGAACTGGTGCATGAAATCTGTCATTTTCCCTTGCATGGTTGCAGAAGAAGTCGGTAGGAGGATGGGAAAGGCAAGACAGCGATGCCATGATGGAATCATAGAGTTGAAAGGGGCCATGCAGGCCATCTGGAGATTTTGGGAGTGGAGATGGAAGAGGGTGGGGTTTGGGATGGGGAGAGACTTCAATGGGGTATAATACTATAGAGTTAGGGTTGCCAGATCCTCCCTGGTTTCTGGTGTGGGATTGGGGTAGGGTTGCCATACCAGATCCAAGTTGGGAAACTTCTGGAGATTTGAGGATGGGGAGAACAAGGAGCCAGTTTGGTGTAGTGGTTAAGTGTGTGGACTCTTATCTGGGAAAACTGGGTTTGATTCCCCACTCCTCCATTTGCAGCTGCTGGGATGGCCTTGGGTCAGCCATAGCTCTCTCAGAGCTGTCCTTGAAAGGGTAGCTTCTGTGAGAGCTCTCTCAGTCCCCCCTACCTCACCAGGTATCTGTTGTGGAGGAGGAAGATATTGTGACCGCTCTGAGACTCTGAGATTCAGAGTATAGGGAGAGATATAAAGCCAATATCTTCTTCATCTTCTTCAGTGGGGTACAATGCCACAGAGTCCAATCTCCGGAGCATCCATCTTTCTCCAGGGGAACTAAGATTCATAGGCTGGAGATCAGGTGTAATTCCAGGGGATCCCCAGGCTCCACCTGGAGGTTGGGTCCACCTTCCGAAGCGTCCATTTTCTCCAGGTGAACTGATCGCCGTAGCCTGGAGATCACTCGTAATACTGGGAGATCTCTAGCCGCAACCTGGAGGTTAAAAACCAAAAACCTGGGATCACAGTTAACGGGTAGAATTCTAGCAGGAGTTCCTTTGCCTATTAGGCCACACACCCCTAATGTAGCCAATCCTCCTTACAAGTCTCTTTTTTGTAAGCTTGTGGAAGATTGGCTACATCAGGGGCGTGTGGCCAAATATGCAAAGGAGCTCTTGCTAGAATTCCACCCCCGACAGTTAATATAACAAACCATACCAAAAAACCCCAAACAAACACTGTGATATCCTGACTAACAATACTTAGTAACACTTTTGAAATTCATATAAGACTTTTATGCACCTTAAGAAGAAGTACAACTTGACAGTGTTACAAGAAAGGCTCATCCAATCTCAACGAGCGCCCAGATGCAGGCTCATTTCGTCCAAAAGACTTCCTCAAGAGTATTTCTATTTCCTTCAGGGTTATCAGCCTCTTCTTACAATGCAATGCAAACGCTCTCTGCAACAGAACAAAGTAGGAGTCCAGTAGCATCTTTAAGGCCAACCAAGTTTTATTCAGAATGCAAGCTTTCGTGTGCAGGCAGACTTCATCAGACAAGAATGAGGTACATTCTTGTCTGAAGAAGTATGCATGAATACGAATGCTAACATTCTGAATCAAGCGTTGTTGGTCTTAAAGGTTCTACTGGACACCTACTTTGTTCTATTGCTTCAGATCAACATGACTACCCCCCTCCCCCCCCCCCCCCGGATCTGCTCTCTGCAGCTTAAATGTGTAGCTTGGGAACAAGGCAGTCCTGAATCTCTTCTCAACGCAGATGCTCAGGTCGTCAAAATTGGCAAATGGCATGCAGAGCATTCAGATTGCCGTCAATCAGGAATGGCTTTTTCAATAAAACTTGTTGAGAGCATTTAGCCAGCAAAAGAGGTTCAGGTCTGTCTTGCTCCTAAATTACGTAATACATGAACTGAAAACATTTTGCCATCAAAAGGAATGGAGAGCCAGTTTGGTGTAGTGGTTAAGTGTGCGGACTCTTATCTGGGAGAACCAGGTTTGATTCCCCACTCCTCCACTTGCACCTGCTAGCATGGCCTTGGGTCAGCCATAGCTCTGGCAGAGGTTGTCCTTGAAAGGGCAGCTGCTGTGAGAGCCCTCTCCAGCCCCACCCACCTCACAGGGTGTCTGTTGTGGGGGAGGAAGGTAAAGGAGATTGTGAGCCGCTCTGAGACTCTTTGGAGTGGAGGGCGGGATATAAATCCAATATCTTCTTCTTCTTCCATAATATAAATATTGTTGAGAGCATGTTGCCAGCAAAGGATTGGCTTACTCCTATTATAAATACCTTAAGTGGTACTGGGAGAATGAGAGAGCTTGAAGAAAATTATGAGATTGCAGAGAGCATTTACATTACATTGTAATAAGAGGCTGATAACCCAGAAGGACATGGAAATACTCTTGGATGAAATGAGCCTATATCCAGGTGCTCATGGAGATTAGATGGACCTTTCTTCTAATATTGTAAAGTTGTACTTCTTAATGTGCATCTAAGCTTTATATGACTGAGATTGGATGGGCCCTTCTTGAAACACTGTAAAGTTGTACTTCTTCATTACATGCATAAAAGTCTTATATGAATTTCAAAAGTTTTACTAACTGTTGTTAGCCAGTATATTAAAGGGCTGGAGCACTTTCCCTATGAAGAAAGGTTGAAACGCTTGGGACTCTTTAGCTTGGAAAAACGTCGACTGCGGGGTGACATGATAGAGGTTTACAAGATAATGCATGGGATGGAGAAAGTAGAGAAAAAAGTACTTTTCTCCCTTTCTCGCAATACAAGAACTCGTGGGCATTCGATGAAATTGCTGAGCAGATAGGTTAAAACGGATAAAAGGAAGTACTTCACCCAAAGGGTGATTAACATGTGGAATTCACTGCCACAGGAGGTGGTGGCGGCCACAAGTATAGCCACCTTCAAGAAGGGTTTAGATAAAAATATGGAGCACAGGTCCATCAGTGGCTATTAGCCACAGTGTGTGTGTATATATAATTTTTTTTTGCCACTGTGTGACACAGAGTGTTGGACTGGATGGGCCATTGGCCTGATCCAACATGGCTTCTCTTATGTTCTTATGTTCTCTTATATCACAGTGTTTGTTTTTTGGTACTACAAAACCTATCAGTGACAAACTATCAGTGTAGGATCATCCCAGGGCTGTTCCAGGTGACTTCGTGTCGGGGGTGTGGCCTAAAATGCAGATGAGTCCCTGCTGACTTTTTGCATGAAATAATGATGTAAGGGGGTGTGGCCTAATATGCAAATGATTCCTGCTGGGCTTTTTCTAAAAAAAAAGCCCTGGATCATCCTAAAGCATCCCTTACCAGTGTCTTATTGTTGGGTTTCTGATGCAATTTCACTTCCTGTTGTCATGAGTTAATTAAGTGTTTGTATATGCATGCTGATGTTTAGCCAGTGAGTAGGTAGAGCCAATGAGAATGTTTGCACATACTTCCCGCCAAGGCTAGGTGTCAATATGCATAGTGACCATTGAGGGAGAGCCCTAATAGGCTAATCCATGTATTTGGGTGGTGGTCTGAGGGAAACCATTTGGTCAGTTTTATTGCCCTTTGTGTTAAGCCCTTAGATCTCCATGCAGTTGAAGTTAAGACTCAAGATGTAGCCTAGAAGCTAGATAGGATATTGAGTCCTCCTTTGTTTTCTAGAAATCCAAGTCATACCTTTTCCTCATTAGTAAAGTGAACTACTTTGTTTCTTAAGCTAAACCGTGTGCCTGGCTGTTATTCGTGGTTCTCTCCACATTACTCTGCTAATCGTATATTTAAACCCCAACACTTCCCCCCCACCCCCGATATTCAGCTGGTACCTTTCCATCCTTAATTTAAACGCACTATTGCGAGTCCTCTCCTCTGCTGTCAACAGAAACATCACCCTGCTGTCCTCTAAGTGAGGGATCCCCAACCCCTGGGCCACAGACCGGTCTGTTAGGAACGGGGCCGTGAGGCAGAGTTGCCGCACTGCCCCTTTTGCCCGCCAGGGACCCGGGTGAACATATCAACATACGAAGCTGCCTTCTACTGAATCAGATGCTCTTTGGTCCACCAAAGTCAGTATTCTCTACTCAGAATGGCAGCAGCTCTCCAGGGTCTCAAGCTGAGGTTTTTCACGCCTATTTGCCTGGACCCTTTTTAGTTGGAGATGCTGGAGATTGAACCTGGGACCTTCTGCTTACTAAGCAGATGCTCTACCACTGAGCCACCATCTCTCCCCAACATATGAACATATATATGAACATACGAAGCTGCCTTCTACTGAATCAGACCCTCGGAGAGCCAGTTTGGTGTAGTGGTTAAGTGTGCAGACTCTTATCTGGGAGAACCGGGTTTGATTCCCCACTCCTCCACTTGCACCTGCTAGCATGGCCTTGGGTCAGCCATAGCTCTGGCAGAGGTTGTCCTTGAAAGGGCAGCTGCTGTGAGAGCCCTCTCCAGCCCCACCCACCTCACAGGGTGTCTGTAAAGTTAAAGGAGATTGTGAGCCTCTCTGAGACTCTTCGGAGTGGAGGGCGGGATATAAATCCAATATCTTCATCTACCTCACAGGGTGTCTGTTGTGGGGGAGGAAGGTAAAAGAGATTGTGAGCCGCTCTGAGACTCTTCGGAGTGGAGGACGGGATATAAATCCAATATCTTCAATATCTTCTTTGGTCCATCAAAGTCAAAGGGTCTAGAGCTGAGGTTTTTCGCGCCTACTTGCCTGAACCCATTTTAGTTGGAGATGCCGAGGATTGAACCTGGGACCTTCTGCTTACCAAGGAGATGCTCTACCACTGAGCCACCGTCCCTCCTTTGCAGGGGAGGTAGCATCAGACTGAGGCCTCATTCATCAGGTTGATGGAAGGGGCTGCTGCAACTTTCTTCCACGCCTCATTTATAAACTCCTGCCAATCAGATGACCAGCAGGGATCTTTATATGGGAGAGGGAGGCAGATTGGCTGCTTCAGCTGCCTGGCTGCCTAGTGGGGAAGCAGCAGAAGCAGTCCCAGTCTCCCCCCCCCATCTGAAGACCCCCATGGGGGGCAGGGACGGGACAGGGGTGGGGAGGGCAAAAAACCCAGCGCCAGCCTCCCACCAGTCCGTGGAAAAAACCGTCTTTCACGAAACCAGTCCCTGGTGCCAAAAAGGTTGGGAGCTGCAGCTCTAAGTGACAGGTAGGTCTGTGCTGGAAAATACCTGAAGACTTTGGGGGTGGATCCAGGAGAGGGCGGGGTTTGGGCAGGGGAGGGGCCTCAGCATGGTGCAATGCCGTAGAGCCCACCCTTCGAAGCAGCCATTTTCTCCAGGGGAGCTGCTCTCTGCCAGGAGGTGATCAGTTGTCAAAGTGGAAGGACTTCGGGCCTCGCCTGGAGGTTGGCAACCCTATCTGATACACGTTCTATCTGCTGCACCTGGACCTTCCAGACATTCTCATAACTTTGGTTCCTGCTGGGGTGTGTCTTATGTGATCACACACACACTAAACCAGGAGTGTCGAACTCATTTGTTATCAGGGTGGAATCTGACGTAAATGAGACCTTGTCGGGTCAGGTCACGTCAGGATGGGCCACGTGTGTACCTGTTTAAGGTTAGGTAGCAGAGAGATAAACTTAAAGTAAAACCTTAAAGTAAAACATGCTTCAAACATTAGCACTCATTGGCCTTAAAGGTGCTTTCTTTGTATTTCTCCCATGTGATCCAGGGAACTGGGCAAAGGAAGCTCTGGCTCGTTCCTTCCTTCCCCAAGGGACCAGGAGGGCTTCAGCCAATAGAAGGAAGAGAGGCTGGGCTCAGTAGCTCTGCTGTGCAATCGAGAAAGCCTGGCAAAGCAAGTTCTCCCTCTTCCCCCTCCCTCCCCAAGGGAGGAGCCTCAGCCAATGGAAAAAAAATAGAGGCTTTGCTCTGTAGCTCCTGCGCCATTGAGCAAGTCTCGCAAAGCAAGTTGAGATGCAGAAGGAAGCAAGAGAGAGGGAGAAGGAAGCAGATGACAGCCAGTTGCTCAGGGGGAGGCTGATAGGAGCCCTCCGGGAGCCTGATTCAGCCCCCGGGCCACATGTTTGACACCCCTGGTTTAGAGGGCAAAGTGGACCAAGGTTCTTCTACATGTTTTTTCATGGCAAAAAGGCCTCCTTTAATGTTGTGTGAATCCAGATGGAGTTTTCAATCCCCCGCCCCCATGTTTGTCACCCCTGCTCTGAACAATGCATTTCCCATTTTCTTGTCCTCTCCTGCCATCGTCCTTCCTGGCCTGGCCAGCAAGCACTTATTCTCACCATTTTTTTTTTATAAGTTATCACATTTTTTTTTTAAAAAAAATTAAAATTAAATATCAGGAAATTAAAAATGTGAACATTATCAATGCTGGCGCTCTTCATTTCCCCTACGGTTTTGTTTTTATAATCGGGGAGGGGGGCGCTAGGGCAGCGATCCCCAATCTTTTTGGCACCAGGAACTGGTTCTGTGGAAGACAATTTTCCCACAGATGGGGGGGGGGGGGCGATGGTTTCAAGATGCAACAACTGTGTACTTGGTGTGGTGGTGAAGTGTGCAGACTCTTATTTGGGAGAACCGGGTTTGATTCCCCACTCCTCCACTTGCAGCTGCTGGAATGGCCTTGAGTCAGCCCTGGCACTCGCAGGAGTTGTCCTTGAAAGGGCAGCTTCTGGGAGAGCTCTCTCAGCCCCACCCACCTCAGAGGGTGTCTGTTATGGGAGAGGAAGGTAAAGGAGATTGTGAGCTACTCTGAGATTCAGAGTGGAGGGCAGGATATAAATCCAATGATATCATATTATTATTACTACATTGTAATATATAATAAAATCAGGGCACGTTTTGAGCAGGAACACAGTTCCTGCTGGCTTGGCTTCAGGGGGTGTGGCCTAATATGTAAATGAGTTTGTGTTGGCTTTTCCTTTTAAAAAGCCCTACGTGAAACAATGGTGAAACATCAGGGAGTGTGGCCTAATATGCAAATGAGTTCCCGCTGGGCTTTCTTCTACAAAAGAAGCTCTGAATGAAATAATTATACAACTCATGGCCGGGTTGCTAACAGGCCACGGACCATGGCCCAGGGTTTGGGGACCTCTGCGCTGGGGAGGGGTGTGTGTGTGTGACTCGCCTAGGGTGCCAGAAAACCTAGCACCGGCCCTGGAGGTAGGCATTGCAGAGCCGCTAGGCGAGAGGAGGCCCGCTGGCCAGCCGCGAGCATCGCCCTTTTAAGAGCAGCTCTCCCTCTCCCCCTCCTCCTCCGATCTCCCACCCACCCAGCCAAGGTAGAGCGCTTTCCTAGAGGGGGCTTTTCTCACAAAGCGCCGGAGCAGCAGCTGTCGGCCGAGCCGGCTGCCGGAGGAGGAACAGAAGAGCAGGACGGAAAGTCCAGCAGGGGGTTCCGCTTCGCCCGGGTCGTGTCGGAGCCTTTGACCCAAAGCCAGCGGCCGAAGTTGGGCGATGGTGGCCGGGTGAGCCGTCCCCGGCGCGGCAGATCCAGGGCGGGCGAGGCAGGCGGCGGGAGCCCCTCGAGGGTTCCGGCCGGGCTCCGGAGAAGAATGGGATGTTGCACCGGTCGCTGCACTCTGATTTGCCTTTGCACTTTGCAGCTGGTAAGTGGAGGGGTGGCTTGGGTGGGGGGTCTCGGCGTTCGCCCCTGGAGGGAAATCGCTCAGTGCAAGAAGGAGGGGCACTTCCCCGGCGCAAGAATCCCCCCACTCACCGCCCCGGGGCGCACGGAAGCCAGCTTCTTGTTGCAAGAGCCGGACACTTTCTTGCACGAATCCTGGATTAGGCTGCCTTTAATGTGCTTTTCAGCCACTTTTGAAAAAATTTACTATGTAGGTAGGTGTGGTAGGGTTGCCAATCCCCAGGTGGGGGCAGGGGATCCCCCGGTTTGGAGGCCCTCCCCCCCCCTTCAGGGTCATCAGAAAGTGGGGGGAGGAAATGTCTGCTGGGCACTCCATTCTTTCCTATGGAGACCGATTCGCATAGAGTATAATGGAGAGTTGATCCGTGGCTATCTGGGGCTGGGGTGGGGCTGTTTATTGAGGTAAAGACACCAAATTTGCAGCGTAGCATCGCACATCTCTCCTCAAAAGGCCCTCCGAGTTTCAAAAAGATGGGACAAGGGGGTCCAATTCTATGAGCCCCCAAAGAAGGTGCCCCTATCTTTCTTTATTTCCAATGGAGGGAAGGCGTTTAAAAAGGCGTGCGGTACCTTTAAAAGTGATGGCCAGAACTCCCTTTGGAGTTCAGTTATGCTTGTCCCACCCTTGCTCCTGGCTGCGCCCCAGTGTCTCCTGGCTCCACCCCCAAAGTCTCCTGGCTCCACCCCCAAAGCCCCCAGATATTTCTTAAATTGGACTTGGCAACCCTAAAATACGTATGTATGTGCGTTAAAAAGGAGTCGGAGCATAGATCCACCCCTCCCATCTTTCCGTGACACGTGTACGGGGAGGGCAATGTTTTGCCCTCGCGTGCCAGTAAGGCGGCCCGGTTCTCACGTGCGTTTGTGCAGAGTTGCTTGAATTTCCATCCTGGGAGGATTTTTTTAAAAGGGGGGGGGCATGGCTTTTTTTTCCCTTGCGAAGGAAAGCATTTACAATTAGAACCGCAGCTGCCCCTCACGCCAGCCCCCTTCCCCAGACCTCGCGACCTGTTCAAACCAGAAATGCTGTCGTTTGCCGTGCAGTGCCACTGCGCTCCGTTGACGCTCCAGGGAGTCTCCCGTCACGGTGTGAACTTACAACTCTGAATTCCCCTCAAGGGCTGTAACGGTGCAAAACTCCGTTGCTCTGAAAACGGAGGCGGAACACGGGCGGACCTCGGGCGGAAGTTCTCCAAATGGACTGCCTGGATTCGACAGATAGTTGTACCACATTTGGAGCGCAGAGTTAGAATTGCTTCGCTTGGATTTAGGGTTGCCCGGTCCAATTCAAGCAATATCTGGGAACTTTGGGGGTGGAGTCTGGAGACTTTGGGGGTGGAGCTAGGAGCAAGGGTGTTACATGCATAATTGAACTCCAAAGGGAGTTCTGGCCATCACATTTAAAGGGACCACACATCTTTTAAATTTCTTCCCTCCATTAGAAATAATGAAGGGTGGGGGCACCTTCTTTGGAGACTCATAGAATCGGACCCGTTGGTCCAATCCTTCTGAAACTTGGAGGGTCTTTTGAGGAGAGGCATCAGATGCTATGCTGCAAATTTGGTGTCTCTGCCTCAAAAAACACCCCCCTCCCCAGATGCCCACAGACCAATTCTCCATTATGCCCTATGGGAATCGGTCTCCATAGGGAATAATGGAGGGCCCAGCAGACATTCCCTGCCCCTGCTTTCTGATGACTCTGAAGTGGGGGGAAGGGTCTCCAAATTGGGGATCCCCTGCCCCCACCTAGGGATTGGCAACCCTCTCTGGATTGGGCTTCTTTTAATGTGTTTTTCAACCACTTAAAAACATTTCCCATGAACATATGAACATATGAAGCTGCCTTATACTGAATCAGACTTTTGGTCCATCAAAGTCAGTATTGTCTTCTCAGACTGGCAGCGGCTCTCCAGGGTCTCAAGCTGAGGTTTTTCACACCTATTTGCCTGGACCCTTTTTTGGAGATGCCAGGGATTGAACCAGGGACCTTCTGCTTCCCAGGCAGATGCTCTACCACTGAGCCACCGTCCCTCCCCTCCGGAGTACGGATGTGTTAAAAAGCAGTTGGAGCATAGATTCTCCCCCCCCATCCTTTCCATGACGTGTGTTGGGGGGGGGATAGAGTTGGTGACAGTCACAGTGTGACTCTGGAATCCAGGTGTTGCTGTTATTGCAGATTAATTCATCCACATTTTTAAAAATGCAATTTTATGTAGATGGTATAATAATAACAGCCATACTAATAAGGCAGAACACCATCTGCAAGTCAGATATCTGACTGACAAATATAACAGCAGCAGCAACAACAAAAAACAAACTTTCTTACCACTTTAACTCCCGGATTGTTGGAACTGTGGTTAAAGTGCTCCAAAAGCCAAGCCCATCTATCTCATTTGAGGAATACACCCTTGAACTCCATAACCTCTTGCATTACATTTGCCCCTCGTGTTCTCTTACTTGCCAGCTATTAATAAAACATTAAAGACCCCCGCCCTGGTAACAAAGAAATAATAAAACTGTGTTCCAAAAACTAGCCAGGTGGAGTCTGTGTAAGGGGGACTGTTGACAGATAACCTCCCCAGTGATCCTAATCGGTCCAACGGAACTTCCTGCCCTTTGTGTGTCATGGAGAAAATCCATGTTTTAATTTATATGTATCGATAGAAACAAAGGCGTATTCAGGCCAGTTTTGTGCCGTCTGGGATATTGACAGCTGTGCCACAAACTTCAAAGGGTCTCCAGGCCTTTTTTTGGTTGTTAAAACGGGGACAGATCTTTCTTCGGCTGGCCGGATTCAAGGCGTCGGTTTATTACAAAAATTAATATTCTTCCTGAAAGGAAATGGAGGAGGTGCATCCCCCCCCCCCCCCGCCAAGTCCCAAACAAAAGATAGCTTGTTACCAGGGTTCCTTCTAAGCTGAGTTAGCCTGCACTAACACACAGATTTTTAGCCTTCAGCTCACACATGGTTATCTCAGCACAGGAAAAATGGCCCCAGAGCAAACTAATTTATACACTGGCTCACAACTTTTAACGCCCGTAGCTCGCAAAGTAGAATTTTTTCTCGCAAGTCTCTGCAGTTTAGACAATCTTTCTCAGAACCCCTCTTTCTTTTTTGTGAAACTTTTGACTGCTATTTGTGCACTTGATTTGTCTTGGCCTCTTCTAAGTTTTTAGCCTTGACAGAACGGGATGCTGGGGTAGTGGTGGCGGGGAGACACTATTTGTTTGGGAATTAGAAAGATTGCCTTGGCCGTTTGGCCGGATCTGGAAAGTGAGGCGGATTCTGCAAAAAACCCCTGAAAGGTCAGCTGTTTCATTCAACGAGGGAGCCGTTCAAAGTTCCCAGCTTAGGCGCTGAACGAAGCATCATGCGCAAAGTGCCAGGGGTCATAATTCATATGGAGTGTGCAGAAGGTTTTATTGAGTGTGCTCGTTCGGTCTTTCCCCCACCCTACCTCGCGCACCAATGCATGGAGCCAGTAGGACTTTTGCCAGCTTGCAAACAAATAGCGTAAAACATTCTTAGCATTAAAGCCCTAAGGGGGGGGAGGAAAAAAAAATTCGGGTCAGAACTGGGACACTGGGTGGAGGCTTCCTTTCAAAATCAGGCTTCCCCCTCTGGGAGTTCTACATCTTTGCTGGCTGCAGGTCAGAGATAAACAAAGGTTTGGCTGTTCCATGCTTATAGCTGGAGGTTCCCCTACATGTCAATTTTTAATGGGTGGCTTCCTCGCCTTAAAAGGGCGACGTCCCAGCCGGGCTTTTTGTTTTTGTTCCTTGTGTGGGCCCACGCTTCTCCCCCACCTCTTAGACCCACTTCGTTTCAGTTTGGTGTAGTGGTTCAGAGCAGTGGATTCTAATCTAGAGAACCGGGATTTGATTTCCCCCCTCCTCCATGTTCAGCTGCTGGGTGACCTTGGGTTGGTCACAGTTCTCTCAGAATGGTCTCAGCCCCACCTACCTCACAGAGTGTCTGTTTTTGGGAGAGAAAGGGAAGGAGATTGTAAGCCCTCTGAGGGAAGGGCGGGGTATAGATCCAGTCTCGTCCTCCTCCTCTTCTTCTCCTTGGTGTAGTGGTTAAGTGTGCAGACTCTTATCTGGGAGAACCGGGTTTGATTCCCCACTCCTCCACTTGCACCTGCTAGCATGGCCTTGGGTCAGCCATAGCTCTGGCAGAGGTTGTCCTTGAAAGGGCAGCTGCTGTGAGAGCCCTCTCCAGCCTCACCCACCTCACAGGGTGTCTGTTGTGTGGGAGGAAGGTAAAGGAGATTGTGAGCCACTCTGAGACTCTTCGGAGTGGAGGGCGGGATATAAATCCAATATCTTCATCTACCTCACAGGGTGTCTGTTGTGTGGGAGGAAGATAAAGGAGATTGTGAGCCGCTCTGAGACTCTTCGGAGTGGAGGGCGGGATATAAATCCAATATCTTCTTCTTCTTCTTCTTCTTCTTCTTCTTCTTCTTCTTCTTCTTCTTCTTCTTCTTCTTTGTTAAGGATTATTAGAAAAGGGCTGGGAACCTCGCCCAGTTTCGCAAGGCCTTCAAGACAACATTATTTCAGTTAGCTTTTAACTGAAACTGCCGATATATCAGCTTTAAAGGATGCATAAGAATACTGAACGCCATCTGCAACCAAATGGCCATTAGCACTGAATTTTTTATTGTTTAATTGTCTTAATTGGTTAATTAATGCTCAATTTTACTGTTTTATTGTGTTTTTATTATGTGTTGTGAGCCGCCCTGAGCATGCTTAGGCAGGGAGGGCGGGATATAAATCAAATAAAGAAGAAGAAGAGGACTGCAGATTTATACCCCGCCCTTCTCTCTGAATCAGAGACTCAGAGCGGCTTACAATCTCCTATATCTTCTCCCCACACAACAGACATCCTGTGAGATAGGTGGGGCTGAGAGAGCTCTCCCAGAAGCTGCCCTTTCAAGGACAACTCCTACGAGAGCTATGGCTGACCCAAGGCCATTCCAGCAGGTGCAAGTGGAGGAGTGGGGAATCAAACCTGGTTCTCCCAGATAAGAGTCCGCACACTTAACCACTACACCAGATCAAATCAAAGCAATAAAACTACCGTAACTATACTTCTGTACATGAAGAAAGGTTGAAACGCTTGGGGCTCTTTAGCTTGGAGAAATGTTGACTGCGGGGTGACATGATAGAGGATTACAAGATTATGCATGGGATGGAGAAAGTAGAGAAAGAAGTCCTTTTCTCCCTTTCTTACAATACAAGAACTTGTGGGCATTCAATGAAATTGCTGAGCAGTCGGGTTAGAACGGATAAAAGGAAGTACTTCTTCACCCAAAGAACATGTGGAATTCACTGCCACAGAAGGTGGTGGCGGCTACAAGCATAGCCAGCTTCAAGAGGGGATTGGATAAAAATATGGAGCAGAGGTCCATCAGCGGCTATTAGCCACAGCATTTTATTGGAACTGTCTGGGGCAATGATGCTCTGTATCCTTGGTGCTTGTGGGGGGGGGAGTGCAAAGTGGAAGGGCTTCTAGCCCCACTTGTAAACCTCCTGATGGCACTTGGGGTTTTTTTTGGCCACTGTGTGGCACAGAGTGTTGAACTGGATGGGCCATTGGCCTGATCCAACACGGCTTCTCTTATGTTCTTATGTGACACAGAGTGTTGGACTGGATGGGCCATTGGCCTGATCCAACACGGCTTCTCTTATGTTCTTATCTACAGTGCGTCATTGTTTAGAATCCTGTGTACAGTTCTGGTCAATGTATATCTCAAAAAAGGACATTGCAGGGCTGGAAAAAGTGCAGAGGAGGGCAACCTAGATGTTTAGAGGGTTGGAGCATCTTCCGTGTTAAGAAAGGCTGAAGAATCTGGGGCTTTTCAATTTACAAAAGAAACGGCTGAAGTGGGGGGGGGGGGATGTGATAGAGGTTTACGGAATTCTCCATGAGGTGGAGAGAGTGAACAAAGGGAACTTTTTCTTCTCCCAGAATACTGGAACTTGAAGGTGTCCAATGAAACTAATGGACAATAGTTTGAGGATTTACAAAAGGAAAGACTACTTTACATAGAGAGCGCTTCAAATGTGGAATTCGCCGCCAGAGGATGTAGCCGTGGCCACCCAGCACAGGCAGCTTTCAAAGGGGATTAGAGAGATTCATGGGGGATAAGTTTATCAATGGCTACTAGCCGTGGTGGCTGAAGGGAACCTCCACTTTCAAAGACATTGATCCTCTGAATCCCACAGCCAGGAGGCAACATCGGGGAAGGCCTCAGCCCCTCTGCCCTGTTGTTGGCTCTCCAGAAGAACTGATTGGCCACTGTGTGAGACAGGATGCTGGACTAGGTGGGCCACTGGTGAGATCCAACAGGCTTCCTCAGGAGGCGGTGGGCTTTCCTTCTTTGGAGGTTTTTAAGCCACGGCTAGATGGTCACCTGACAGCATCTGTAAATTTAGGCTGATCATGAGAAGGAGGGCAGGAAGGGTTCCAGCAGTGCTTAGTTTTTATTTATTTTTATTTTATTGGATTTATATCCCGCCCTTCCCGCCAAAGCAGGCTAGTTTGGTGTGGAGCCAGTTTGGTGTGGTGGTTAAGTGTGCGGACTCTTATCTGGGAAAACCGGGTTTGATGCCCCACTCCTCCACTTGCACCTGCTGGAATGGTCTTGGGTTAGCCATGGCTCTCGTAGGAGCTGTCCTTGAAACGGCAACTGCTGTGAGAGCTCCCTCAGCCCCACCCACCTCACAGGGTGTCTGTTGCGGGGGAGGAAGGAAAAGGAGATTGTAGGCCGCTCTCTGTCCTTGAAAGGACAACTGCTGTGAGAGCTCCCTCAGCCCCACCCACCTCACAGGGTGTCTGTTGTGGGGGAGGAAGGGAAAGGAGATTGTAGGCCGCTCTCTGTCCTTGAAAGGGCAACTACTGTGAGAGCTCCCTCAGCCCCACCCACCTCACAGGGTGTCTGTTGCGGGGGAGGAAGGGAAAGGAGATTGTAGGCCGCTCTCTGTCCTTGAAAGGGCAACTACTGTGAGAGCTCCCTCAGCCCCACCCACCTCACAGGGTGTCTGTTGTGGGGGAGGAAGGGAAAGGAGATTGTAGGCCGCTCTCTGTCCTTGAAAGGGCAACTACTGTGATAGCTCCCTCAGCCCCACCCACCTCACAGGGTGTCTGTTGTGGGGGAGGAAGGGAAAGGAGATTGTAGGCTGCTCTCTGTCCTTGAAAGGGCAGCTGCTGGGAGAGCCCTCTCCAGCCCCACCCACCTCACAGGGTGTCTGTTGTGGGGGAGGAAGGGAAAGGAGATTGTAGGCCGCTCTCTGTCCTTGAAAGGGCAACTGCTGTGAGAGCTCCCGCAGCCCCACCCACCTCACAGGGTGTCTGTTGTGGGGGAGGAAGATAAAGGAGGCTGTGAGCCGCTCTGAGATTCGGAGTGGAGGGTGGGATATAAATCTGCGGTGTTCTCCTCCTCCTCCCTTCTTACATGCCAGGGAAATGCTGCTCTCACCACTTTGGGGTCAGGCAGCAGTTTTATTTTGGGACTGTTTGCCCGTGGTTCTGGAGGTTGTTGTTGTTTTGGTCATCTGGGCATGGAGCCTGTGGGTGTGGAGGGAAGGCGTTTGTGAATTTCCTGCTTTGTGCAGGGGGTTGGACTTGGTGACCCTGGAGGTCCCCTTCCGACTCTACGATTCTATGTTAAACCAGTTGTAAGTTGTTATTCTCAAGCAATATTCCGGCAAAAAAGAAAGACTGTGACTTTAAAAAAGGATACATGAAATGTGAGCCATGGCAGGAAGGGGGAAGGCTAATCGGTTTTTCTGCACATTGTCCAGGAGATTGTGAGTTCTTTTAAGAATTAAAATAGTGGATAAAATCCGGGAGGATGAAATGCCAAGCTGTGTGTATGTCGTCACTCCCCTGTTTGAGGAAATGGGCTGTTGGGATTGAAAATTCTATAGAGATTCACACAACGTTAAAGAAGGCCTTTTTGCTGTGAAGAAACGCGTAGGACTGGGGTGGCCAAACTTGCTTCACGTAAGAGCCACATAGAACAAATGTCAGATGTTTGACAGCCGCAAGACAACAACGTCAGATGTTTGAGAGCTGCAACAGGAAGGAAGGGGGGGAGAGAGAGAGAAGTGGGAAAAAAGCAACTTTAAATGTGTTCTCCAAGCTGCCCGCTGGCTTGGAGAAATGATTTAAAGAGAGAAAGGCTTTCTCCAAGCCAGCTAGCTGATGGGGTGATGGGGGCTTTAGGAGCCACACAATATATGTGAAAGAGACACATGTGGCTCCTGAGCCACAGTTTGGCCTCCCCTAGTGTAGAAGAACCTTGGTCCACCTTGCCCTCTAAACCAGATGTGTCAAACATGTGACCCGGGGGCCGAATTAGGCCCCTGGAGGGCTCCTATCAGGCCTGTGAGCAATTGGCTGCCGTCTCTTCCTTCTCCCTCTCTCTTGCTTCCTTCTGCAGCACAGCTTGCTTTGCCAGGCTTGCTCAATCACACAGGAGCTACAGAGCAAAACTTCTATTTTCTCCATTGGCTGAGGCTCCTCCCTTGAGGAGGAAGGGGGGAGGGAGTGTTTGCTTTGCCAAGCTTTCTCAATCCCTCAGCAAAATTATTGAGCCAAGCCTCACTTTCTTCTATTGGCTGAGGCCCCTTCCCCTCCTGATCCCCTGGGGAAGGAAGGAAAGAGCCAGAGCTTCCTTTGCTCAGTTCCCTGGATCCCATGGGAGAAATACAAAGAAAGCACCTTTAAGACCAACGAGTGCTAATGTTTGAAGCATGCTTTATTTTAAGGTTGTTTAAAAACAAAACAAAAAAACTTTCATTGTGTTTGTCTGTGTCCTTTGTCAGGTTTCTATCTCTGCTACTTAATCTTAAATAGTTACATACATGGCCTGGGCCGACCGGATCTCATTTATGTCAGATCTGGCCCTCATAACAAATGAGTTCGACACCCCTGCTAAATATGTTAACTGGAGAGCCAGTTTGGTGTAGTGGTTAAGTGTGTGAACTCTTATCTGGGAGAACCGGGTTTGATTCCCCACTCCTCCACTTGCACCTGCTGGCATGGCCTTGGGTCAGCCATAGCTCTGGCAGAGGTTGTCCTTGAAAGGGCAGCTGCTGTGAGAGCCCTCTCAGCCCCACCCACCTCACAGGGTGTCTGTTGGGGGGGGGGAAGGTAAAGGAGATTGTGAGCCGCTCTGAGACTCTTCCGAGTGGAGGGTGGGATATAAATCCAATATCTTCATCAACCTCACAGGGTGTCTGTTCTGGGGGAGGAAGGGAAAGGAGGTTGTGAGCCGTTCTGAGACTCTTCGGAGTGGAGGGCGGGATATAAATCCAATATCTTCTTCTTCTTCTTCTTCTTTAACTGTCTCTTGTCCCGCAGCGTGCGTGGTTGCATGGTTTGGTTCTTCTTTCCTTCTTTCCCCCCTCCTCCTCTCTCTCTCTTCCCCTCCCCCCAGTAATTGTGGTCTTCGCTTTTGACAAGCGTGGGAGTTGCTCTGGTATCCAAGATACTCAGACAAAGAAACTCAGGCATTTTTCTTTTTCTTTTTTTTTCCTTTTTGAAAAAGAGACTCTCTTCCATGAAGAATGGGCTGGCTCTTTTTGGAGGAGCTCTCTCCCCCCCCCCCCCACCTTCCCAGCCGGCTTGGGATGCCATTTCCTTAGCGACTTCCCACGGCGTGCACCTTGGAGGGGACAAGGAGGTCAAAAATGCAATGTTCAGGAATGCCGAAAGCATTCTCTCCCTTGCTCTGCGCACACGTGCACACCCTTCTCCCTGAAGGATGAGCTCATAACTTCTTGGCCAAACTCCCAGTAAGTTACTGGGTGAAGCGGGGAAGGGGCTGGTGTCTTTCCAAGGTCTCTGGTTGCTGTGTGTGACATCATCCGTCTGGCCGATAGAACCCCGGGAGTTGGATCTGGGCTCGGGCCGGGCCCCCGATGAATTATTAAATGAAAGGAGAGCGAAACCGAGCCCCGTTCATCAATTGGAACGCGTTGACCCTTTTCTTCTTCTCCTGAACTGGGACTGCCGGATCCTTTGAACTCTCTGAGAGTTCTTTGTTCTGTCTCTTCCACGAGAACAATCTGAAATTGCTGGGTGGGCAGGGAGGTCCTTCCAAAACTGCTAAGCAACATTGTCTTACCGTTCAGGTATCTTCTTTAGCATGCAAAGCAGACAGAGCTTGTCTCCCTCCTACTTGGCAGGAGACCTCCGAGGAGCCCGATCCTGGATTCCTTCCACTACTGCAGGGTGGCCAATGGTAGCTCTCCAGATGTTTTTTTGCCTACAACTCCCATCAGCCCCAGCTATCATGGCCAATGGCTGGCACTGATGGGAGTTGTAGGCAAAAAAACATCTGGGGAGCTACCATTGGCCACCCCGGCCCTACTGACTTTTCTCTCTTAAAAACTTCGTATTGGTGCTGCAGGAGAGTATAGTATAGAGGTGGAAGGCCTGGGGTGTGATCCATAAAAACATTTGCGTCCCAGCTCTGCCCTGAGAGCCAGTTTGGTGTCGTTGGTTAAGTGTGCAGACTCTAATCTGGGAGAACCGGGTTTGATTCCCCACTTCTCCACTTGCACCTGCTGGAATGGCCTTGGGTCAGCAATAGTTTTCACAGGAGTTGTCTTTGAAATGGCAGCTGCTGTAAGAGCTCCCTCAGCCCCACCCACCTCACAGGGTGTCTGTTGTGGGGGGTGGGGGGAAGGTAAAGGAGATTGTGAGTTGCTCTGAGACTCTGAGGTTCAGAGTATAGGGTGGGATATAAATCCAAATTCTTCTCCTTCTTCCCTCCCCACCAATTAGCTTCCCTCCCTCCCTCCTTCCTTCTTTCCTTTAATGACTTGCAGCTCTCAAACATCTGACATTAATGTCTTACAGAGATCCAGTTTGGTACAGAGAGCCAGTTTGGTGTAGAGAGCCAGTTTGGTGCACGGACTCTTATCTGGGAGAACTGGGTTTGATTCCCCACTCCTCCACTTGCACCTGCTGGAATGGCCTTGGGTCAGCCATAGCTCTCGCAGAGCTGTCCTTGAAAGGGCAGCTGCTGTAAAAAGCTCTCTCAGCCCCACCCACTTCACAGGGTGTCTTGTTGTGGGGAAGGAAGGTAATTGTGGGCTACTCTGAGATTCAGAGTGGAGGGCAGAATGCAAATCCAACATTGTATTCTTCTCTTCCTCCTCTTTCCAGGTGGCCCGATGGGAGCTACTTATTCCCGGCTTCCTGCAGGCAAAATGAGAGCCAGCTTGGTGTAGTGGTTAAGTGTGCGGACTCTTATCTGGGAGAACCGGGTTTGATAGGATATGCAGGGGCATTGAACTCATTTGTTATGAGGGCTGGATCTGACGAAAATGAGATCTTCTCCAACCAAGCCATGTGTGTCATAAAATGCAGGGGTGGAATTCTAGCAGGAGCTCCTTTGCATATTAGGCCACACACCCCTGATGTAGCCAATCCTTCAAGAGCTTACAAAAAAGAGCCTTGTACGCTCTTGGAGGATTGGCAGCATCAGGGGTCTGTGGCCTAATATGCAAAGGAGCTCCTGCCAGAATTCCGCCCTGATAATATATAATGGCAGGTAGCAGAGATTTAAACTTTATGAAGGACGCAAACACAAAGATTTTAAAATATATATATAATAAAACACGCTTAGAACATTAGCACTCATTGGTCTTAAAGGTGCTTTCTTTGTATGTCTCCTGTGTGATCCAGGGAGCTGGGCAATGGAAGCTCTGGCTCTTTCTTTCTTTCCCCAGGGGACTAGGAGAGGGAAGAATCCTCAGCCAATCGAAGGAAAAGAGGCTTGGCTCAGTAGCTCTGCTGTATGATTGAGAGAGCCTGGCAAAGCAAGCACTATCTTCCCCTCTTCCTCTCCAAGGGAGGATTCTCCACCAGTGGAGAAAACAGAGGCTTTGCTCTGTAGCTCCTGTGTGATTGAGCAAGCCTGGCAAAGCAAGCTGCGATGCAGAAGGAAGCAAGAGAGAGGGAGAAGGAAGCAGATGACATCCAGTTGCTCGGTGGCCTTATAGGAGCCTTTTGGGGGCCTGATGCAGCTTCCGGGCTGCATGTTTGATACCCCTGGGATATAGGGTAGTTCAACCCTGAAGGTCTCAGGCCAAAGCTGGAGGCTGGGGTGGGATGGAAAGGTGAACTTGAATGAACTGGACCCTAGCGGAAACAGTTCCGGCATTCAACAACTTTTTTTGTTTGCCACCAAGTCACAGCTTACTTTCCACAACTGAAGAACCTTCACCCAACACAAGGAGCATTTTTTCCAATTGAAGAAGCTTCCCTTTGGTGAACAAAAACTCTTCTTTAGCAGAAGGGAATCTTTTGAGCTTACCCAAAGTCTCCCACTCTGAGAATGAAGGACAACGGCTTGCTTGGACAAGGGAAAACAGAAGAGTTCACGCAGAGATCGTGCTAAGGTGAGACCTAGGATTTCTAGTTGTCCTTGTTGATTCCCACCACTGGGAATCAGATTTCCACCTTGCTGCAGAGCTGTTCTCTTTTTGCTGTTTATAGCTCTTTCCCGGGGTGGAATTCTAGCAGGAGCTCCTTTGCGTATTAGGCCACACACCCCTGATGTAGCCAGTCCTCCAAGAGCTTACAAAAAAGAGCCTTGTGTGCTTTTGGAGGATTGGCTACATCAGGGGTGTGTGGCCTAATATGCAAAGGAGATCTTGCTAGAATTCTACCCCTGGCTCTTTCTTACAAAGCCAGTGTAGTGTCGTGGTTAAAAATAGCAGACTCTAATCTGGAGAGCTGGGTTTGATTTCCCACTCCTCCTCATGAGGCCTGCTGGGTGACCTTGGGTCACTCAGAGCTCTGTTAGCTAAATCTACCTCACAAAGTGCTTCTTGTGGGGAGGAGAAGGCAAGGTGATTGTAAACTGCTCCGAGACTCCATAAGTTAGAGAAACAAAAGGAAAGGTCCCCTGTGCAAGCACCAGTCGTTTCCGACTCTGGGGTGATGTTGCTTTCACAACGTTTTCACGGCAGACTTTTTACGGGGTGGTTTGCCATTGCCTTCCCCGGTCATCTACACCAGGGGTCTCCAACCCCCGGTCCGTGGCATGTTAGCAAATGGGGTGTGAGTTGTATAATTATTTCATTATATATTACAGGGGTGGCCAACGGTAGCTCTCCAGATGTTTTTTTGCCTACAACTCCCATCAACCCCAGCCATCAGCCATGCTGGCTGGGGCTGATGGGAGTTGTAGGCAAAAAACACCTGGAGAGCTACCGTTGGCCACCCCTGATATATTACAATGTAGTAGTAATCTCGGCTTGGCTTCGCGAACGAAGATTTAAGAAGGGTGCAATAGTCCACGTTTGCTGCAGGCTCGCTGGTGGCTGACAAGACCAATGCGGGACAGGCAGGTCCGGCCACAGTGGCTGCAGGGAAAAGTCTGATTTGGGGTTGGTGCTGTAGCAGTGCGATTCTTCCTCAATCTCCTTTTGTCCTCAAGACCAGCTATGCGTGCGTTCTCAAAGGAAGAGACAGCCTGGTGGATGGTGTGCCTCCATGCTTTGCGATCTGAGGCTAGGTCAGACCACTGGTGATGGTTGATGTGACAGGTGCTAAGGGATTTCTTCAAGGAGTCCTTGTACCTCTTCTTTGGTGCCCCTCTATTTCGATGGCCGGTGGAGAGTTCGCCATACAGGGCAATCTTGGGAAGGCGGTGGTTTTCCATCCTAGAAATATGCCCTGCCCAGCGCAGCTGCGTCTTCAACAGCAGTGCCTCGATGCTGGTAACCTCTGCCCGCTTGAGGACTTCAGTGTTGGTCACAAAGTCACTCCAGTGGATGTTGAGGATGGTGCGAAGGCAGCGCTGATGAAAGCGCTCAAGGAGTCGCAGGTGATGACGGTATAAAACCCACGATTCGGAGCCATAGATGAGGGTTGTCATCACAACCGCTTTGTAAACATTGATCTTTGTGCCTTTTTTCAGATGCTTGTTGCTCCACACTCTTTTGTGCAATCGGCCAAATGCACGGTTTGCCTTTGCCAGCCTGTTGTCAATCTCCTTGTCGATCTTGGCATCTGAGGAGATGATGCACCCCAGGTAGCTGAACTGCTGGACTGTCTTCAGAACTGATTCACCCACAGTGATGCAGGGAGGGTGATAATCTTCCTGGGGTGCAGGCTGGTGGAGAACTTCTGTCTTCTTCAGACTAACTTCTAGGCCGAATAGCTTGGCAGCCTCTGCAAAGCAGGACGTCATATGCTGCAGAGCTGATACCGAGTGGGAGACGAGTGCAGCATCATCAGCAAACAGTAGCTCTCGGATGAGTTTTTCCATTGTCTTGGAGTGTGCCTTTAGTCGCCTCAGGTTGAACAGGCTGCCATCGGTGCGATAGCGGATGTATACACCATCGTCCTCATCTAGATCTACTGCGGCTCTTTGAAGCATCATGCTAAAGAAGATCGTAAAGAGAGTTGGCTCAAGAACGCAGCCTTGCTTTACACCTGTGCCTATTGGGAAGGGCTCCGAGAGGTCGTTGCAGTGTCTGACTTGGCCTCGCTGGTCTTCGTGTAGCTGGATGATCATGCTGAGGAACCTTGGGGGACATCCTAAACGTTCCAAGATTTGCCACAGGCCTTTCCTGCTAACGGTATCGAAAGCTTTGGTAAGGTCGACAAAAGTCACATACAGACCCTTGTTCTGTTCCCTGCATTTCTCTTGGAGCTGCCTGAGAACAAATACCATGTCGGTGGTGCTCCTGTTAGCTCTGAAGCCGCACTGGCTCTCTGGGAGGAGTTCTTCTGCAATGGTGGGCACCAGTCTGTTCAGGAGTATTCTGGCAAGGATTTTGCCTGCGATGGAGAGCAGGGTTATCCCCCGGTAGTTGGAGCAGTCTGACTTTTCCCCTTTGTTCTTGTATAGGGTGATGATGATTGCATCGCGAAAGTCCTGTGGTAATTTGCCTTGTTCCCAGCAGGTGACAAGTACTTTGTGAAGTGAGCTATGTAGTACTGTGCCCCCATGCTTCCAGATCTCTGGTGGAATTCCATCAACTCCTGCTGCCTTGCCACTTTTCAGTTGCTTGATGGCTTTAACAGTCTCTTCTAGGGTGGGGATCTCATCCAACTCTGTTTTCACCGGTTGAAGTGGGGTGAGGTGGATTGCTGAATCTTGAACTACGCGGTTGGCACTGAAGAGAACCTGAAAATACTCCGACCACCGGTTCAGTATGGATGCCTTGTCTGTGAGGAGCACTTGGCCGTCTGCACTATGCAAGGGACTCTGAGCCTGATATGATGGACCATATACTGCCTTCAGGGCTTCGTAGAACCCTCTTAAAACACCAGTGTCTGCACACAGCTGGGTTCTCTCTGCAAGCTTGGTCCACCACTCGTTCTGAATGTCTCGAAGCTTGCGCTGGAGGTTGCTACATGCAGCGCGAAAGGTTGCTTTTTTCCCAGGACAAGAGGGCTGAGCAAGATGTGCTTGGTAGGCAGATCTCTTTTTTGCCAGTAATTCTTGGATCTCTTGATTGTTCTCATCAAACCAGTCCTTGTTCTTCCTTGTGGAGAACCCGAGGACTTCTTCAGAGATCTGCAGGACGGTAGTTTTTAGGTGTTCCCAGAGTGCTTCAGGAGAAGGGTCTGTGGGGCAACTGAGGTCCTCAATTCTTGACTGGAGTTTTGCCTGGAAGGCAGCTTTAACTTCGGCTGACTGGAGGCTGCCAACCTGAAACTTCCTCCGAGGGATACCTCCTCTCCTGGGTGTGGGTTTAAAGTGAAGACGGAGATTGCAGCGTACAAGACGATGATCCGTATGACATTCTGCGCTGGGCATTACTCGGGTGTGTAAGACATCTCGAAGGTCTCTCTGGCGCACCAGAATGTAGTCGATAAGGTGCCAATGCTTGGACCGTGGGTGCATCCAGGTTGTCTTCAGACTGTTCTTCTGCTGGAAGATAGTGTTGGTGATGGTGAGCTGGTGCTCCATGCAGAATTCTAGCAGGAGGCGCCCGTTGTCATTGCAGTTGCCAATGCCGTGTTTGCCAAGTACTCCTTTCCAGGCTTCCGAGTCTTTACCTACTCTGGCATTGAAGTCGCCAAGGATGATCACCTTGTCCTCTGTAGGGGTCTTCCGTACGAGGTTGCGTAGATCAGCATAGAACTTGTTCTTTTCTGCAGGATCTGCTTGAAGGGTTGGGGCATACACACTGAAGAGTGTTGCATGCTGCTTGTTTTGAAGTGGGAGGCGCATGGACATGATGCGATCTGAGTGACCTGTTGGAAGGTTTTCGAGTTTGGAGGCAATGGAGTTCCTGACCATGAAGCCAACGCCAGAAAGGCGGCTCTCAGCCTTTGACTTACCCGACCAGTAGAGGGTGTAGCAGCACCGTGTTCTTGAAGACTACCTTCCTCAGGGAAACGGACCTCACTGAGAGCTGCTATGTCGATATTCAACCTGAGAAGTTCGTGGGCAACTAGAGCAGAGCGTCGTTCAGGGCGACCACTGCCTACTGTGTCAAGCATGGTTCTGATGTTCCAACACGCAAGCTTTAGTCTTTGCACACTTTGTGAGGCAGGTGCATGCCTTTTCTTTGTTGTTATTTTTCGACCGCAAGTAAGGATGCCGTTGACCGCGGCTAGCCAACTGGGGTGGGGGAGACGAGCTTTGTTTAGGCCACCTTTTCTAGGCCCCTCTCCGTGTGGAGCAAGCAGTGCTGTCCCTAGATAAGGCTGCTTGGTCGTTCAGGGTGCTGCCGAAAGATGCTTTCGTCTCCGGGTTAGCATCAGGCGACCAATATCCTGAACCGCCTACATGCAGGATCGGGACTGCGGCTTCCAGTGGCACCTTCCACCTGCCGTTTCGCCCCTTGCCTATCGCTGCAGGACTTGATGCGTTGTGGGTTGTGTGTGTGGATATGCCCTTCAGGCCTGCGCAGAGGAATTTTTTAGGTGAAGCGCAGTGTGCGCGGTACTGGCTCCACCCTTTCACCTGGGGGTCATCTGCCATGGCCCAGTAAGCCGGGACGCCGGCAGTGAGTCCTCCAGGTGGTAGGTGTTACATTAACGAGCTCTATCTGCCCGGGTTTGATGTTAGAGTTTTCCTTCTCTTAGGCTGACGAAGTTGGTGGGCCCAGCCTGCCCATCCGGTTATACCGCCGGACAATTCGGTCGCACCATGACGTAGCAAACTCTGTGAAAACGGGGGGGACCAGCGAGAAGGTGTTGCTACGGATGCAGTAATGCAGGAGAGGCCATTGCAGTGACCATCTGCCAGGCATAGCCAGACAGTGACCACGCGGCATTCACTACACCGGGAGAGGAGAGGCTATGTATTGCGCATGCACTTTCCCTGGGGGGGTAGGATTCCCAGAGGGAGCCCACCCCCCCCCCACCCCAATAAGTAATAAGAAGAAGACAATGGATTTCTATCCTGCTCTCCACTCTGAATCTCAGAGTGGCTCACAATCTCCTTTATCTTCCTCCCCGACAACAGACACCCTGTGAGGTGGGTGTGGCTGAGAGAGCTCTCCCAAGAAGCTGCCCTTTCAAGGACAACTCTGCTAGAGCTATGGCTAACACAAGGCCATTCCAGCAGTTGCAAGTGTTGGAGTAGGGAATCAAACCTGATTCCCCCAGATAAGAGTCCTCACACTTAACCACCACACCAAAATAAAGTGCACAATCATACCAAATTAAAGTGCACAAATAAAGTGCACAATCATGGTATAATTTCAAAACCCATCACCCCCCCCCCCCCCGGTCTGTGGAAAAATTGTCTTCCACAAAACTGGTCCCTGGTGCCAAAAAGGTTGGGGACCACTGATCTACACTTTCCCCCCAGCAAGCTGGGTACTCATTTTACTGACCTCAGAAGGATGGAAGGCTGAGTCAGCCTCGAGCCGGCTACCTGAAAACCCAGCTTCCACCGGGGATCGAACTCAGGTCATGAGCAGAGCTTAGGACTGCAGTACTGCAGCTTTAGCACTCTGCGCCACGGGGCTCTTAAGTTAGAGAAAAGCAGGGTATAAAAACCTCCTATCCTAAATTTTCTTCTTAGTGAGAATTCGGTGCAATGCAATGCTTTCAAACTGTGTTCATTGGTTAATTGCAGACAGTTGCTTCCGGCTTTTCTGGGGAGGGGCAAAATAGTTAATAACCACTGCCAGTAAAAATAAAACACAGTTTAAAAATAATAAATCCCCATTCTTTTTCCCCCCATTTTAAATTTTTATTAAAAGCACCAGCATAATAAAATATAATACAGCATAACGGTTTTATAAAATAATCGGTATTTCTGAAGCATGAGAAACAGCTCTACAAACTTAAATGCAATTCTCAGACAAACAAGTACAAGAGGATATAATACATGGAATTTAAGTGTTTAAAGACTTAGAGAGAGATATGCTCAGTCAAAAATAGATCATTGAAGCATATAATGGATTAGATGGTAAAAACTCATTATCCATTCAATAGGAAATAACAAGAAACCAAGGTTGAACTATTGTGACGAAGAGTAATTAAGGGAAAAGGTTAGTTCACTTTGTACGAGGTGCCCAAAAATCAAGTAAGACTGCTTCTGGTGTGAGGGAAATTTCTACTGAGAGTATTTCTCGAATTGTTATTAATACCTGCAACCAAAAGGATTTAGTAACAGGACATCGCCACCAATCGTGCAAGAAATTGACCACTTGACCACAATTTTTGCAACACAAAAATCCCCATTTGATAATCATAGGCCTTTTGAAAGAGTCATTTGTGAAGCTGCCTTATACTGAATCAGCCCATTGATCCATCAAAAACAATATTGTCTGCTTAGACTGGCAGCAGTTTTCCAGCACAGAGATAGATCAAGATGGGTAGCCGTGTTTGCCTGTAGCAGGAGAAATGTCCAGTAGCACCTTAAGGCAGGGGTGTCAAACATGTGACTTGGGGCTGAATCAGGCCCCTGGAGGGCTCCTATCAGGCTCCCAAGCAACTGGCTGTCATCTGCTTCCTTCTCCCTCTCTCTTGCTTCCTTCTGTATCGCAGCTTGCTTTGCTAAGCTTGCCTCTACTGTCTCCATTGGCTGAGGCTCCTACCTTGGGGAGGAAAGGTTAGCTTGCTTCAAAGGAAGCTCTGGCTCTTTCCTTCCCTCCCCAGGGGACCAGGAGGGGGAGGAGCCTCAGCTAATAGAAGGAAGAGAGGCTTGGCTCAGTAGCTCTGCTGTGCGACTGAAAAAACCTGGCAAAGCAAGCTCTACTTTCCTGCGCTCCTCCTCAAGGGAGGAGCCTCAGCCAATGGAGAAAATAGAGGCTTCACTCTATAGCTCTGCTGTGCAGTTAAGAGAGCCTGGATTGCACGGGAGAAATACAAAGAAAGCACCTTTAAGACCAACAAGTGCAAATGTTTTCAGTTAAAAAAAAAAATCTTTGTGTTTTTCTGTGTCCTTTAAAAAGTTTGTATCTCTGCTACCTGGCATTACATTTTATGACACACATGACCCAGATTAGCAAGGTCTCATTGTCAGATCCAGCCCTCATAACAAATGCGTTCGACACCCCTGCAAAGACTAACAAACATTTGTGGCAGGGGATGAGCTTTCATGAGTCACTGCTCACTTCTTCCAGCCTAGAGTTCTTTCACACCACCTAATCCTTTTAGCTGGAGATGCTGGGGATTGAACCTGGGACCTTCTGCCTGCCAAGCAGATGCTGTATCGTTGAGTAGCAGCCCCTCTCTTGTCAAACTCTGTCTTTTTTATTTCAATCTGGAGATCTAGACGAAACTGCCAACTTTTCATTTTTAAAAATAAATCCTGAGGGGAAAACGACCGCAGGCAGAGAACCAGGGTTAAACAAGCTTTGTCTGAAACAGCCTGAATGCATCTGACAGGCCAGGGGGTGGAACCTGGATTTTTACTAATCTCTTGACAGAATCAGATACTGGACAATTGGGAAAATGCCAATTGCGTTGGCAACCGTTTGCTTCTATGGAAGGAAAACATTTTGTTGGCTTTACTACCAGAATTTCCCCCTAATCTGTTCCAGACGCATATAAAAGTATGTTTTAATCTGATAAGAGATGTTCAGCAAGAGTTTAGGAAGCCCTTCTCCACTTATGGGAGAAGAGAAGGAGCGTTTCCCATCACCTCTGATGGACGTGACAAGAAACTGGATTGTGGTGTGAGTAAGGTGGAAACGATTAAACATACTCTGTTTGGGTGTAGTCTTTATAACAAAATATGTGCCAAATACCTGCAATTCATATTGACAAAATGGAAGGAAGGAAGGAAGGAAGGAAGGAAGGAAGGAAGGAAGGAAGGAAGGAAGGAAGGAAGGAAGGAAGGAAGGAAGGAGACTGCAGATTTATACCCCGCTCTTCTCTCTGAACTCAGAGACTCAGAGTGGCTTACAATCTCCTATATCTTCTCGCTCCACAACAGACACCCTGTGAGGTGGGTGAGGCTGAGAGGGCTCTCACAGCAGCTACGCTTTCAACTCCTGCGATCGCTATGATTAATCCAAAGCCATTCCAGCAGATGTAAGTGGAAGAGTGGGGAATCAAACCTGGTTCTCCCAGATAAGAGTCTGCACGCTTAACCACTACACCAAACTGGAAGGAAGGAAGAAGACTGCAGATTTATATCCTGCCCTTCTCTCTGAATCAGAGACTCAGAATGGCTTACAATCTTCTTTATCTTCTTCCCCCACAACAGACACCCTGTGAGGTGGGTGGGGCTGAGTGGACTCTCAAAGCAGCTGCCCTTTCAAGGACAACTCCTGCAATAGCTATGGCTAATCCAAGGCCATTCCAGCAGATGCAAGTGGAGGAGTGGGGAATCAAACCTGGTTCTCCCAGATAACCACTAAACCAAACTGGCTCTCAGAAAGGAAGGAAAATAGATGGGGAGGGAGGGAGAGGTGGAAAGAAAGCAAACAGATGGGAGAAAGGGGAAGAAGAGAGAGGTAGAAAGAAAGCATGGAATCCAAAACTAGGAATATACTCCTAGCAGATTCCAAGCCACAAGTCACTCTTGCATGTTGTAGATGTCTACTTGCAGCTTCTAGAATCTAAAAGAGCGATCCTGAGGTGTAAAGGACTTCTGTATCTTTGTCGTTGGTTTGACATTAGTTTTTTTAAAATTAGTATACTATTTTATGTAATTGTATTGCATGCAGGTCATACTTTTTTGCACGTATTTGTATTGGCTGCGGGCTGTAACATTAATAAATTTGATTTGGTTTGATTTGACTGCTTTTTGAGAGGCTCATGCTCAGCATGCAGTCAGCGATGAGTAGGGTTGCCAAGTCCTCTTCAAGCCCCAGCGGGGGACGTTCCAGGTGACAAAATTACATCACCTGGAAGTGATGTCATCAAAATGGTGGCGCATGTGGGTCGCTCTAGGTGTTTCTGGGAAAACTCTATGGGTTTCCCGGATGCTCTAGCCATTTGGGAGGTTAAAACTCTATGGCACCTATTGCACAATAGGTAACAGAGTTTTAACCTCCCAAATGGCTAGAGCATCTGGGAAAACCATAGAGTTTCCCCAGAAATGCCTAGAGCGGCCCCACGTGCATGCCACCATTTTGATGATGTCACTTCCGGGTGACATTGCGTCGGCGACGCAGGGGGAGGTTCCCCCTGCTGGCTCAATGTGGGTCAGCAGGTTGGGAACCTCCGGGGCAGGGGACTCCCTGCCTGGACCGGGGGCTTGGCAGCCCTAGCGATGAGGCCTCATCGTCCCCTAGAGATGAGACCCCCGTTGTCATGCATCATTGTGGTGCAGTGATGAACGTGTTGGATGAGGATTTGGGAGACCCAGGTTCAAATCCCTGCTCCGCCATGGAAACTTGCTGGATGACCTGGGGCCTGTCACACACTCTCTGCCGAACCCACCTCAGATGGTTGTTGTTAGGAGGATAAAACGAAGGAGGGGAAAGCGATGCTGAATGTTTCTTTGGGTGCTCACTGGACAGAAAAGTAAAAGGATAAAATAAACCACTTCTGCGTCAGGGAATGGACAAGATCTTTAGTGAGTATGTAGAGTGGCTGTTTACCAAAGCCCGTTCACATCTGTGAATTTATCTGTCTGTCTGTCCCTTCATATAGGTGTGTCTGTCTGTCTGTCTAGGCCAGGGGTGGCCAAACTTGTTGAACTTAAGAGCCACATAGAATAAATGTTAGATGTTTGAGAGTCGCAAGACATGAACATCAGAAGTTTGAGAGCTGGAAGGAAGGAAGGAAAATAGATGGGGAGGGAGGTAGAAAGAAAGCAACTTTGACTTTAAATGCATTCTCCAAGCCACCAGCTGGCTTGGCTTGGAGAAGTAATTTAAAGAGAGAAATGCCTTCCCCAAGCTGGCTGATGGGGCGGTGGGGGCTTTGGGGCTTTAAGAGCCACGCGATATGTTTGAAAGAGCCACATGCAGCTCCCGAGCCAGTTTATCCACCCCTGGTCTAGATATATCTTCATACAGGCATATCTGTCTGTCTCTCTCTTCAGATAGGGATATCTTATCTATTCATCTGTCTATCTGAAATGAGAAAGTCATATTGTTAAAAATACCTATTCGTTGTTATTTAAAATATCTCTCTGTCAGGGGGAGAGATTTTTTTTTAACAATATAACTTCCTCCATCTCATTTGTTACAAAGCATTTTGGGGATGCGTTTGGTTAACTCTCATGTGTGAAATTTTGAAGAGGTGTGGTCTTCTCACAGGTAGAAAAGAAGTTCAGGCAACGGAATGAACCGCAGAGACAGCCGTAGAAATCCCCTCCTGGCTTCCGCTGACACAGTGACAGGAAAAATATCGCAGCAGTGTATTTAAAATCATCTCCCTGCGTCTAAGCAATCAGTTTAGTGCGCTCTGTTCATATAGGCATATTTTCTTTAAAACATCTGCTCAGTGGGGTTTTATGTGAAAGGCTTCTAACTGAATCTAATTCTCAACTATAATTCAGCTCTACATGGAAATGTGCTGTATTCAGCAAATCAGAGCTGTGCTTAGGCTCTTCTGTGTAACACAGGAATTACAGCACTAGGGCCCATGAATGACACAGTAGTTGGGGACTTTGGCAGAAGGGACTGCGTGTTGAAAGGGTAGGGTGAAACAATACCCATGCTTGTATAGAATCAGAAAGCCTTCCCAAAACCAGGGAAATGATGAAGCGATTAAGAGAGGATAGTAATGCTTTAAACAGGAATGTGATGCAGGGCAGTCCCATTTGGCAGATAGATTGGCTAACTATTCTGGTCAGACAACCCCCCAGTCACACACGTATATACTTTAACTCCAAGAAATAGAAACCAGACAGTGAGGGCTACAGGATAACTGCCAGGTCAGAACGTGTCTGCATGCGACACTCATGAATGTTTGGGGTAATTCTATATTCTGTAAATTTATAAATTCTGTAAATCTGTAGTAATTCTGTAAATCTGGAATGTTTACAAATTTGCATTGTTCGTGTGTGAATCCTGAATGCCCATTCATACTTGAAAACAGACCTGGTGTTATTGTTTTCCAACCCAGGGTTCCTTCCACCAGTAACTGGAGCTGATTCAGACATGATAGTTTTTCTCATGATGTTTCTGGACCAGCCCTCTGCCGTACGTGTTGTCAGCTGTAGCACATGCAAGGAAACAATGGCTCAGGAAGGCTTTCACACAAGCGATTCCTTGCATTTTGAGGCGGTACCAGGGCCTTTTTTTTGTAGCAGGAACTCCTTTGCATATTAGGCCACATACCCCTGATGTAGCCAATCCTCCTGGAGCTTATAGTAGGTCCTGTACTAACAGCCCTGCAAGCTTTTGGAGGATTGCCTACATCGGGTGTGTGTGGCCTAATAGGCAAAGGAGTTCCTGCTACACAAAAAGCCCTAGTTGGTACAGTCCTGGGAGGGGACTGTCTCATTTTTAGGGCTGCCAAGCCACTGGCCCGGGTGGGGAATCCCCCACCCGGGAGGTTCCCAACCCGCCAGCCCACATTGGCCATTGCTGGTGTGATGACGTCACCCGGAAGTAATTCATCAAAATGGCAGCGCGCACGCAGGCTGCTCTAGGCGTTTCCAGGAAAACGCTATGGTTTTCCCGGACGTGCTAGCCATTTGGGAGGTTAAACTCTATGGTACAATAGATACCATAGAGTTTTAACTCCCAAATGGTTTTAACTTCCCAGCTGCACTGGCTACCTATTGAGTATCGGATCCGCTTCAATGTTTTGGTACTGACATTTAAAGCCTTACGTGGTCTGGGACCGATATACCTGAGGGACTGCTTTTCCCCATATATGCCTCAGAGGTCATTGTGATCGGCTACACAACACCTCCTGACCACCCCTGGCCCAAAGGACGTCTGTCTTGCCTCAACCAGGGCCAGGGCCTGGGCCTTTTTGACTTGGGCCCCTGCCTGGTGAAATCAGCTCCCTGTGGAGATCCGGGCCCTACCCGAACTACTGCCATTTTGTAGGGCCTGGAAGGCGGAGCTATTCCGCCGGGCCTATGGTTGAGGCAGCGGGCATCTCATTTTTCCATCATTTGGCCTCCCTTGTGGTGTCCTTGTGGTGACATTGTGCTATCCTATTGCTGATACCATCGTTTAATGTGGGCCTATACCTGGTTACTTGATATGCTGTGTCCTGTCCGCCAGTGGCACATTTTATTTATTGTTTTCACTGTTTAATTTTACTGTGGTGTTTTAACTTTGATCTGTAGGTATTTTATGGTTATTTTATATGTTGTGATCCGCCTTGAGCCCGTCTAAGGGAAAGGGCGGGATATAAGCCTACAAAATAAATAAATAAATTACTAAGTTTTCACGGAAATGCCTATGTCACGAGCTGGGGCCAGGCCAGGCGAAGTCCAGGGGCAGTCCAAGGTCTGTAGCTGGTGAGCAAAGAGGGTTCAAAGCGCCAAAACCGAATCACAGTCCAGGTATCGCAGGTCAGAGGTTCAGAAGCCGAAGTCAGGGAGTCCAGAAGTCAAAGCCAACGTCAAGGGGTCCAGAAGCCAAAGTCAGAAGCCGAAGTGGATGCTGGAACGTCAGGTAAGTGACTAGTTGCTTCCACAAAGCCTTCTCCCAAAGCCCACAGCTATATAGCCCTCTGCTGTCTGTTGCCCATTTGGACTAATTGCTGACTCAGAGGGCGGCCAGGATCCTGCTGAGACTCAAGCATCCTCACTCCTAGAGGGGCCAGGATCCTTTTAGAACTCAGGGCTCAGGGAGCATCTTTCTCGTGAACGTGCCGCCCTCCTCCGATCCCTGAGGTCCTGACGAAGGTGGTCACGCACACGAGCCACCCGAGAGGCCGAGGCAGGGGGGCTTGGATCTTCTCCAGTAGGAGTCAGGGGCACTAGTGCAGGTGGCAGGGGCACAGTTTCTTCTGCAGGTTCAGCTTCTTCTTCAGGCTCCCCAGCACCCATGACAGCCTAGAGTGGTCCGCATGCATGCCACCATTTTGATGACATCACTTCCGGGTGACGTCATTTCGTCACGTGTGCGCGAAAGTTCCCCACTGGGACTCGAAGAGGACTTGGCCACCCTACTCAGGTCAGAAATGACACTTCTAAACTTTTAGCTCTAGGTATAGAGTAGAGGTCACTGGAGGAGCGAGGGTGAGGCAGTTAGCTGTGAATTTCCTGCATTGTGCAGGGGGTTGGATGTGGCGACCGGTCCTTTTTGGCTTGTGGGCACAGAGCAGGGGTCACTGAGGGAGTGTGAGGAGGGGAGATAGTAGTAAATTATCTTAATTGCGCAGTGGATTGGACGAGATGGGGTCCCTTCTAGCTCTATTTTTCTGTGTTCTTAATTGAAGGCTGTCTCTCCCCCCCCCCCCCCCATTGCATCCTGTTCCTCAGATCCCCTCTCCATTGCTCCATGTGCATCTTTCCATCTGAGTCCGAGACACATTTGCTTCTCAAGCGCCACCTGCCAATGGTCCCCTTTGTGCCGAAAAAGAGTAGCCCCACCGGCTGGTGCGTAATCCAGATTTATACAGTAGGAGGCCTCTGACCGCTGAAATGGCATGACCCCTTTCCCACCGATTGTCCCATCTGCTGTCTTCACCCCGGACTCTCCACCACCCATCTGGTGGGTGACCAGGTGTCCAAGGAGCGCGACTGCACTCGGTATGGCTCGGGGCTATAATGCGGCAGAGAGCTTGTTCCTTTCTTCTTTTGAAAAGCCGAGCCTTTTCGAATTTTATCTTACAAAAAAGAGAGAGAGAGAGAAGCAGGTGTTATTATTTGTATATAAAAATAACTGGGAGATGGACAGATGTACTGGACAGGTGTAGCGAACAGGTGTTTTTTATTGGCAGGGAAACAGAATTTTTTTTAAAATTAAAAAAATGATCTGTTATTGAGAATTAGTGGGATACTTTGGCTGCTTCAGAAGCCTACCTCTCCCTGTCTGTGTATGCACATGTAATGAAACAGTCTGTGGGCATCCGTCCTCCAAGACTTCTCTGCAAGTAGATTTAGAGAGGTGAATCTCTCTCTCCCCTTGAAAATAATAGGAATTTATTTGTGATTTATTTATTACATCCAATTTTTAGACCACCTTTCCTCGTGGAACAGGGCTCAGGGCGATTTACATTTAAAAAAAAACTTCCCATCATTACAATTAAAAGGTAAAAACAAGGCTTTTTTTGTAGCAGGAACTCCTTTGCATATTAGGCCACACACCCCTGATGTAGCCAATCCACCCAGAGCTTTCAGTAGGCCCTGTGCTCTGTAAGCTCCAGGATGATTGGCTACATCAGAGGGGTATGGCCTAACAGTGGAGGCCTGTTCCACTGAGGAACCGCTCTGTCAGGAAATTCTTCCTAACGTTTAGCTGGAAATTCTTGTCATTTAATTTCAACCCATTGGTTCTGCTCCAACATTCTGAGGCAACAGAAAACAATTCTGCACCATCCTGTATATAACAGCCCTTCAAGTACTTCAAGATGGTGGTCATATCACCTCTCCATCATCTTCTCTCCAGGCTCAACCTTTTCTCACAGGACTTGGTCTCCAGACCCCTCACCATCTTTGTTGCCCTCCTCTGGACATGTTCCAACTTGTCTATATCCTTCTCAAATTGTGGTGCCCAAAACTGAACACAATATTCCCTCTGATGAGAAAGAGCACAATCCCTTCCTATGAGAGCCAGTTCGGTGTAGTGGTTAAGTGTGCAGACTCTTATCTGGGAGAACCGGGTTTGATTCCCCACTCCTCCACTTACAGCTGCTGGAATGGCCTTAGGTTAGCCTTAGTTCTTACAGGAGTTGTCCTTGAAAGGGCAGCTTCTGTGAGAGCCCTCTCAGCCCCACTCACCTCACAGGGTGTCTGTTGTGGGGGGAGAAGATATAGGAGATTGTAAACCGCTCTGAGTCTCTGATTCAGAGAGAAGGGTGGGGTATAAATCGATGGCCTTCTTCTTTTCCAGGTGAGGCCTAACCAGAGTCAAGTGAGTGGAATGGGATCGGAATTGGTTTTATCTGCTTTTATGCAGTTTTCTTTTTTTAATTTACCTTGACGTGCGATGGTATTGCATTTCTGCTGTTTCCATAATGTTGTCTTGTGTTTACCATATGAACTTCCTCGGGTTTCCTTTGGGAAGGAAAAGTGCGCTTATAAATCTTGCAAGGAATCGATCGCGTGGGTGTGCCTGTGCTAATGCTCTTTTCGGCGCTGCCAGCATTTGACAGTATTTGACTCCAGACTGTCAAAAGTGTTTGATGGTATTTAGAAGCTGACCCTTGTCAGTATCCAACAGTATTCGGTGATGGTCATGCAATAGTTATGATACCTGACCATGTTTGACAGCTGATGGGTTTTGAAGGCTTTGATACCCACCCATACAACAAGATGTGTTGATATACATGAAGCTGCCGTATATGGAATCAGACTTTCAATCCGTCAAGGTCAGTATTGTCTGCTCAGACTGGCAGCAGCTCTCCAGGGTCTCAGACGGAGGTCTTTTGCATCACCTATTGTACAGTCCTTTTAAGTGGCGATGCTGGGGATTGAAACTTCCTAGGGTGTTCTGCAAGCCAAGCCAATGTGGGGTTGAAATTACATCAAGAGTTTTTGGCTAAGCATGAGGAAGAACAATCTGTCGTCGAAGGCTTTCACGGCTGGAGTCCATTGGTTGTCATAGATTTTCCGGGCTGTGTGGCTGTGGTCTTGGCATTGTGAAACCTGACATTTCGCCAGCAACTGTGACTGGCATCTTCAGAGATGGAACCCAGAAAACTGGAGTTCTTTCTGGGTCAAATTGAGAAGAAGATGGTAGGCAGTTAATTTATATCTCCTCAGGCAGGTGGGGTAAGGCTGAGTCATTATCTTGTGGGAGCTTCCATGTCACAGCCCAGGAAACTCCCACAAGAGAATGACTCAGCCCTACTCCACCTGCCTGAGTAAAGGAGGGACTTTGAAGTTGACCATTTCTATTCTTTTTTTATATTTTAAAATTTTGCAAAGCTCCCTTTTTCGAATAGTTCTATTCTAGTGTAACAACCATGTTTGAGTACTTTGTACATCGGATTTGAATGGATTGGCTTCTTAAATTGTTTTTATTGGTTATGTACTGTAATAATAAATAATCTGAATCTGAGCCCTGCTGTGTAAGAGCAGTGGTCCATCTCGTCCAGCATCCTGTCTTACACAGTGGTCAACCATTTCCTATGAATGACCAACAATAGGCCATAGTGTCTGAGGCCATACATAAGCCAACAAGTTCCTCTGGAGGGCCAACAACAGGGCAAAGAGGCTGAGGCCTTCATAGGAACATAAGAAGAGCCCTGCTGGATCAGACCCATGGTCCATCTAGTCCAACATCCTGTCTCACATAGTGGCCAATCAAATCAGTTCCTCTGGAGGGCCAACAACAGGGCAGAGAGGCTGAAGCCTTCGTAAGAACATTAGAAGAGCCCTGCTGGATCAGACCATAGTCCATTTAGCCCAGCATCCTGTCTCACATAGTGGTCAACCAGTTCCTCTGGAGGGCCAGAACAGGACAGAGAGGCTGAGGCCTTCCATTGATGTTGCCTCCTGGCTCTGGGATTCAGAGGCTTAGTGCCTCTGAATGTGGAGGTTCCCCTCAGCCATGATGGCTAGGAGCCTTTGTTAGGCTTATCCTACACCAATCTATCTAATCCCCTTTGAAAGTTGTTTGTTCGCGTGGCCCTGACTGCATCCTCTGGCAGCGAACTCCACCTTTTAGTCCCTCTCCGTGTAAAGTAGTATTTCCTGAACCTACTGCCCATCAGCCTCATTGACAAAATGGCATCTCTGACAGCTCATGCTTGCTGAATTCTTTAAATGTTGAAGTAGGGTCCAGAAAAGGAGACAAATGGAGACCGTTGGCTCACATGGAGAAGCGGGGCTTTTTTTTTTTTGGTAGCAGGAACTCCTTTGCATATTAGGCCACACACCCCTGATGCAGCCAGTCCTCCTGGAGCTCACAGCAGGTCCTGTACGAAGACCCCTGTAAGCTCTTGGAGGATTGGCTACACCAGGGGTGTGTGGCCTCATATGCAAAGGAGTTCCTACCACAAAAAAAGCCCTGCGGAGAAGACACACAAGAAGCGGTTGCTTTGGAAAACTCAATAAGCCCCTGACTCTCGAAGGTGCCATCAAAACGGCTTTTATGGATCTAAATAAATGATGATGATGAGGAGGAGGAGGCCTCAGCTGGCACAGCAGAGCATATGGTGGCTCCCATTAAGTTTTGGAGCCTTGACTGGTCCTAATGGACTTTCCGTTATCAGCTCTTTTGGATTTGTTTGCACTCTTTGGTAATAAGGACTTCCTTAGCAACAAGCCTTCACCTGATGGTCCAAGGAAAACTCCATGTCTCAGATACTTCCTCAGGCAGAGAGGGCTCAATGCAGAACGAGAATTTTGCTGTTGCTGCTGTTGTGGTTGGGTTGCAGCTGGCTTATGGTAACCCCCTAGGGCAGGGATGACCAAAGTTGCTTAACATAAGAGCCACATAGAATAAATGTCAGATGTTTGAGAGCCACAAGACAGGAACATCAGATGTTTGAGGGAGGGAAGGAAGGAAGGGGCGAGAGAGAGGTGGAAAGAAAGCAACTTTAAATGCGTTCTCCAAGCCTTCGGCTGGCTTGGCTTGGAGAAGTGGTTTAAAGAGACAAATGCCTTCTCTAATCCAGCTGACAACAGAGTGGGGGCTTCGAGAGCCACACAACACGTGTGAAAGAGCCACATGTGGCTCCTGAGCCACAGTTTTTGGCCACCACTGCCTGAGGGTTTTCAAGGCAAGAGATGAGCAGAGGTGGCTTGCCATTGCCTGCCTCTGTGTAGCGACCCTGGGCTTCCTTGGTAGTCTCCCATCCGGATACTAACTAGGGCTTTTTTTTTTAGCAGGAACAGACAGAAACACAGTTCTGGCTGCCTTGGTGTGAGGGGTGTGGCCTAACATGCAAATAGGTTCCTGATGGGCCTTTTCTACAAAAAGCCCAGTGCGAAACAATGGTGATGTCAGGGGGTGTGGCCTAACGTGCAAATAAGTGCTTGCTGGGCCTTTTCTACAAAAAGCCCAGTGCGAAACAATGGTGATGTCAGGGGGTGTGGCCTAACGTGCAAATAAGTGCTTGCTGGGCCTTTTCTACAAAAAGCCCAGTGCGAAACAATGGTGATGTCAGGGGGTAAGGCCTAACGTGCAAATAAGTGCCTGCTGGGCCTTTTTTAGAAAAAGCCCACCTTGTCGCCTTCCTCAGCCGCCCGTCGCTTTCCTCGCCTGCTTTTCTTGCCTGCCCCCTGCCTTCCTTGGCCGTCTGCCGCCTTCCTTGCCTGCATTTCTCTCCTGCCTGCCACCTTCCTTGCCTGCCCACGCCTTTCTCAGTTGCCCGCCGCCTTCCTCACTCACCCGCCCGTCACCTTCCTTGCCTGCCCGCTGCCTTTCTCCGTCTCCCGCTACCTTTCTTGCTTGTCTTCCTCGGTAGTCCTCCACCTTTCGCACTCGTGTGCCCCGGACCCCCCCCTCTTAAATTTTTTATCCCCTGGACCCCCCACCCATCCAAACTTTTCTGGCTGCGGGCCTGCTTGTAACTGCCACGATTTCCTGTGGCAGTGAATTCCACGTGTTAATGATTCTTTGGGTGACGAAGGACTTCCTTTGATTTGTTCTAAGCTCATTGCATCGATCGCTTTGCTGTTGTATTGCATGCAAGAGGACTTTCGTGGGCCGGAGGATTGGTCATAAAAGTGGACCGCCGGCGTGGCTTCTGAACCGAGACTCTGTTGTCAAGATGTGGAATGCGATTTCTCTTACGGGGCGTGAGTCTCTTGGGTATGCAGCAACATCAGCCTTTAAGAAAACTTGTCAGTTGTGAGGCGTTGACGGCAAAGCGACTTGGAAATTGTTCTACCGCTGGCCTTGGTTCTCCAGCTCAACCACTGTCACCTTGGTTTATTTGTTCCTTTGTTGCCATCGTTTCCCCAGCTCTGCAAATCCTCCTCTGTCTGCATTGTTTATTGGAAATGTTTGCATTGTTTATTGGAAAGGTTTCCTTGTCTGACTGAAGCGCTTTTTGTTTTTTTTGCAATCTGCTTTGAGTTTCAGTGAGAAGAGCAAGGCTGTAATGTTGTTGTTGATTGAAATTTGTGTCCGGTGGCACCTTTAAGACCGGCAAAGTTTCATTCAAAGTGTAAGCTTTCATCTTTAGATACGACACAATGGAATAAGATCTCCTCAAGTCCTAATTACAGGAAAAGAGAGGTGTGTGTGTGTGTGTGGGGGGGCAGTAGCTAGGAAAGGCCAAGATGCATCAAGTCAAGGTGAACAAAATAGGAGTCAATAGCACCTTTAAGACCAGCTTAGTTTTATTCAAAACGTAAGCTTTCGTGCGCTCTAAGCACACTTCATCAGACGAGGAATCCGGCACAGTGAGCAGAGCCACACACATAGCGGGTAGGCCGGATTCCTCGTCTGATGAAGTGTGCTTAGAGCACACGAAAGGTTACGCTCTGAATAAAACTAGGTTGGTCTTAAAGGTGCCACTGAACTCCTATTTTGTTCTACTACTTCAGACCAACGCGGCTGCGGACTTGGACAAGTCAAGGTGAATTAGGGTCAGGAGGTTGGCTGGTAAGCAGTGCTCTCTCTAAGCTATGCAGTCTTGCGAGCCAAAATTTTAATTCATGAGCTACCGGCATTAAAATTGTAAGCTACTGCATACAGGGCTGGTCCTAGGGTCGCCAATTCTAGAAATATCTGGGGTCTTTGGGGGTGGAGCCAGGAGCAGGGTTGTGACAAGCATAACTGAACTCCACAGAGAGTTCTGGCCGTCACATTTAAAGGGACCATGCTCCTTTTATATGCCTTTACTCCGTTTGGAATAATGGCAGGATAGGGGCACCTTCTTTTGGGGTTCATAGAATTGGACCCCCTGGTCCAGCCCTTTTGAAACATGGAGGGTGTTTTGAGGAGAGGCACCAGATGCTATGCTGCAAATTTGGTGCCTCTGCCTCAAAAAAGAGCCTCGCCAGAGCCCCAGATACCCACAGATACCCAGATACCCACAGATCAATTCTCCGTTATACCCTATGGGAATCGATCCCCATAGGGAATAATGGAGTAAGTGCCCAGCAGACATTTTCCTCCCCTCCGCCACTTTCTGATGACCCAGAAGCGGGGGGGGGGAGGACCTCCAAACCGGGGGATCCCCTGCCTCCACCTGGGGATTGGCAACCTTAGCTGGCCCTAGACTGTCTGGAACCTTAGGCAAGGCTAACCAGGTCCAGTTTGGCACCCCCAGAAGGCTGGCATCCTAAGCAGTCACCTAGTTTGCCTAGCAGCAGGGCCGGCCCTAACTGCATAAATTACCGTATTTTTCGCACCATAAGACGCACTTCCCCCCCAAAAAAAGTGGGGGGGAAGTGTGTGCGTCTTATGGAGCGAAGGTACCTACCTTCCTGGGGGGGGTGATCCGCTGCTTCCGCCTCTGATCCCAGCGCTTCCCCCACGCCTGCCTGCCTGGCTCCAGCTCTGACGCTTACAGCAAGCGCCAGGATCGCTCCCTCTGCCCTCTGATCCCGGCGCTTGCTGTAAGCATCAGAGCTGAAGCCAGGCAGACAGGCACGGAGGAAGCACCCGCCCCCTCCGCAAACCCAGCGCTTTGCGAGCGCCGGCTGTGGAGAGGGCAGCGTGCTTCCTCCGTGCCTGTCTGTCTGGCTTCAGCTCTGATGCTTACAGCAAGCGGCGGGATCGGAGGGCAGAGGGAGCGATCCTGGCGCTTGCTGTAAGCATCAGAGCTGGAGCCAGGCAGGCAGGCACGGAGGAAGCACGCTGCCCTCTCCACAGCCGGCGCTCGCAAAGCGCTGGGTTTGCGGTGGGGGCAGCGTGGAGCGATCCCAGCGCTTGCTGGAAGAAGCTGGAGGCAGGCAGGCAGGCGCGGGGGAAGCGCCGGGATTGGAGGCGGAGGCAGCGGATCGCCCCCCAGGAGGGAGGTGCGTCCTATCGTCCGGAGCGCCTTATGGTGCAAAAAATACGGTAGTTTGCTCTGGAGCCAGTTTGCTGTAGTGTTTAAGTGCGTGGACTCTTATCTGGGAGAACCGGGATTGATTCCACTACAACCAAATGGCTCTTTACACAGAGAATGATTAAAATGTGGAATTCACTGCCAGCGGCACAGACAGCTTTAAAAGGGCATTAGATAGATTCATGGAGGTTATGTCTATCAGTGGCTACCAGCCATGCTGACTGAGGGGAACTCTCACATTCAGAGGCACTAAGCCTCTGAATCCCAGAGCCAGGAGGCAACTGAAGTAGTAGAGCATCTTCTTGGGAAGCAGAAGGTCCCAGGTTCAATCACCGGTTATCTCCAACTAAAAAGTATCCAGGCAAATAGGTGTGAAAAACCTCAGCTGAACACCCTGGAGAGCCGCTGCCAGTCTGAATAGACAATCCTGACTTTGATGGATCGAGGGTCTGATTCAGTATAAGGCAGGTTCATATGTTCATCAGGGGAAGATTCTGACTTCTGTGCCCTATTGTTGGCTGTCCAGAGGAACTGGTTGGCCCTGTGTGAGACAGGATGCTGGTCTAGATGGTCTGTTAGTCTGATCCGGCAGGGCTCTGCTTATATTCTTAGAGCCTCTGTTAAAGATATTGAATCCTGACCCCGGATGGGCTAGGCTGCCTGGGTTTCGGAAGCTAAGGTGCTTGGTTGGTACTTGGATGGGAGACGTCAGAAGAAGGCCAGGGTGCTACGCAGAGGCAGGCAGCGGCAAATCACCTCTGTTCATCTCTTGCGCTGAAAAGCCCATGGCATCAGCCACAATGTGCTGACACTTCCCACCATCAAAGGGATTGGACTTTTTGCTCCTCTAGGACAGCAGACATCTATATTAAAGCATCTGGGCCTTTTCAGTTGGGGGAGACAATGAAAATTGGGGGGAGGTCAGGCCTCAGATTCAGCAGGAACTCACAGGAGTGCAGCTCTTGAACCTTTCTGAGGGTTCCCCCTCCTCCTCCCCACCTACCTTGTCCATTGAACAGCAGGTGCAGCTGCATAACAATCCCTGGATTGGGAGAGCGGGCAACCAGCCAGCCCCCAGGGGCTTTGCCACACCCCCAGCAGCCCTCTAACCCCCTGGAGAAGCCTGCACCACCTTTTCTCTACTTCTTATGTGATTTTGGGCAGTGGGTGACTTGCTGGCCTTTTGACTGGGGGGGGAGGGTGCCCCAGGAGAGCCCCAGGTGAGCGAGGTCTGCTTAGACTGGCTGGATCTCTAGCCAGTCCAAGCGGGCCTTGCTCACCTGGGGCTCTCCTTTCTTGCGTTGGGTCACTTTTGGCTGGGGGATATGCTAATGAGTTATGCTGATGAGCTCTGCCACCTATTTTTTCTACAAAACGACCCCTGGGGGGTTATACAGTGATGCAAGTGGTGGAAGAAATGGTCCAAGAGAGGTTTTTCTCCCTATCCCCAAAGACCAGGACTTGGGGGCACCCCCTGGAATTGATGGGGAGCAGCAGGGGTCATTTTGTAGAAAAAAAGGAGCCTGAGCTCATTAGCACAACTCATTTGCATAATTTATTTGCATATGCCGCACACCCCTGACATCACCGGGAGGCGGACTAAATTATATCAGCACAGCATCTACCTTTAAATGCTTCTTGAATTACAATTGTCCTAATAAAACCTTCCTCCCATCAAACTTTTAAATTGATTTTCTCTTACGTGGCTACAGTGATATGAGGAAGATTTCCATCTGTCTGCTTTATATGTTTTGGTTTATTTTCCAATTTTTGGCGGGCGGAAATATTAGAAATTTGTCAAATCTTAGAGTTCAGCAAAATTCTCACTTGGGGGGAGGGTTGAACAATGGCGCCCAGAAGCAAGTATTTTTTGCGGAGTGGGGTTTAAGAAGAAGAAGACGACTTCAGATTTATACCCCACCCTTCTCTCTGAATCAGAGCCTCAGAGCGGCTTACAATCTCCTTTATCTTCTTCCCCCACAACAGACACCTGGTGAGGTGGGTGGGACTGAGAGGTCTCTCACAGCAGCTGCCCTTCCAAGGACAATTCCTGTGAGATCTATAAAAACATAAGAGAAGCCATGTTGGATCAGGCCAATGCCCCATCCAGTCCAACACTCTGTGTCACACAGTGGCCAAAAAAATTATATGCACACACACACACACACACACACACACACACACATATATATATACACACTGTAGCTAATAGCCACTGATGGACCTCTGCTCCATATTTTTATCTAACACCCCTCTTGAAGCTGTCTATGCTTGTAGCCGCCACCACCTCCTGTGGCAGTGAATTCCATATGTTAATCAACCTTTGGGTGAAGAAGTACTTCCTTTTATCTGTTTTAACCCGACTGCTCAGCAATTTCATCGAATGCCCACGAGTTCTTGTATTGTGAGAAAGGGAGAAAAGTACTTCTTTCTCTATTTTCTCCATCCCATGCATAATCTTGTAAACCTCTATCATGTCACCCTGCAGTCGACGTTTCTCCAAGTTAAAGAGCCCCAAGCTTTTTAACCTTTCTTCATAGGGAAAGTGTTCCAAACCTTTAATCATTCTAGTTGCTCTTTTCTGGACTTTTTCCAATGCTATAATATTCTTTTTGAGGCGTAGTGACCAGAATTGCACCCAGTATTCCAATCTATGGCTGGCCTAAGGCCATTCCAGCGGGTGCAAGTGGAGGAGTGGGGAATCAAACCCGGTTCTCCCAGATAAGAGTCCGCGCACTTAACCTCTACACCGAAAGAAAGAGCACAATAAAATTTAGAGCTTCCGGAGCTCCGGTCTTGTGAGCTCCTGCCCAAAATGAGGCCTGGGCGGCAGATTCAGGACAGACAAAAAGGAAGCACTGCCCTACGTAGTGAGTAATTGAATTGCAGAATCCTTTGGCAGGGAATGCTGTTATGGGGGCAGAGGCATAATGGCTTTCAGAGGGGATTAAGGCAGATTAATGGAGGAGAAGGTCACCAATGACTACCATTCAGAGTAACTGAAGGGAACCTCCATATCCCTCAAATTATGATTGCGGAAAGGTAATACCGGGGGAAAGTCCTAGGTTTCTAGGCTCTGTCTGTTGGACCTCCAGGGCAACCGATTGGCTGCTGTTGGATACAGGACAAGATGGATTCCTGAACTAGCCCAGCAGGGTGCCTCTTTTTGTTCTTGCTAGTTCACATAAAGTTGGGGAGGGTGTCACGGACTCTGTTGTTAGCCGCCTTACTCTGCCACCACTCTGGATTGATGGTCTCTTCAGAAGGCACAGAGTGCCCTACCAAAAATGCCCCTTTTTGCCAAGAAAACGCAGGCATGAGGACAAGGCAGAGAATGTTAAAAAGATAAGGGTTTATTTATACAGGAATGGGCATTTAAAACAAGACAAGGTGCTAACCCTAACTTAAGTAGGGATGGAATAGCCTTGACTTCCAAGTCAAGTCACTCCATCTATCCCAGAATTGGCACATATTGTGGCTTTTGGAAGGACGGAAGCTGAGAAATTTCTCTCCTTGCTGGATTGGGAGAGAATGCACAGGAAATTCTTTATACTTCTTTAGCCTGTTAGTTTTCATGGTCTACAGCTTTCTATAACAGGCCGACTGCCTGTGACTACCTCCGAGTGAGGGATCCTTCTCTCAGCCACTGACTGTCCTCTCAGCTTGACTCTGTGAGAGAAAAAGAACATAGTTCCACAGCCCACAAAACTGAAGTGTCAATCTCCTCACACAATGCCCTGGACACAGATGGGTTACAGCGGGCCCCAAGGGTTGTAGGCAGTGTCTGCTTTCTACTCCCACACTGGTCTCTAGGCCAAGGCCTCCCTCGGCCTTGTCTCCAAGTCCTGCACAGATCACGACGGGGGCTGCTGGCTCCAATGACAGAGCATCTGCTTGGCTTGCAGAAAGTCCCAGGTTCAATCCGAAGAAGAAGACTGCAGATTTATACCCCGCCCTTCTCTCTGAATCAGAGACTCAGCGGCTTACAATCTCCTATATCTTCTCCCCCCACAACAGACACTCTGTGAGGTGGGTGGGGCTGAGAGGGCTCTCACAGCAGCTGCCCTTTCAAGAACAACCTCTGCCAGAGCTGTGGCTGACCCAAGGCCATTCCAGCAGCTGCAAGTGGAGGAGTGGGGAATCAAACCCGGTTCTCCCAGATGAGAGTCCACGCACTTAACCGCTACACCAAACTGGCTCTCTCCAGTTCAAAGGACCAGGCAACAGGTGATGTGAAAGACTCTGCCTGAGACCCTGGAGAGCCCCTGCCAGTCTGAATAGCCTCTACTGACCTTGAAGGACCATGGGTGATTCATTGTAAATGAGGTTGTCCGAATTGGCAGGCGGTGACTGGAGATCTCCCAGGGTAGCCATTGATCTCCAGGCTATAGAGATCAGTTCCCCTGGAGAAAATGGCTGCTATGGAGGGTGGACTCTATGGCATTACAGCCCGTTGAGTTCCCTCCCCTCAGCAAACCCCACTCCAGGCTCTGCCCCCCCAAATCTCCAGGAATAGACTGCCTGGAACTGGCGGTCCTAAGTATAAGGCAGCTTCGTGTGTTCAGGAGTGTTCATGTTTTGGCCACTGTGTGACACAGAGTGTTAGACTGGATGGGCCATTGGCCTGATCCAACATGGCTTCTCTTCTGTTCTTATGTGACACAGAGTGTTAGACTGGATGGGCCATTGGCCTGATCCAACATGGCTTCTCTTATGTTCTTATGTGACACAGAGTGTTAAACTGGATGGGCCATTGGCCTGATCCAACATGGCTTCTCTTATGTTCTTATGTGACACAGAGTGTTGGACTGGATGGGCCATTGGCCTGATCCAACATGGCTTCTCTTCTGTTCTTATGTGACACAGAGTGTTAGACTGGATGGGCCATTGGCCTGATCTAACATGGCTTCTCTTATGTTCATATTGACACCAGCTCAGGCTCAGGGGGAGATGCCCAGACAAAGCACCTTTACCTGCCCCGATCATAGCCCTGCGAGACCTTGTCTCTTTTAACGCTTAGGTGGAAGCTACCTGCCGTTCCACACTTCTAGAAGAGGGAGTGTTGTTGTCTGCACATGCCCAGAGACATGGTGCAGAGTTGTTTTCTGTTGTCCCAGAGTGGGTTGAAATGAAATCAAAAGAATTTTCAACTAAATCTTAGGAAGAACTTTCTGGCAGAGTGGTTCCTCAGTGGAACAGGCTTCCTCGGGAGGTGGCGGGCTCTCCTTCCTTAGAGGCTTTTAAACAGAGGCTGGAGGGTCATCTGACAGCAATGAAGATCCTGTGAATTTAGGGAGAGGTATTTGTGACTTTCCTGCATTGTGCAGGGGGTCAGATCTTGACCTTGTTGGGCCGGGTCATGTGTGTCATAAAATGTAATGCCAGGTCCTTTGTAAACTTTATCAAGGACACAGACAAACACACACACTCAGCCTAATCAACCTCACTAGCTTGCTGAGCCTCAGCCAACAGAAGGAAGAGAAGCTGGGCTCAGTAGCTCTGCAGTACAAGTGCGAGAGCCTGGCAAAGCTAGCTCTTTTTCCCCCTGCTTCCTCCATGAGGGGGGAGCTTTGCTCTATTGCTCCTGTGCGATTGAGCAAGCCTTGCAAAGCAAGTTGTGATGCAGAAGGAAGCAAGAGAGGGAGAAGGAAGCAGACGACAGTGAGTTGCTCGCGGGCCTGATAGGAGCCTGATTCGGCCCCCAGGCCATATGTTTGACACCCCTAGTGTAGGGGGTTGGTCTAGATGACCCAGGAGCTCCCTTCTGACTCTGTGATTCTGTGAACTGGGATCAGACTCACCCTAGAATAAAATTAAGCTGTTGTAATGTCTTTCTCCCCCCCCCCCCCGACAATGCTATGGTGTTTATCCCCCTTGCCCTCTTCGAAAGGAGTTGATTGTCTTTTGAATAAAGCATGAGGCAGCTGATGGGGAGGCCGGTTAGCGGGGACGAGGGGTGGGGGGACACACACCCGAGGGATCGTTGTGTGCTGAAACTTAATTGGAGTGTTCGTTGGTAGGAGGCCAGGAAAGCGTACATAATAATGGACTCGGAGCAGAGTGAGTGAGCTGTTGAGAGAGAGAGAGAGAGCCTGGGAAACCAAAACAAGTTGCAGGGGATGACAGGGGAGATAAATGATGTTCTTCATTGAATAAGCTGTACTTAAAGCAATGCTGCATAAATATTAGCGGTTCCGCCTCTGTGTGTGTCTCTGCTTCTCGAAGAGGCTAACTCAAGATTGCAAGCGAAGGCGGGTTGCAGGATCCCGACCGCAGTTGCCTGTTCCGGGTTGCAAAATAACTAGGGGTTTTGGGGGTGCAGCCTAAGGAGGGCGGGGCTTGGGGAAAGGAGTTCAGGGGATATAATGCCGTAGAGGCCACCTTCCAAAAAAGCCAATTTTGCCCGGTAATCGTTTGTAATCGTTCCCTTTAAGACAGGGGTGTTGAACTCATATGTTATGAGTGCCGGATTTGACATAAATGAGACCTTGTCAGGTGTGTGTATCTATTTTAGATTAGGTAGCAGAGATATAAACTTTTTAAAGGACACAGAAAAACACAATTAAAGATTCAAAAAAACTTTAAATAAAATATGCTTAAAACATTAGCACTCAGTCTTAAAGGTGCTTTCTTTGCATTTCTCCCAGGGGATCCAGGGAACTGGGCGAAGGAAGCTCTGGCTCTTTCCCTCCCTCCTCAGGGAACCTAGAGGGGGAGGAGCCTCAACCAATGGAGGAAATCAAGGCGTTGCTCTGTAGCTCCTGTGCAATTGAGCAAGCCTTGCAAAGCAAGTTGAGATGCAGAAGGAAGCAGGAGAGAGAGGGAGAAGGAAGCAGTTGCTCAGGGCCTGATTCGGCCCCTGGGGCACACGTTTGACATCCTTGCTCTAAGATGTGGTGTCTTGTGAGCAAAAAATCTATTCTGTGAGCTACTAGCATTAAAGTTGTGAGTGAGCAACTTGGCTGCTGCATAAACGAGTTTGCTCTAGGGCCATCCTTCCTGAGCTAAGACAAGAATGTGTCAGCCAGAGGCTAAAAAACTGTGAGCTAGCTCACACTAACTCAGCTTAGAGGGAACGCTGGTTGTAATCCCAGGAGATCTCCATCCACCACCTGGAGGTTGGCAGCCCCAATTTCAACCCTTTTATTAAAACGAGCCAAGTCGCCTTCCAGGAAGAGGCAGTGTGGCAAGTAGGGTTGCCAAGTACCTCTGTGCCTCCGGTGGGGGACTATTGTACCATAGAGGTTTCCCTCCCAAATGGCTAGAGCATCCGGGAAAACCGTAGAGTTTTCCAGGAAACACCTAGAGTGGACACCGCTCCGGGTGTCGTCATTGCTCCGGGTGACGTCATCGCGCCGGCGACGTCGGGGGAGGTTCCAATGTGGGCGCCATCGGGGGAGGTTCCAATGTGGGCACCGTCGGGGGAGGTTCCAATGTGGGCACCGTCGGGGGAGGTTCCAGTGTGGGCGACGTCGGGGGAGGTTCCAGTGTGGGCAGCATCCTGTTTGGTATGTGGACAAAAACCCTATGATAAAACCCCCTAATGTAGCCAATCCTCCTGGAGCTTAAAGTAGGCCCTGTACTAAGAGCTACATCAGGGGTGTGTGGCCTAATATGCAAATGAGCTCCTACCAAGTGAGTCCTGAAAGGCTATCTGGATGACATGTAGGGGCGATATTCTCAGACCACCATGATAAATTTTGCTGAAAATGACATAAGGGACACCTGTACATCTGCGAAGGCTGCATTCCAGAGAGCTGGGCTTTTTCAGATGGGACGCAGAACGATTCAGTCCCTGTTGATTTCCAGCCATTGATTTCCCCCAAGGAAAGAAATCCATTTTAATTGAATAAGTGATTAATTGTTTCAGTAATTACAGGTCTAACACATCGTGCCCTCATCGTCGCCCTCTCCCAACAAGCCCGTCATTTATGAACCGAGCATTATTAAAGTTCAGGGGCCTCAAATCGGGCCTAGGAGCAAAGGTGTCTTTTTCCTGCTCCGCCAACATTGCCAGCTGGTTGGAAACGGACCCCTCGGAATTGTAGCGAGACAACAAAGTTCCCTGCAAACTTTAATAGCTCTTTTAAAAGACCACTGTTTTAAGAACCATTAAGAAGGCTGACAGAACATGAGTGACCCCGCTCGGCCTTTTGCCGCAAAACAAATGAAAACACCAGGGTGCAAATACATGGTTGCAGTTTAGGGAACGATTTCAGAATTTAACATTGGAAGCTCATCTTAGTCTTAGCCCCCCAGCTATTTATTTTCAAAATAAGAATTGCCGTCAACAATCTCCAAATGGGACCTGAAGTTCTTCCGGAATTACGATTGCTATCCAAAACGGCTGACATCAGCTGTCCTGGAGGAAAGGTAACTTCAGAGAATGAGCTGTATGGTATACCATAGAGTCTAGGACACCCCTGTGGCTCTTTCGCACCCCTGTGGCTCTAGGCCAAACTGTGGCTCTTTCGCACATATTGTGTGGCTCTTGAAGCCCCCACTGCCATATCAGCTGGCTTGGAGAAGGCATTTGTCTCTTTATATCACTTCCCCAAGTCATGCCAGCTGGTGGGTGGAGAATGTATTTAAAGTTAAAGTTGCTTTCTTTCTATCCCCCCTCCCCATCTATTTGCCTTCCTTCCTGGACCGACACTGCCACTAGGCAATCGCCTAGGGTGCTGGCCTCCTGGGCGTGCCAGATTGGGCCGCTCCCCCACGTGATTCAGTGATGTTATCAATGCAGGGGTGTGTGTGCCAGAAGTTAGCCTTGCCTAGGGTGCCAGAGAGTCTAGAGCTGGCCCTCCCTCCCTCCCTCCTTCCTTCCTTCCTTCCTTCCTTCCTTCCTTCCTTCCTTCCTTCCTTCCTTCCTCCCTTCCTCCCTTCCTCCCTTCCTCCCTTCCTTCCTCCCTTCCCTTCCTCCCTTCCCTTCCTCCCTTCCCTTCCTTCCTTCCTTCCTTCCCCCTTCCCTCCCTTCCCTTCCTCCTTTCCTCCCTTCCCTTCCTTCCCTTCCTCCCTTCCTTCCCTTCCTCCCTTCCCTTCCTTCCTTCCTCCCTTCCCTTCCTCCCATCCCTTCCTTCCTCCCTTCCCTCCCTCCCTCCCTTCCTTCCTTCCTTCCTTCCTTCCTTCCTTCCTTCCTTCCTTCCTTCCTTCCTTCCTTCCTTCCCTCCCTTCCTCCCTCCCTCCCTCCCTCCCTTCCCTCCCTCCCTTCCTTCCTTCCTTCCTTCCTTCCTTCCTTCCTTCCTTCCTTCTTTCCTTCTTTCCTTCTTTCCTTCTTTCCTTCCTTCCTTCCTTCCTTCCCTTCCTTCCCTTCCTTCCCTTCCTTTCCTTCCTTCCTTCCCTTCCTCCCTCCCTTCCCTTCCTTCCTTCCTCCCTCCCTTCCCTTCCTTCCTCCCTTCCTTCCTCCCTTCCTTCCTTCCTTCCTTCCTCCCTCCCTCCCTTCCTTCCTTCCCTTCCATCACTTCCCTCCCTTCCCTTCCCTTCCCTTCCCTTCCCTTCCTTCCTTCCTTCCTCCCACCCTTCCTCCCTTCCTTCCCTTCCCTCCCTCCCTCCCTTCCTTCCTCCCTCCCTTCCTTTTTTCCTCCCTTCCTCCCTCCCTCCCTTCCTTCCTTTCTTCCTTCCTTCCCTTCCTTCCTTCCTTCCTTCCTTCCTTCCTTCCTTCCTTCCTTCCTTCCTTCCTCCCTTCCTTCCTTCCTCCCTTCCTCCCTTCCTCCCTTCCTTCCCTCCCTCCCTCCCTCCCTTCTATCCATCTTGTGGCTCTCAAACATCTGACATTCATGTCTTGCAGCTCTCAAACATCTGATATTTATTCTATATGGCTCATACGTTGAGCAAGTTTGGGCACTCCTGGTCTAGGAGAAACAGACATCCTAGAACAGGTTACTCCAACGTGGTGCCTGCCAACATCATCCCTGGTGTTTTTAGACCATTGGGTTGGGCCAGGTCACAGCCAACAATGAAGCATGGAGGTGGAGACCATCTTTAACAGGATGCCTTTTAATCCACACAGCCAGTTAGAAGGCCTTGGGGCTCTTTAGCTTGGAGAAACGTCGACTGAGGGCTGACATGATAGAGGTTTACAAGGCTATGCGTGGGTTGGAGAAGGTGGAGAAAGAAGTACTTTTCTCCCTTTCTCACAATATGAGAACTTGTGGGCACACAATGAAATTGCTGAGCAGTCGGGTTAGAACTGATAAAAGGAAGTCCTTCTTCACCCAAAGGGGGATTAACACATGGAATTTGCTGCCACAGGAGGTGGTGGCAGCTACAAGCATAGACAGCTTCATGAGGGGATTGGATAGGCATATGGAGCAGAGGTTCATCAGTGGCTATTACCTACAGGGTGTAGATGGAACTCTCTGTCTGGGGAAAGTGATGCTCTGTCTTCTGGGTGTTTGGGGGGGCACAGTGGGAGGGCTTCTAGTGTCTTGGCCCCACTGGTGGACCTCCTGGTGGCACTTGGTTTTATTGGCCACTGTGTGACAGAGTGTTGGACTGGATGGGCCATTGGCCTGACCCAACATGGCTTCGCTTATGTTCTCTTAAGACCAGCTGGGCAAAAGCCCCACCTAGCCCTGGGCACCAGGAAGAGTGTTTGCAGGCACACTGGTTACTTCTGCCTTAGAAAAATACATCAGGAACCCTTATTTTTTGCAAGATGAGTAGCCATGTTTGTCTATAGCAGTAGAAAAGAGCAAGCATCTTAAAGGCTAACAAAATTTGTGGCAGAGGAGGAGCTTCCATGAATCACTGCTCACTTCTTCAGATACAGGCAGAATGTGAGTCCGTCTGTCCTTATACCTTGGAGAGTGCAGTGATTTCAGATGACAAATGGCAGTAGCAGGCAAATGACAATAGCAGGCGTGATTGGATTAGATGTGATATGCAGAGGGGTAGTAGGTGTGGAGAAATCAGCATTGGTAATGAGAGAAGAAACCTAGGTCTTGATTCAGTCCTGGAGGATGCATTGTCTTGAGCTTCACTGTTAGTTGCAATTCACTGGTCTCTCTTTCTTAAAATCTCCCTTTGAAATTCCTTTGGAGGAGGAGAAGGAGGAGGAGGAAGACTGTAGATTTATATCCCGCCCTTCTCTTTGAATCAGAGTCTCAGAGCAGCTTACAGTCTCCTTTATCTCCTTCCCCTACAACCAACACCCTGTGAGGTGGGTGGGGCTGAGAGAGCTCTCACAGCAGCTGCCCTTTCAAGGACAACTCTTGCGAGAGTTATGGCTGACCCAAGGCCATTCCAGCAAATGCAAGTGCAGGAGTGGGGAATCAAACCCGGTTCTCCCAGATAAGAGTCCGCACATTTAACCGCTACACCAAACTGGCGCTCCCCTTTGGCATCAGGGAATGTCCTGGAAGGTTAAATCAAGGAATGTCCTGGAAGGTTAAACACTTTTAGTATGAAAACGCCTCTGAACACAATGGTGGAAAGTACAGAAATGTCTCATAATATCGGGAGCACAGCCGTTGCTTCCTGGAGCCGCCTTCTCCCCTCAACTCATCCCAGCTAGTCTCTAATGAATTCCCTTCTCTTGCCTGACATTGGCTTGATTTGTAATGTAAATTACTCGCCCAACGTAGAGACAAGAGCGCTGCGGGGTTCTAATTACAATTTTCATTAAACTCCGTCTGTTTCTGAGCATTCGAGAGCCGTTCTGGGGCTGCGGTGGGAGGGGAAAAGGAAATTAAAGTGGCATCGACATCGGCGCGACAGAGGACAGGTCACTCCGGCCCAGCTGTTTGAAGAGAAAACAAAGCCCCTCAAATCCAACTCCCTCAGTAACTCTGGCCTTGTGGGCAAAGTTTTAAGAGAGAAAGCAGGAGGCCTGGACTGGTTCCTTCCCTCCCACATGGCCCCAGTGATGCAAGGGGCGATTCAAAGTAACTGGCCTGGTTCAATTGTTTGCTGTATTGTTCAATCTAGTGATCCGTTCTTGGCCTAATTAGAAGGATTATGGCATTGCAGCTCTGTCTGAAATCTGTAAAGAGCCGATCCTTGTTCCTGTAAAAGTAACTGACGGTAGCAGGGCTTTTGTTGGGTTTGTTTTTTTTAAGAAAAAGTCCACCAGGCAGGGGTGGAATTCTAGCAGGAGCTCCTTTGCATATTAGGCCACGCCCCCTGATGTAACCAATCCTCCAAGAGCTTACTTGGAGAGCCAGTTTGGTGTAGTGGTTAAGTGTGCGGACTCTTATCTGGGAGAACCGGGTTTGATTCCCCACTCCTCCGCTTGCACCTGCTAGCATGGCCTTGGGTCAGCCATAGCTCTGGCAGAGATTGTCCTTGAAAGGGCAGCTGCTGTGAGGGCCCTCTCCAGCCCCGCCCACCTCACAGGGTGTCTCTTGTGGGGGAGGAAGGGAAAGGAGATTGTGAGCCGCTCTTCTTCTTCTTCTTACAAGGCTCTTATTTTTTGTAAGCTCTTGGAGGATTGGCGACACCAGGGGTGTGTGGCCTAATATGCAAAGGAGCTCCTGCTAGAATCCCGCCCCTGCCAGCAGGAACTCATTTGCATATTAGGCCACACACCCCTGATGGGTTCCTGCTCAGAAAAAAACGTGAGTGGTAGTAAGGTTTACCAGCAAACTTGGGCTGGGAAGGCAGGATTGGGCCCTTTCTTTTGAACATATGAAGCTGCCTTATACTGAATCAGACCTTTGGTCCATCAAAGTCAGTATTGTCTTCTCAGACTGGCAGCGGCTCTCCAGGGTCTCAAGCTGAGGTTTTTCACACCTATTTGCCTGGACCCTTTTTTTGGAGATGCCAGGGATTGAACCTGGGACCTTCTGCTTCCCAAGCAGATGCTCTACCACTGAGCCACCGTCCCTCCCCTTGATGGATGGTATAGCACAGGAGTGGCCAGCAGTAGCTCTCCTGATATTTTTTTTGCCTATAACTCCCATCAGCCCCAGCCATTGGCCATGCTGGCTGGGGCTGATGGGAGTTGTAGGCAAAAAACATCTGGAGAGCTACCGGGGGCATCTCCAGGTTGTTGCCTGTGGGATGGTGAGCGTGGTCTGCCATGCGGCATGGTTTTAGAATTGATCTATGTGGCGCTTCTCACGTGGTACAGTGCACAGCATGCATCCGGATGCGCGGGGGCTGCTTTGAATCGATCCTTTCGGGGCAAAAGGAAGTAGTTATCAGAACGGACAGAAGGAAGTACTTCTTTGCACAGAGAGCGATAGAAATGTGGCATTTGCTGCCAGAGGATGTAGCGATAGCCCCAGCTTTCAAAGGGGGTGAGATCGATTCATGGCGGATAAGTCTATCCATGGCTACTGGCCATGGGGACTAAAAGGGAAGCTCCACATTCAGAGCCAGTCAACTTTTGAATCCCAGAGCCAGGAGGCAACATCAGGGGAAGGTCTCGGCCTCTCAGCCCAGTTGTTGACCCTCCACTTGAAAAGTAGAACACCAGAAGAGCCCTGCTGGATCAGACCAGTGGTCCATCTAGTCTAGCATCCAGTGGCAACCAGTTCCTCTGGCGGGCCAACAACACAGCAGAGTGTCTGAGGCCTTCATAAGAAAATCAGAAGAGCCCTGCTGGATCAGACCAGTGATCCATGTAGCCCAGCATCCTGTCTCACCCGGTGGCCAACCAGTTCCTCTGGAGGGCCAACAAAAGGGCATAGAGGCCAAGGCCTTCCCCTGGTGTTGCTTTCTGACTCTGGGATTCAGTCATTTGCTGCCTCTGTAGTCACCATGGCTAGGAACCGTTGATGGAACTCTCCTCCACAAATTTGTCTTACTTCTACCTTCTTCTTAAACCTTCCATGTTCCTGGTAGGGCTATCAGTAACCAATAGGGTTATCAGCCACCAGGCGGGGCCTCAAAATCTAGCATTCCAGTTGATCTCCAGACTGCAGAGATCCGTTTCCCTGGAGAAAACGGCTGCTTTTGAAGAGTGCATTCTATGGGACTGTATCCTGCTGATCCCCCCTGCCCCCAGTATTTCCTACTTCAGATCTGTCAGCCCTAATTTTCAGTCAATTCCAGTTTAATTACTAGACTTGGCACGGGAGTTTGTTACATTTCTTTGCTTTTTGTTATTAATTCCAGAGGGGAATATTTCCTCATTAGATTATTTCCTGTGGCTTGTTTCATGATTGTTTCTTTTGTTACCATTGTTTTGTTTTCACATTTCTGTTTCATTATTATTTCCCAGTGGTTTGGTGTAAGAAACTGCCCCCCCCCCAGCTCTGTACCTTTTGTGTAGGAAGAACTCCTTTGCATGTTAGGCCACACATCCCTGATGTAGCCAGTCCTCCTGGAGCTTCCAGTAGGCCCTGTACTAAGAGCCCTGCAAGTTCGTGGCTACATCAGAGGGGTGTGGCCTAATATGCAAAGGAGTTCCTGCTACAAAAGAAGCCCTACTTTCATGGTTTCCCATCCGAATTGAACACAACATAGAGGGGTTGTAGGACTCCCCTAAGACACTCGCCTTGCCAAGTTCCAGGGAGACAGAATAAATCCTCCCTCAGTTTTTCAGGCAGTGAAGGGCACTCATCTTTAGCATTCCAATCTCCCAGAGAGTTGATAGGGAACACTCCCGACAGTAATACAGGCACAGTGTTACAGTCCCTGAACTTGAAGAACAGTAGCGCAAGGGAGAGGCAGACTGCCAAGGCAAGGGCATTAGGTGGCACAAGGAAGGTATGGCACCTGGGCAAGTGGGCAGGCCCGTAGCCACAGGGGGGCCCGGCAGCTTCACCAACCCCTCCCCCCTGCCACCTGTATGGCCCCTCTTGGTGGCCTGGATCTCCCCGCTGCTCTCGCGACCTCCGCTGTCTCTGCAGCTGCTGCTCTGGCAGCTCCCGATCTCCTCATCGCTCTGGCGGCCCCCGGCCCCCTCCGTGGTGCCTCCCCCTCCCACCCACCAAAGCACCGTTTCAAGGCCTCCTCAGCTGATCGGCAGGAAAAGTGGTGATCCGGGGAGGAAGTAGAGAAGAGGCAGCAGCAGTGGGGGTGCTTTTTTAGTGGCTTGGCCTTGGTGCAGCTTTTCCTGCCAATCAGTTGATTGGAGGTGGGGGGGGGAGGCGGCCTTGAATGAGTCCTGGAACCGGCACTTCACCAGGTGGGTGGGTGCGGGAGGTGCTGTGGAGGGGGCTGCCAGAGCGGGGGGGAGATAGGGGGCCACCAGATCAGCGGCCATGGAGAGAGCAGGGGGCTGTGAGAGCGGTGGGGCCCCCCCCCTAAAATTTCCTGCCTACGGGCCTGAGTAAGGAAGGTTTGGGGAGCAGAAGGCAAGAAGGGGAATGCAGACCACAAGGGGAAATTTAGCACTGCGGGAGAGAGGACAGCAGATTCCCAACCCATATCCTTCAGGATGGGAATACTTCACATAGGTCTGTAACCCTAGTTTAACCCACACTAAAATGTGGGCTTCACTGCCAGAGGATGTAGTGATGGCCACAGGCCCAGACAGCTTTAAAACGGAACAAAGTAGGACTGCTTATTGTATTCCGTACTAATGTCTGGCAGTGTGCTTGGCGCAGGAAAGCTCACACTTTGAATAAACTTTGTTGGCCGTAAAGGTGCCACCGGACTCCAACTTGGTTCTGTTGCTTCAGACCAACACAGCTGCCCACCTGGATCTAGCTTTAAAAGGGGATTAGATAGATTCACGGAGAGGTCTGTCAATGGCTACTAGCTGAGGTAAATAGAGGAAACCTCCACATTCGGAGGCAGTCAACCTCTGAATCCCAGTGCTGGGAGGCAACAGCAGGGGGAGGCCTTGGCCTCTCTGCCCTATTGTTGGTTCTTCAGGGGAACTGGTTGGCCGCTGTGAGACAGGATGCAGGACTTGATGGACTATTGACCTGATCTTGCAAAGCTGTCCTTGGCCTCTATGCCCTGTCGTTGACCCTCCAGAGAGACGGGATGGCCACTGTGTGAGACAGGATGGTGGACTGGATGGACCCTCACTGGTCTGATCCAGCATGGCTCTTCTTATGTTCTTATGAAGGCCTCAGCCTCTGTGCCCTTGTTGTTGGCCCTCCAGAGGAACTGGTTGGCCACTGTGTGAGACAGGATGCTGGACTAGATGGACCCTCATTGGTCTGATCCAGCAGGGCTCTTCTGATGTTCTTATGAAGGCCTCAGCCTCTGTGCCCTGTTGTTGGCCCTCCAGAGGAACTGGTTGGCCACTGTGTGAGGCAGGATGCTGGACTAGATGAACCTCTGGTCTGATCCAGCAGGGCTCTTCTGATGTTCTCATGAAGGCCTCAGCCTCTGTGCCCTGTTGTTGGCCCTCCAGAGGAACTGGTTGGCCACTGTGTGAGGCAGGATGCTGGACTAGATGAACCTCTGGTCTGATCCAGCAGGGCTCTTCTGATGTTCTCATGAAGGCCTCAGCCTCTGTGCCCTGTTGTTGGCCCTCCAGAGGAACTGGTTGGCCACTGTGTGAGGCAGGATGCTGGACTAGATGAACCTCTGGTCTGATCCAGCAGGGCTCTTCTGATGTTCTTATTAAGGCCTCAGCCTCTGTGCCCTGTTGTTGGCCCTCCAGAGGAACTGGTTGGCCACTGTGTGAGGCAGGATGCTGGACTAGATGAACCTCTGGTCTGATCCAGCAGGGCTCTTCTGATGTTCTCATGAAGGCCTCAGCCTCTGTGCCCTGTTGTTGGCCCTCCAGAGGAACTGGTTGGCCACTGTGTGAGACAGGATGCTGGACTAGATGGACCCTCATTGGTCTGATCCAGCAGGGCTCTTCTGATGTTCTCATGAAGGCCTCAGCCTATGTGCCCTTCTGTTGGCCCTTCAGAGGAACTGGTTGGCCACTGTGTGAGACAGGATGCTGGACTAGATGGACCCTCATTGGTCTGATCCAGCAGGGCTCTTCTGATGTTCTTATGAAGGCCTAAGCCTCTCTGCCCTGTTGTTGGCCCTTCAGAGGAACTGGTTGGCCACTGTGTGAGACAGGATGCTGGATTAGATGGACCCTCACTGGTCTGATCCAGCAGGGCTCTTCCGGTGTTCATATTGGTTACAGCTTTCAGTCAATCAAGAAATCCCAGAGCCCGTCTTCTCTCCCCGCCTAAGGAACAGTGTAAGCCTTTATAATGAAAGAAATCCAAACAAAAAGAAAGAAAATCATGCCCCCCCCCCCCATTTTGGCTGTTTGAACGGGGAATCATTTTTGTTTCTTCATTAATTAAGATTATTAAGAAACACACCATTTTCATCATTATGGATAAGAGAAGAAATGCACAAAGTCTATTAATTGCTCACTGAGTAATGAAGTATTTCCTTTTGTCCATCCTGAACAATTTCATTGGGTTCCTCAAGTTTTCATATTATGGGAGAAAGAGAAAAAGCTGTCTTTACCTACTTTCTTCTCCCCCATTCATAATGGTATCAGCCTCCATCATGTCTCCCTGTAGCCATCTTTTTTCCTAGCAGGGCTATAGCCAGGATTTCTTGTTTGGTGGGGTCCACAGCAGGATTTGTTGTTCGCGGGGACTGAGGGGCGGCCCTGGACTCTCAGCACTGTAAGGTGCCTTCAGTTTCACAAGCTAACTCCCCTTCGCTTGGGCAGTCACAGCAGCTCCGCTCCCCCCACCCCTTTCTTATGTGCCCCTCTCTGAGAGAGACAGAGACCTCTCGACCTCCCCCCCCCCTTTTGCTCTGCACTCTGTGTTAGGGAAGGGGAGAGAAAAAAGCAAAAAGACCAACAGCAAGGTTACTACTTGTTCAGAGTGGTGGTGAGCAAATCACCAGAGTGGTGGTGATTGCAGGCCCTCCAATGAAGGGGCCATACAGTTGGAAGGGGGGAGGCGGGTTTGAAAGGATGGGCCTGTCCCGTACTGGCCCCACTGTAGCTACGGGCCTGTTTCCTAGACTAAAAAATACCGGAATCTCAGGGCGTTCCTCATAGGAAAGGGACCCCATCCCCCTAATCATCTTGATTGCCTTCCTTTGTACTTTTTTCCTAGCTCCGTTTGAGATGGGGCTAGCAGAACTGCACACAGTATTACAAATGAGCCTGCACCGTAGATCTATACAGGGGCATTTCAGCATTGGGAGCTTTAGGGAAAGGATTGAAAATAATCGTTCCTACCATGGGGTTTGCTGCTGCAAACTGGGATGACATTTTCACTGAGCTTTTCACGCCAACCCCAAGATCTCTTTCAATGTGGATCTCAGGCATACATTTCAATCTGGATCGGCGTATATTTAAAATTAGGAGTAATTTTGCACTAGACTTTTAATCCTGGTTTAGCCCTGTCCCCAAACTGACATTCTACACTAGACTCGTAGAGTCATAGAGCTGGTTTCTCTGATTCTAGAGTAGAATGTCAGTTTGGGGACAGGGCGAAACCAGCGTTAAAGGTCTAGTGCGAAACTAGTCTAGTTTTTTTTGTGCCAGTATGCTGGACTTAATACCATTGCCCACTCACCCAATGAAGAAAGATTCTCCTGTAGCTCTTCACAGTTGGCCTTGATTTTCACCATCCTTGAATCATTGGGTTTTGTCTCCAAACTTGACTACTGCATTGTTCGCCTGCTATTCAGAATCACTTATGAACAAATTAAATCGTACCAGCCCTAATACCGATAGTTGTGGGACCCCACTTCTCATTTCTCCTTATTGCAAGAGTTGTCCATTTGTTCCTGCTTTCTGTTCCCTGTCATTTAACCAATTTTTAATCCATAAGAGAACCTGTGCTCTTATCCCATTCATTCATTCATTCATTCATTCATTCATTCATTCATTCATTCATTCATTCATTCATTCCTGTAGATTTATAGGCTGCCCTTTCCCATAGTGGGCTCAGGGCTGCTTCCAACACAATAAAACAATCAAACCAATTTAAAACAGTTAGATCAGTTTGAAATTAAGACAATTAAGCCACAGCTCACTGTGAAAGCAACGTCACCCCGGAGTCAGAAACGACTGGTGCTTGCACAGGGGACCTTCCACATTAGGTGAGGCGGCATAGATGGTATAAACAGATCGATTAGGCTTACTTGTCCCAACCTAGGTGTTCAAATCCCAGCTATATTGGTTTCAAGGAATCAGTACAGTGCAGTCAGTGCAGCGGGGGCCCGTTTAAATGATAGGGCGCCCATCTGCCTCAGCCATAGGCCCGATGGAACAGCTCCATCTTACAGGCCTTCCGGAATAGTAACAAATACTGGAGGGCCCAAACCTCCACCGGGAGCTGATTCCACCAGGTCGGGGCCTGGTCGAGGCAAGCCGGACGTCCTTTGGGCCAGGGATGGTCAGAAGTTGGCCGATCGTAGCGACCTCCGGGGCTCATGACTGTTAAACCTACTCAGCAGTCTTTGGTGAGATATTTCATCAAAACCTTTTGAAAGTCCAAGCGTATAATATCTACCAGATTGTCCAGAATGAACTCCAAGGGGTTGGCGAGACCTCCTTCTGCTCTATCCCCTTATGGATGTAGAATACGGTTGAAAACATGGGAGCCGTGATGCTCCAAATATCAGTTCAGCAGAACTTTGGAGTGTTGCAGAGACGGGACATTAACATTCTTGATGGGTCCGTCTCCGTCCCACATGGAGAAAGAGCAGATGGAATCTAATTTCCTTAATTTGTCAGCGCAGATAACGCGCGTACAGCACTGGCAATCTTAGTGCCTGGTGGTGGGTCTCCAAGCATTCTCTTCTCTGCACCACCTAGCAGCTGGAGGAAGGCGATTGCTCTCTGTCACCGCAAGCTGAGGGGAGGGACTGCCGCAATCAGGCTGTCAGGGATCGAAAAGGCAATTTGGTTTTCGTCGGCGACATAAATGGGGTACGCTGTCCGTTTTCAATGAGAGTGTCTACCTGAGCATATGAACATATGAAGCTGCCTTATACTGAATCAGACCCTCGGTCCATCCAAGTCAGTATTGTCTTCTCAGACTGGCAGCGGCTCTCCAGGGTCTCAAGCTGAGGTTTTTCACACCTATTTGCCTGGACCCTTTTTTGGAGATGCCAGGGATTGAACCTGGGACCTTCTGCTTCCCAAGCAGATGCTCTACCACTGAGCCACCATCCCTCCCCTGGTGTCCTGCGGCCATGCAAAAGGCAAACTCTGTGTTAGGGATTATTAGGACAGAGTCTGAGAACAAAATGGCCAATATTGTAAAGCGGCCTCATTTGGAATCCTGTGTACAGTTCTGGTCACTGTATCTCAAAAAGCTGAAAAAAGCAGAGGAGGGTGGCAACCGAGATGATTAGAGCAGGGGTGTCAAACTTGCTGCCTGGGGCCGAGTTAGGCCCCCAGAGGGTTCCTATCAGGTCCTTGAGCTACTGGCTGTCATCTGCTTCCTTCTCCCTGTCTCTTGCTTCCTTCTGCATCTCAACTTGCTTCGTAAGGCTTGCTCAATCGCATAGGAGCTACAGAACAAGACCTCAGTTTTCTCCATTGGTTGAGGCTCCTCCCCCTCCTGGTCCCCTGGGGAGGGAGGGAAAGAGCCAGGGCTTCCTTTGCCAGTTCCCTGGATCCCATTGGAGAAATACAAAGGAAGCACCTTTAAGACCAACAAGTGCTAATGTTTTAATCATGTTTTAAGGTTTGTCTGTGTCCTTTAAAAAGTTTATATCTCTGCTACTGAATCTTAAATAGGTACGCACATGGCCTAGCCTGACACGGCCCAGCCCGGCCCGGCCCGACAAGGTGCCAGATACAGCCCTCATAACAAATGAGTTTGACACCCCTAGATTAGAGGCTCGGAGCACCTTTCCTATGAGAAAAGGGGACTGAAGAATCTGGGACTTTTCAGTTTAGAAAAGAGATGACTAATGGGGGACTGTAGCCATGAGATTAAAAGATGTTTGCTCCTTGGGAGGACAGCTATGGCAAACCTGGGCAGTATAATAAAAAGTAGAGACATCACCCTGCCAACAAAAGTCCGTATAGTCAAAGCGATGGTATTCCCAGTAGATAGATCCAAAGAGGCAGCCGTGTTGGTCTGAAGTAGTGGAACAAAATAGGAGTCAATTGCACCTTTAAGACCAACTTAGTTTTATTCAGAACGTAAGCTTTCGCGTGCATGCGCACTTCTTCCTCGTCTGAAGAAGTGTGCATGCACATGAAAGCTTACGTTCTGAAGTAAATTAAGTTGGTCTAAAAGGTGGTATTCCCAGTAGTAGTGTATGGCTGTGAGAGTTGGACCATAAGGAAGGCTGAGCGCAGAAGAATAGATGCTTTCGAGCTGTGGTGCTGGAGAAGAATCTTGAGAGTCCCTTGGACTGCAAGAAGATCAAATTAGTCAGTCCTAAGGGAGATCAACCCAGACTGTTCCCTGGAAGGTCAGATGCTGAAACTGAAGCTCCAATACTTTGGCCACCAAATGAGAAGGGAGCACTCCCTGGAGAAGACCCTGATGCTGGGAAAGACAGGAGGCAAAAGAAGAAGGGGACGGCAAAAGAAGAGATGGCTGGACAGCGTTACTGATGTAACAAACACGAATTTGAGCAGACTTCGGAGGATGGTGGAAGACAGGAGGGCCTGGCGTGACTTTGTCCATGGAGTCGCAAAGAGTCGGACTCGACTGCGCAACTGAACAACAACAACAAAATGGGGGACATGATAGGAATTTATAAAATGATGCCTGGGGTGGAGAGAGTTGACAATGAGAACTTTTTCTCCCTTTCCCCCAAATGTTAGAACTCAAGGGCATCCAATGAAGCTGTTGAGCAGGAGGTTCAGAAGAGACAAAAGAAAATTCTGCTTTACACAGAGAGGGATTAAAACAGGGGTGTCGAACTCATTTGTTAATGAGGGCCGGATCAGACATAAATGAGACCTTGTTGGGCCGGGCCATGTGTGTACTTAAGATTAGGTAGCAGAGATATAAACTTTTTTAAAGGACACAGGCAAACGTAACTAAAGTTGTTTGGTTTTTTTAATTTAAAACATGCTTCAAACATTAGCACTTGTTGGTCTTAAAGGTGCTTTCTTTGTAGTTCTCCCATGGGATCCAGGTAATCGGGCAAAGGAAGCTCTGGCTCTTTCCCTCCCTCTCTAGGGGACCAGGAGGGGAAGGAGCCTCAACCAATAGAGAAAAATCGAGGTTATGCTCTGTAGCTCCTGTGCAATTGAGCAAGAAGGAAGCAAGAGAGAGGGAGAAGGACGCAAACAAGAGCTGGTTGCTCGGGGGGCTGATAGGAGCCCTCCGGGGGCCTGATTCGGCCCCCAGGCTGCATGTTTGACACCCCTGGATTAAAATGTGGAATTTGCTTCCAGAGGATGTAGTGATGGCTATGGGAATAAACAGCTTTCAGAGGGGAATTAGATTCATGGAGGAGAAGTCTATCAGTGGCTACTAGCTACGGTGACTAAAGGGAAACCTCCACATGTAGAGGCACTAATCCTCTGACTCCCAGAGCCAGGAGACAACATCAGGGAGAGACCTCGGCCTCTAAGCCCACTTGTTGGCCCTCCAGAAGAACTGGTTGGGTGCTGTGTGAGACAGGAGGCTGGACTAGATGGACCACTGGTCTGATCCAGCAGGGCTCTTCTGATGTTCTTATGAAGGCCTCAGCCTCTCTGCCCTGTTGTCGGCCATCTAGAGGAACTGGTTGGCCACTGTGTGAGACAGGATGCCGGACTAGATGGACCACTGGTCTGATCCAGCAGGGCTCTTCTGATGTTCTTATGAAGGCCTTGGCCTCTGTGCCCTGTTGTTGGCCCTCCAGAGGAACTGGCTGGCCACTGCGTGAGACAGGATGCTGGACTAGATGGACCACTGGTCTGATCCAGCTGGGCTGTTCTGATGTTCTTATGAAGGCCTTGGCCTCTATGTCCTGTTGTTGGCCCTCCAGAGGAACTGGCTGGCCACTGTGTGAGGCAGTTTGCTGAACTAGATGGAGCACCTGGAGGTCTCGCCACAGAACCAACCAGTGGCAGCATAATTCTGGGAGGAAATGACAGGCTGCCAGCCAAGAGGTCTTGCCAGCATCCCATGGGATTGCCTCAGTTGCTTGGATTGAGAAGTGGCCTTGTGTGGACTACCATGCTGGTGTTCAGCATGCACGCTTGGGGCTACCAGTCCCTAAATTGGCATTTGTGGTTTCCACTCAATGAAATTGCTGAGCAGTCAGGTTAGAACAGATAAAAGGAAGTCCTTCTTCACCCAAAGCATGATTAACACATGGAATTCACTGCCACAGAAGGTGATGGCAGCTACAAGCTTAGATAGCTTCAAGACAGCTTTACTCTGCTCTGGTAAGACCTCACCCCGAGTATTGTGTTCAGTTTCGGGCAGCACATTTTAAGAAGGATATAGACAACCTGGAATGGGTCCAGAGGAGGGTGATGAAGATGGTGAGGGGTCTGGAGACCAAGTCCTATGAAGAAAGGTTGAAAGAGCTGGGCATGTTTAGCCTGGGGAGGAGCGGCTGAGAGGTGATATGATCACCATCTTCAAGTACTTGAAGGGCTGTTGTATAGAGGGTGGTGTGGAATTGTTTTTCTGGCCCCAGAAGGTAGGACCAGAACCAATGGGTTGAAATTCAATCAAAAGAGTTTCCAGCTCAACATTAGGAAGAATTTCCTGACTGTTAGAGCGGTTCCTCAGTGGAACAGGTTTCCTCAGGAGGTGGTGGCCTCTCCTTCCTTGGAGGTTTTTAAACAGAGGCTAGATGACCATCTGACAGCAATGAAGATCCTGTGAATTTAGAGAGAGGTATTTGTGCAGGGGGTTGGACTAGATGACCCTGGAAGTCCCTTCCATTGTGCAGGGGGTTGGACTAGATGACCCTGGAAGTCCCTTTCAACTCTATGATTCTAAGAGCTCCTGCCCAAAATGAGGCCTGGTGGTTTCCCTACAGTAGCAAGTAGATTCCAGAAGCTTAAACTAATAGGCGAAGGGCAGTGGCTTGGTGGAAGGGCCTCTGCTTGGTATGCAGAAGGCCCCAGGTTCAATCCCTGGCAATCTCCAGTTAAAAGGATTTGGTAGTAGGTGATGGGAAAGATGTCAGCCTGAGACCCTTGGAGAGACGGTGCCTGTCTGAGTAGACAGCGCTGCCTTTCATATACTCACAGTCTGATTCAGTGTAAGGCGACTTTATGTGTAATAACAAGAATGTAAGGGAATGTAGGCAAAATGCTGTGCGTTTGTCAGATAGCATCTGGCTTCCTTTCTGCCGTCAAGTCTCCTTTTTCCTTATTATACGAGAGCGAGTTGACATCATACTGGGGTTCGTCCATCATTAAAACTGAGAAAAACTCTTTGCTGGAAGGGACTTGCTGTTTGAACTTGGCACCGTCGGTCATCTCTGGTTGTTTTTCTTTCCTGTTGCAATTTCGAGTGTCAGGAGGCCTCGAGATGTGTGAGCGTCAATTCCCTGGAAGCCGACAAACTGAACTTAATACAGAACGGGGCTCATTTTATTAAAGGGCAGCACTGACCAAACATATCTGGGAGACAAAGTGGCAAATATCCCCCCCCCCCCTTCAATTACTCTTTTGACCTCTGTGGGCTAGAGAGGGAAGCGTGGACACTGAGATCACAGATCTCTCAGGAGCGTTTCCTTGGCAACCCCTTGCTGCAGATGGAAGAAAAGAATGAAATTTTATAAATCGTAGCTGCATATGGGACAACAAAGCGGTAACCTTTAGCAGGAAGCGCCTTCGAAGGCTGGTCTGGTTACGGATGCGGAGAGGCAAGAAAAATCTTTTTTTTGAGGGGGTATCATGGTAATTTTTTGGTGTGTGTTTTCGTGCATGCCTGGAAGTCATGGAGACGTCTGGCAACCCCTATTGGGGCATGGAGGATGTTCAGATAAGTTGGCTTGATACAGCCAGCCCAGTCCCATAGCTACGAGGGGGCCTGCGAGGGCACAGCCCCCCCTTCTGGACAAGGCCCCCTAACTTTGAGCCCCCACCAGCCCCCCAGGGCCTCAGGTCTCCTTCCCGCCGCCCTCCCTTCCCTGGCACCCAAATCCTATGCAGGGTGGGTGGCAGAAGCATCCCCCAGCCAGCTAAAGCACTCGCTGATCAGCTGATCCACGGGCCCTTTAACTGGCACGGAAGGCTGGGACTGCTTCTGGTGCCCGTCAGCCCGCGCATGCTGTTTGAGTAGCAGGGAAGGGAAGGTAGTCCCCTTCCTTCCCTGCCACCAGGCCCCGGCCTGCGGAGTTCTGCTGCCAGCGCTGGAAAGAGGAATCGTTGTTTTCCCTTGACTTTAAGGGGTGGGGGGAGTCCTTAAAGCCAAGGAAAAACACTTGTCAGTTTCCCTCTGCAGCATGGGCCAAGTTCAGCCAGTTCAGGAGAGGTGGAATTGCCCTTTTTTCCTTGGCTTTAAGAGGGGGGGGGGTCTCCCCTCCCCTTAAAGCCAGGGAAAAATACTTGTCAGTTTCCCTTTGCAACGCCTTCCAAGTTCAGTCTGTGCTCTAGTAGCTGCTGCCCTCCCTTCCCCATCACCCAAATCATGTAGGGCAGTTTTATTTGAAGGGAGCGGGAGGGGAGGCTATGGGGTGGGGCCACTGAATGCCCCCTGAAAAATTTATAGGGGAGCCTCAGTCAATAGAAGGAAGAAAAGCTTGGCTTAGTAGCTCTGCTGTGTGATTGAGAGAACCTGGAAAAACAAGCTGTGCCTCCCCCCCCTTCCTCCCAAGGGAGGAGCCTCAGCCAATGGAGAAAATAGAGGTTTTGCTCTGTAGCTCCTGTGCAATTGAGCAAGCCTTGCAAAGCAAGCTGTGATGCAGAAGGAAGCAAGAGAGAGGGAGAAAGAAGCAGATGACAGCCAGTTGTTTGGGGGTCTGATAGGAGCCCTCCGGCATGTTTGACACTCCTGTACTAAGCAATGCGAAGCAGGGTTTTGTTCTGGAGTAAGGAACCACGTTCCCCTCAGCTATAAGCTTGGACTCCTTCCTAGATCGAAGTCAGAGGACTCGAACGAATGCAAAGCCAGGGCGTGCACACAGAAATACATAATTCTGCTTGGCTTTCCCCAGTAATTTATCAAGCTGTTAAAACTTGGCACCTGATGCCGAAGAGCCATTAGTACCCCGGGAAACTTCGCCCGGGGACCAATTTGCTCGGCATCTTTTGAGAAATCTTCTCACTTCGAAGATGACTAATACAAGCGTTTGTCTTGTGGAGACAGGTATTACAGCCCCAGGAGCAGAGCAGAGCTTCTCTTTGCTGCTCTTTTTTTGTGTGTGGCTAGTTTAAGGATTGGAGGAAGCTAACCAGGAGCTGCTGAGCTGGGGGGGTGGAATGTATGCAGAAGGGGGGGGGTGCTTCTAAGGGTGCCCCGAAAGGTAGCATCCACCCCGCTCTCTCCCATTTGCTGGCTTGCTCTTCATGTGTCTGCTGATTAGCTGGCCGTAATCTTCCCCCACCCCCGAAGTAATTACTCAACTCTTTTTCTGGAGGACTGAGGGCGGGCAGGGGGAGACACATCTCGTCCCAGGCAAATAAGATTAAGGGGATGGCAGAGCTGTGTAAATTGCCATGGCTGGAATCTTGTTGATCGCGGAGACTTGATTGTAGGGCAGGAGCCGTGGGGGAGGGCAAAGAATTACGGCCTACCTCTGGCCCACTAGTTGGGTTCTGCTCATGGCTTCCTGCCAGAGCTTCTTTTTTTGTAGCAGGAACTCCTTTGCATATTAGGCCACCCCCCCCCCCTGATGTAGCCAATCCTCCAAGAGCTTGCAGGGCTTTTAGTACAGAGACTACGGTAAGCTCCAGAAGGATTGGCTACATCAGGGATGTGTGGCCTAATATGCAAAGGACTTCCTGCTACAAAGAAAAGCCCTGCCCATGGAAAGCCTCTGTCTGTCAGAGAAGATCATGAGGAAGAGAAAGAACAACGGTTCACCAAAATAAAAGCCCTGGGCCACACATCCCTGATGTAGCCAATCCTCCAGGAGTTTACAGGGCTCTTCGTACAGGGCCTACTGTAAGCTCCAGGAGGATTGACTACATCAGGGGTGTCTGGCCTAATAGGCAAAGAAGTTCCTGCTACAAAAAAAGCCCTGCCCATTTGGAGACCTTGGAAAGCGGCTGTCCGTCCGAGAACATCATGCTGGGAGAGAACGCGGGGCTTTTTTTTTTGTAGCAGAAACTCCTTTGCCTATTAGGCCACACACCCTTGTTGTAGCCAATCCTCCAAGAGCTTACAGGGCTCTTAGTACAGGGCCTACGGGAAGCTCCAGGAGAATTGGCTACATCAGGGGTGTGTGGCCTGATATGCAAAGGAGTCCCTGCTACAAGCCCTGGAGAAAACTGCAATTCAGAGTTTTTGAATATGCAAATAGGGCTGTGGGTAAAATGACTGGCCCTGGGGGAGCCTTTTCTTTCTTGCTGTTCTAAAACCGGAGGTACGTGTGTTTGCTACGGGGAGCTCTCCCCCCCCCCCCCGTTCCAAAGGTCAACTCATCCCCAAGCACCTTTACTTCCCTGTTGGCTTAGCAAAAGTACTTCTCTCCTGCCTGTACCAGATGTGCACCATCTCAGACATCTGGACCACTTTTTTTTACGGAGCACCTCTGTCAGATCTGCTTCGAGCCCCACAATTCCCTGTTAGATGTCTGCGCAATGATCTTGGCGATGCATGGAAGACACCTGCCGCTGGATAACGCTTTGCAAAAGGGCCTTGAAGGCCTCCTATGAATGCTGTAAAGAGGATACACTTTTCAAAACCCCGAGTGCTAAGTGTTGTAACTCTATTAATCAACGACAGGAAGAAGGAAGAGCCTCATCTCCCCCAGCTTTTCAAGAAGATTTTATCCAAGATTGACATGCTAAAAAGATGCGCTAAGGAAGAATGACAAATGAGCAGCTGTTTCACGCATTAGGTTACAGTTCCCTGGGAAAGAATAGGCTAAAATCAGCCTGAATTGACCGAATTCCTAGGAGACAGGAAATGCGCCAGGCAATGACCGATTTCCTTCCCAATCTCATGTTCCGGGTATACGCACACACTGCTAGGGTTGCCATCTCCAGCTAAGAAAATTTCTGGAGATTTGGGTGTGGCTCCTGGAGAAGGCGAAGGCCACTCTCCAACGCTGTCATCTTCCCCAGAGGAACAAACAAGTACTTCTTCACCCAAAGGGTGATTAACATGTGGAATTCACTGCCACAGGAGGTGATGGCGGCTACAAGCATAGCCAGCTTCAAGAGGGGATTGGATAAAAATATGGAGCATGGCTTCTCTTATGTTCTTATGTGACTCAGAGTGTTGGACTGGATGGGCCATCGGCCTCATCCAACATGGCTTCTCTTATGTTCTTATGTGACACAGAGTGTTGGACTGGATGGGCCATTGGCCTCATCCAACATTCTAGGGAGGAAAACATGGGCAGAAAAGGGGGGGGGGGAAATGCAATACAGTCACACCACTGAAGAAATAACATGTGTGGTCCAGGGCCCAAATCTAAATGGGGGGGGCAACAGTGGGAGGGCTTCTAGTGTCCTGGCCCCACTGATGGGCCTCCTGATGGTACCTGGTTTTTTGGCCACTGTGTGACACAGTGTTGGACTGGATGGGGCCATTGGCCTGATCTAATGTGGCTTCTTTTATGTTCTTATGTGAGGGGCAAGTGATGCTTTGCATTCTTGATGCTTTGGGGGGGGGGCACAGTGGGAGGGGCTTCTAGTGTCCTGGTCTAACTGATGGACCTCCTTATGGCACCTGGTTTTTTGGCCACTGTGTGACACAGTGTTGGACTGGATGGGCCATTGGCTTAATCTAACATGGCTTCTTTTATGTTCTTATGTCGGGGGCAAGTGATGCTCTGGATTCTTGGTGCTTGAGGGGGGCACGGTGGGAGGGCATCTAGTGTCCTGGTCTCACAGATGGACCTCCTGAGGGTACCTGGTTTTTTGGCCACTGTGTGACACAGTGTTGGACTGGATCGGCCATTGGCCTGATCTAATGTGGCTTCTTTTATGTTCTTATGTCAGGGGCAAGTGATGCTCTGTATTCTTGATGCTTTGGTGGGGGTCACAGTGGGAGGGCTTCTAGTGTCCTCGTCTAACTGATGGACCTCCTTATGGCACCTGGTTTTTTGGCCACTGTGTGACACAGTGTTGGACTGGATGAGCCACTGGCCTGATCTAACGTGGCTTCTTTTATGTTCTTATGTCAGGGGCAAGTGATGCTCTGTATTCTTGATGCTTTGGGGGGGCAGAGTGGGAGGGCTTCTAGTGTCCTGGTCTAACTGATGGACCTCCTGATGGTACCTGGTTTTTTGGCCACTGTGTGACAGAGTGTTGGACTGGATGGGCCACTGGCCTGATCTAACGTGGCTTCTTTTATGTTCTTATGTCAGGGGCACGTGATGCTCTGTATTCTTGGTGCTTGAGGGGGGCACAGTGGTCTCATTGATGGACCTCCTGATGGTACCTGGTTTTTTGGCCACTGTATGACAGAGAGTGTTGGACTGGATGGGCCATTGGCCTGATCCAACATGGCTTCTCTTATGTTCTTATGTGACACAGAGTGTTGGACTGGATGGGCCATTGGCCTGATCCAACATGGCTTCTCTTATGTTCTTATGTGACACAGAGTGTTGCACTGGATGGGCCACTGGCCTGATCCAACATGGCTTCTCTTATGTTCTTATGTGACATAGAATGTTGGACTGGATGGACCATTGGCCTGGTCCAACATGGCTTCTCTTATGTTCTTATGTTCAAATCGAGATTTGATGCAGGAGTTCCAAGTGCTCCCACATGGCTGCTTTCAAGATCTGTGATCCTGCAGTCACTGAACTGGCACTGGGGGAAGGCAGATGAACCCTTCTCTCAGCCATGCCCTGACCAAATCCAGGCTTGCCTGGCTTCAGCGAGGTTCATGGACCATCAAGTCATACCCCAGGCACAGATCATGATATTCCCAGCTGAAGAACGTAGACTCCTTGCTGCCACGCCTGTGGCCGTTATCCTCGCTTCCATTTTCTCCAGAGTACAGCCAAATTGAAATTGTAGTGAGTATATATATATGAGAGTATATATGGGAGTACCTTGAATAAAACACTAAAAAATGCAATTTAAGATACTGTTACAATGAAAAAAAAATATTTTGTGACATGCCAGTCTCTTGGTGAGCTGCCTGAGGAAGGATTCGCTCTGAAAGTGGATGGAAGCAGCAGCCCAGTTGCAGCCGCACCAGTTTGGGAACTGCAATCACACCTGCATTGGACTCTAGGAAGTCCTACAAACGAAGAAAAAACATTGTAAAATGGACTGTAAAATATTTCTAAATCAATATATGAAAAATACTGTGGTTTAAAACTTTGTTTTCAATATATGTTTTGGTTAAAGCCAGGGGTGGCCAAACTGTGGCTCGGGAGCCACATGTGGCTCTTTCACACATACTGTGTGGCTCTTGAAACCCCACCACATCCCATCAGCCAGCTTGGAAAATGCATTTAAATTTGTTTTCTTTCCACCTCTCCTTCCTCCTCATCTATTGCCTTCCTTCCTTCCTTCCTTCCCTCCTTCCTCCCTTCCCTCCTCCCTTCCTCCCTCCCTCCCTTCCTTCCTTCCTTCCTTCCTTCCTTCCTTCCTTCCTTCCTTCCTTCCTTCCTTCCTTCCTTCCTTCCTTCCTTCCTTCCTTCCTTCCTTCCTTCCTCCCCTCCCCTCCCCTCCCCTCCCTCCCTCCATCCCTCCCTCCCTCCCTCCCTCCCTTCCTTCCTTCCTTCCTTCCTTCCTTCCTTCCTTCCTTCCTTCCTTCCTTCCTTCCTTCCTTCCTTTGAGCTTTCAAAAATCTGATGTCTTGCAGCTCTCAAACATCTGACATTTATTCCATGTGGCTCTTACGTTAAGCAAGTTTGGCCAACCCTGGTTAAAGCTCTCACAGCGTGGGAGTTTTCTCCATATACCGTTTTCCTCCAGAGGAGCTGATCTCTGTTGTCAGAAGAGCAGGTATAATAGTGGGAGATCTCTGGACCTGACCTGGAGGCTGGCAACCCTATATTCCACCACAATCCCACCCCCTAGCTGCTTTGGAGCATCGGCTTTTTTTCTCCCCAGCATTATCTCTCTTCACCATAAACCCCGTCAGGGTTTCCCTGCTTAATAGGTAAACTCCCACCTTTGCAAGCCTGGTGCTTTATCTATATTTCTAGGTTTTAACATAACAAACAAAGCCAATTAAACGGCTGATTGGATCAACTGATTGCCATCACATGTCCTCCAGCTGGCCAACTAGAATCCGAGGCCCGTAAATGTTATTACGGTATGTGCTTTGATCCTCCTAATGAAAGATTAAAGGCCTTACACGTCGCTGCTGGGCTCTGACGATGCAGAGAAAATTGATTTTCAAAATGAATAATGGCTTTCCAGTATCCACTTTCCCAGCCCTGGGATTTCTTCATTCGATGGACTGGGGGCTTCGCCCCATATTGCTGACGATACCTGCCTTGACAATAATGAAATCGGGTCCATTCGGAAGGTCAGGCAGAGCGGAGAAAATACGTCTTTTAAGAAATGTGGTTGGTGGGACGGGCAGGCCTCAGATTCAGCAGGAGCTCACAGGAGCACAGCTCCTGAACCTTTTTGAGGGTTCCCCCTCTTCCTCCCCACCTACCTTGTCCATTGAATAGGAGGTGCAGCTGCACAACAATCCCTGGTTTAGAGGAGCGGGTAGCCAGCCAGCCACCAGGGGCTTTGCCCCATCCCCAGCAGCCCTCATTGGAGAAGCCCACGCCACCCTTCCTCCACTTCTTATGTGATTTTGGGCAGCGGGTGGCTTGGGGGCAGCAGCCCAGGAGAATCCCAAGCAATCGAGGCCTGCTTGGGCTGGCTGGACCTCTAGCCAGCCCAAGCAGGCCTCGCTCACCCAGGGCTCTCCTTTCTTGCATTGGGTTGCTTTTGGCTGGGGGCGGCAGCACATACTAATAAGTTATGCTAATGAGCTTCGCCACCTCTTTTTCTACAAAACGACCCCTGGAGATTGGGGGTGGGGGAGTGTGGAAGGAAGAGGAAGAACAATGGTTCACAAAATCCAAGGAAGGCAGGGAGAAGAGGCTGTGGTCTTGATCTATAACGGGAGGTTCTCCAGCCCTGCTGAACAAGTCCCTTTGAACGAATGGGGGGTGCACATGAGCAAAAATGGTGAAGTTCTGCTTCTGATGCTGACTCCCCCATCCCTAACAACTGATCTGATCTGTGGGAGGGGCTGCGGCGTGCGGAATCCCCGGCAGCTCCTGTTAAAGCAGACGATGAGAAAGGCCTCTGCTGAAGACCCCGGAGAGCTGCTGCCAGTCTGAGTAGGCAGTACTGATTGTGGTAGAGCAAGTGCCTCAGTGCATGGCAGCTTCATATGAACATGAGAACATAAGAGAAGCCATGTTGGAATCAGGCCAATGGCCCATCCAGTCCAACACTCTGTGTCACATAAGAACATAAGAGAAGCCATGTTGGATCAGGCCAATGGCCCATCCAGTCCAACACTCTGTGTCACATAAGAAAATAAGAGAAGCCATATTGGATCAGGCCAAAGGCCCATCCAGTCCAACACTCTGTGTCACATAAGAACATAAGAGAAGCCATGTTGGATCAGGCCAAAGGCCCATCCAGTCCAACAATCTGTGTCACATAAGAACATAAGAGAAGCCATGTTGGATCAGGCCAAAGGCCCATCCAGTCCAACACTCTGTGTCACATAAGAAAATAAGCGAAGCCCTGTTGAATCAGGCCAAAGGCCCATCCAGTCCAACACTCTGTGTCACATAAGAACATAAGAGAAGCCATGTTGGATCAGGCCAATGGCCCATCGAGTCCAACACTCTGTGTCACATAAGAGAAGCCATGTTGGATCAGGCCAAAGGCCCATCCAGTCCAACACTCTGTGTCACATAAGAACATAAGAGAAACCATGTTGGATCAGGCCAATGGCCCATCCAGTTCAACACTCTGTGTCACATAAGAACATAAGAGAAGCCCTGTTGGATCCGGCCAATGGCCCATCCAGTCCAACACTCTGTGTCACATAAGAGAAGCCATGTTGGATCAGGCCAAAAGCCCATCCAGTCCAACACTCTGTGTCACATAAGAACATAAGAGAAGCCATGTTGGATCAGGCCAATGGCCCATCCAGTTCAACACTCTGTGTCACATAAGAGAAGCCATGCTGGATCAGGCCAATGGCCCATCCAGTCCAACACTCTGTGTCACATAAGAGAAGCCATGTTGGATCAGGCCAAAGGCCCATCCAGTCAAACACTCTGTGTCACATAAGAACATAAGAGAGAACCATGTTGGATCAGGCAATGGCCCATCCAGTTCAACACTCTGTGTCACATAAGAACATAAGAGAAGCCCTGTTGGATCAGGCCAATGGCCCATCCAGTCCAGCACTCTGTGTCACATAAG